>NC_063341.1:26199937-26258492 GCF_021869965.1 Rhincodon typus | reverse complement strand
TTGGCCTGCTGTGTTCATCCAGCCCTGCACCTTGTTGTCTAACATTGCACTTATTGAGTTTGGCAACTAGCTCTCATTTATCCAAACATTTAAAGTTAACAAAACAAAATTCTTGTCCTTCCAAACAATGCTGAATTAAGCTTTCGCTGGGAGCAAGCTTTCTTCGATAAGCAAATGTTCATTCCACTTAAACACATTTTCCTGCAGGCTTCCTTCTGTATTAATAAGAATGAAATCCTTTCATTCTCTGAAGCTAATCTAGTGCTACATGAGTTAATTATGGTAACAGGCCAGCTGACATCAGCAAATTCAGTACAGAACCGGCCTTGAATTTGGTTACAGTCTTGGTATATGTGACACAGTTTCACAATAAGCAGTGCAGCATTTCATGTGAAGCTGTGTGTGACTCTTTGACATGGATTTAGGAGAAGCAATCTGCAGCGTTGTCACATAATTTGATGTCATGTCTCCATAATTTGAGATTGGATTTTACAACCTTTGGGTTGGGGATAGAACTGCTTGCACCTCACAGCTCCTAACCCAACAGCCCCCACCAGAAGAACATTCACCTGGAAACAGGACTTTTAAAAAGCCAGCACCAGCGATGAGCAGCCTAAACAGACTGAGGATCAAACTCTGTCTCTTAATGGAAGGGGATCTGACCCTTCAGGACTGTCGGCCAATCAGATTAGCAGGCACACTTACAGTCTCAGCAATGCCAGATCACAATAGTGGGAGTAAGCAGTGCCACAAAGAAAATCATGCCATCTGCACCCATGTAAGTCCCAAGCGGGGATGGCACCTTGGGAGGGGAGCAGGGGGTTTGGGCAACAGGGTTAAAGCCAGAAAGGGAGGTACAAAGTGGGGTAAAATCAAAGGGGAAAGCACCTCTAATGATCAGAGGCAACTCCCCAGCTCTCAGCAGATGTAATCCCTTCCCTCCCTACCTTTTCAACAATCGTAATTGGGCAATATTTGACTACTTGAGGCCTTTGTATTTAGTCGGTGCCTTACAGGTCCCATCTATATTATGAAGGGAGGGTGGGTAGCTGGTGAGCTATCTATCTGAACTATTTTACATGGACTCCTTCTGAGCACACACACAGCATGGGAACAGAATATCTAGCTATGTACTAACACTCAAATGGCTCAACATGATATGAATTTCAAACATAATTCTTCCATTAAGATTGTATCATAATGTGAAACAGTGCAATACCTACAGGCTATGACATTTATGAAATTATATCTCATTCACAGACTGTGTCATAACTTGCATGCCTCACACATTTACCATTGGTATAATGTTTATTAATTATTAGAATTTTAAAATGCCAGGACTGCCCTGGGTCTTTCACTACATTGACAACATTTGTGTCCTTACTGTTGTTCTTTCTATTTTATAAACATGTCGGCTACTAATGGAGTTTTTAACCTTCAAATTAAAGAAAAAGTGCTTGTTTTGACTCATGAGGGCTTACCATTCGGTTCAGTTCTGTCCTGCTTTCCTGGATCTTTATCCTGACGTTGCTGAGCAACTTCTCTGTATTCCGAATGCGATCTTCATACAATACTGTCAACCTCCGAGTCTCATCAACAGATTTCCCTATATTGTTCAGGCGACTTGTCTCAACACCCAACTTCTTGTTCAGATTTTTCAATTGGTCAAGATTGTTTTCGTCATCCACTGTAAAAAGAATTTGATCTTTACTGCTGCGGCCAAATATTGTTCATTCTTGAGTTTATCTTCTGAAGATCCCCACATTTCGTTTCTTCCTGGTAACTCTAATAGCTCATCTTATTTCTTTTTGCTATCTAGACGAGGAGGATCCCGGACTCCATTCGCCTCACGTTAGTTGCTCTGAACTGATAAGGGTACTGTATGACCGCAGCAGCCTATGAATTCAGCCAGTGAGTGCAAGCTGGGTACAACCATACTGGAAAAATGATAGATGTTAAATGGGTATCAGGATTGGGCTTGGCTGTATTATGTCTTATGGCAAAATGGCTTAGTGAATCTACCAAGGATAAGCTGCTTGAGGCCAGCTAATGCATATGAGCATACAGAAATGACCAGCAGGGCAAGACTAGAGAAACATCATGCCTCTGTGCTTACTATCCTCTAGCACCACAAACTCCATCACACTGTGATGGTATCTCCTGGGAAAGGCAATTCTTAAAAAAAAACTTTGTCAATAAGGTGAAGCAAAATAAAAACTCCCTCCGTGCTAGTTTAAGCTAAAGAAGGATCCAGAGAACTACTGACACAAAGTAAGATTCCAAGATGTACTTTCAGAAGAAAGTTGACTTGCATTTTCATACATGGCTACAAGGAGATTTAACAGTGCCCTGGAGCAAGTAGCTTTTCAATCAAAGAAAATCCATTTAGATTGGGATTGAGAAGGGAAAATATACGGAGATCAAATGATAATGAAGGGGGAGAAAATTGCTTTATGCTTGTATTTATGCTAAAAATCTTACAACCTGTAAAGTCACCAAGCAAGAATAAGAACTTACTTTCTGTTTTTTCAGCATCAGTCATCATTCTGTTGAGGACCACTGATGCTTTCCTCAATCTTTCATCAAAGTCCTTGTCATTTGATGGGTTCCCATTTGTCTTCACTTTTGAAATTAGTATTTCCAGATCTCTAACCACATTCTTGTGTTTCATTACCTGAACAGCAGAAAAAACAGACATAAAAAGCATTTAGTAAGAAACCAAGAAAAAGTCCAACAATCTTCTTAGTATCCAAAATTACAAATCATTAAAACAGAGGTAAAGTTTTTATAATTGTTCTAAACTTCTGAAGGGATGAATGAATGAATGAGTGTTTATTGTCATGTGCATTCTACAGTAAAATACAATAAAATACAGTGAAAAGTTTCCATTGTTGCCATAATCTGGTGCCATTTTAATAGTTTAAGAAGAAGAGAAAATGGAAAGATATAGTTTAAAGAGAAATCCATCAGTGGGCGAGTTCTGAGCTGGCTTGGAACCACCACTGCCTCAAAGGCAAAAGTCACCTGAGTCTCAAAGATCCCTAGCCTGTTCTCTCATTAGAGATAGATGACCAGTGATGAATTTAACCATCACACTTCAAGCACAGGGGTGGGATTGAGGAGGTAGGGCCTTCATAGTGACCTCAGCCAATATGAAAATTGCACCTTCTCTGTTGGCATCACTTCTGCACTCCAAACCAACACGTCTGGAAGGATAATACCAGAGACAATTCAGGAACAGCTTTAAGAAGGCTGGCATCTCATAATATCGGTAGCTGTGAGAGTAGGAAGAGCTGGAATAATTGTTTAAGGATAAATTGCAGACATTCCATAATCTAGTTCATGCTCTTTTTGAATTAATGTATCTTCAACTTCAATTCTAAGGGTTGTTTGCATGCCTTCATTTGAAATCTCCAATTTCTGCTGCCTCGAAGTTATAAGGAATTTGCAAACAAGTATAGGAAGAACACAGTTAGCATTTTGTTAGAAATAGTGAGTTTTTTTGAAAGTTTCAAGTACAAATCACCTTCAATGCACTGTTTTGTTTGAGCAATATGGACCATACGCTAACAAAAACTAGCTAACAAGCCCTCCGAGATTTGCCATTTAAACTTCATCTGAGAAATGTTCAAATAAATTGAGGGTGATAAAGTAGGTTGGTTACACAATCCGAAAGCCTGTACTTTATTTCTCATGAATGGACTGATAATATATGAATGATTAAGATAATAGATGGAGAGAAAGGGGATAGTTCCCTGTATTCCTTTGTGAATTGTTTCCTCTGTGACCACAGGCAATGCAAATTCCAAACTTCCTGTTTAACAATTGAGATTTCACATGTTAATGTTACCATCTTTTCTTTACAAAACCTGTTTCTGTTGTCTACTCGTATTTTTCAATTTTTTTTATTACAAAAATATACTTTATACATAGAAAATTTTTTGTATATATACATTGACACAAAAGCAGACATGTCGGTTTGGGCTGCAGAATTGATGCCAACAGAGAAGGTATAATTTTCATATTGGTTGAGGTCGCTATGAAGGGCCTACCTCCTCAATCCCACCCCTGTGCTTGAAGTGCCTTCATTTAAAATCTTATATAGCATACTTCCAAAAGTAAGATGACTGCCAATGATTAGAATGTGATAATGATAATGACACCTTTTCAAATAAGCAATACAGTGTCATTTCCTGGAAATATATATTAAAGGGTTCAGAGTGTACTTGTCCTTGAGTCACTAAAAGCTATAATGCAAAGTAGCAAGCAATTAGGAATGCAAGCAGTATGTTGGCATTCATCTCAAGGGGATTTCAGTGCAGTCAATGAAGGTATCTTGCAGTTCTATAGAGACTTAGTGAGACCCCACTGATGCAATATATACAGTGTGGTCTCCTTATCTAAGAAAGGATATACTTAACCATAAAGTTCAATGGAGATTCACCAGATTAATCCCTGGGATGGTGAGATTGTCTTATGAGGAGAAATTGTTGAAACTGGTCCTATATTCTGTAGAGTTTCCAGGAGTGATAGATGATTTCCTTGTACCTTAAAAAACTCTTACAGGACATGGCAGGGTAGATGTGGATAGATCGTAGCTGTGTTTCCCCTGACTGGTGTCTCTAAAACCGAGGGCATAATCTCAAGGTGAAGGGTAGATCTTTGAGAATTGAGATGAGGAGGGATTCCTTCATTAAGAGAATGGAGGATCTGGAATGTTCTTCCCCAGAGGGCTGTGGCACGTCAATCACTGAGCATGTTCAATACAGAAATCATTGATTTCTGGAGATTATTGACATAAAGGAATAAGGAATTGGCATTCAGATAGATGATCAGCCATGACCTAATTGAACGGTGGAGCAGGCTCAAGTGGCTGAATGGCCTACTCTTGTTCCTATGTTCCTATATGACTCACTACAAAACAAGTTCTCTTCATTGAGACTTTCACTACATGTTTTCGTATTTGATGCTTTCAGACTAAAAAGGAAATTGGAAAAGAAAAAGAACAGAGGTTCCATGCTTTCATCAGGTCCGAATACTCAGGCTGATTCTCTTTTGTTTATTCAGATTTTGGTGCCAGCATATGTTAATGCGATTGTTTGGGATTGCTATAAAAATAGACATAAATTTTGTGAGGAAATTCTGCTCTTATAATTTCAAAACAAAGACCAAGAAAGCTTTCCCTTAGCCAGAGGGTATCAGGTACCTACCTTGCTTTTTACTGCTTGATAGCAGCTTGGGCACTCCTGGCAGCCTGTGGTGCTATTGTAATAGGTATCCCCTGCACACTGGTTACACTTAGCTCCAAAGACTCCTGACTTGCAATCACATGTTCCATCATCCCTGCACTGTAAGGACCAAGAACTGCTTGGGTCACAGTTACAAGCTGTAAAAGTAATATAATCATAACATGAAAATGTACAGCAGGTCTCAGATTCTTTTATCTCATGATTGTTGCTTAAATATTGAAACATATGTTAATCCATACAAGCAATTCCAGTCTAAGCATCAAATTCTGTTCTGAGGAAAGATCATTGGACCCATAACGTTAACTCTGCTTTGTCTTCTCAGATGCTGCCAGATCTGCTGAGTTTCTCCAGCAGTTTCTGTTTTTGTGTAAGATTTCTAGCATCCGCAGTTCTTTGTTTTATTTAAACATCAAATCTATTTCTGAGCATGAATTCGGGTAGAATTGGGCCTGCACTTTATTGCACAGTTTACTTGAATTCAGGTGGGAGAGCAGCAGAAAGGTTGGGATGAACATTTGGTGTTGGGACCGACACTGTTTCATTGCTCTCCCCTTGGTCTTTCTCTTTGCTCATTCCCCACCTCAAATCAAATACCAGGGAACCTCATCAGATTTTCAAACAATTTGAAGTTACCACCACTTCATTGGGCCACCATGTGGAAGGCAGCGGTGACCCGATTGAAGTGATACAATGAACACCCGATAGGGGGATGGAAGATTTTGCAGCAGCTATATCTTCCTGTTCCTACATGTTACCCCATTCCAAACTGTCATCATTAATTTAACTGTGAAGACCTGCATCTTTTTGGATATGTACAAAACTGACTTTTATCTTCTTTTCTTCCACTTTGAATGCTCACGTGCCTCCTTTGGAGCTGCAGCAGAAGTCCCATTACAATGCCGTTGGGATTGCGCAACCAGGAACTAAACACTTCTATCTCAGCAATGAAAATCCATTGGGCAAATAGAATTCCCAGGGTGATGAATCTCAAAGCAGCAAACCAGAAAATAATTCTTACTTAGTGTCTCTAAAATACTTTTAATGTAAGAGAAACTAAAATTGTATTTTAGAAACCGTTGATAACATGGAGGACAAATTGCAACCTTCTGTAATATTGAACTGGATTTGCTTTTTGCAGATTAGCTGCAATGAAACAGTAAACTTTATACCATGGAATATGTCTACATATAGGATATGTGAAGTTCAAAGACAATTCTTACGTTTGCACTTTTCAGCAGGATTGGAGGCAAGTGCATTTCCATAAAAGCCATCTTTGCATCTCTCACAGTGATGTCCTGCAGTGTTGTACAGACATCCTCGACATTCCCCAGTCCACCGATCACAATTACTAACTGAATTGGAATCCACATTGTTGTTACATTGACAAGGTTGACAGGATCTACCTGCCTGTGGGTTACCAAAGTATCCCTCCTCACACATTTCACACCGGTTACCTAGGGAATTTACATAATAACGTCAAGGAATGGAAGAAACATGCATTAGAGTCTCAAAGTTTATATTAAATATACAGAAAGCAAATTTCATCAAATCGACTATATTTTTTCTCATACTGATATACCCTGTCATGTTCAAAAATTAAATGTGAAAACAGGAGAGGCTAATTATTCAGCAAACTGTATAACAAGGTGTTCACTGGAAAAGAGTGTAGTTTGCCAGAATTCAACTTAACAGGAAATGATGTGTTATGTTTGAATTCTGTACAGCAATAATGAGAAGAAAGAATTTACTATGCTTGATTCTGATGGGCTTTGTTTGGGCAAGGGCTTTTAAGATATCACCAAAACTCAGATAAGTTAGTTGGTCAGGATCAGAGGGTGGGAGGGAAGCTATGAATAGCAAGATACTATGGTTCATCACACAGGAATGCATGTGATAATACCTCTTAGATTGAAAAGTCTGAATTCACGATGAACAAAAACATGGCTGGAAGATTTGTCGTACTACAGGAAAAATATCCACGCAGAAACGCCCCATTGTGAAAGACAGTTCTGAGATTAAAAGTTCCCAGGAAAAAAAGGAACAGAAGTAAACTCTTGGAAGCTAAGAATCACCTTGAACTGGTTCCAGGAAAATAGAATATCTGCACAAAGCAGATGTAAAGTATATCTGTCAAGTGTGTTTTCAGCTGTGTGAAAAGGAGAAGGGGCGTGTTCTGATTTGTGGTTTAAGGTATGAACTGCCTATAAAGATACTGATTCTTCTTTACAATAAAAATCTTAAGCTGTGATATCTTGGGTGATATCATCCTTTCAGCTACTAACTGGAATTTCACATTCCTTTTCATAAAGTTTTTTTGCCACTACATTGTAACATTTAAAAACATTCTGGGATATCTTGAACATATGAAAAGTGCTATGTGAAAACTATCTCATATTATTTCACTAGATGACAGAGACCATGTTAGTATATTTACTCAAATTTGCAGTATGCTTTTACATTCAATAGGCCACATGGGGCTACATTATTAATAGTTTCAGACATGATATTGTTAATTCAATATCTTCCATAATGAAAAGAATACCTTGATGAATCATAAAAGTTGGAGGAGAAATAAGTCTCCAAAATATGACTTTATAAGGAATTTATAACATTTATAACAATGATTTCCAACGTCCTGTAGCTATAGCAAAAATTATTACATTACAGGTTACAAATTAAGCATTGTGTAGGTTAATTCACTGTACAGAAGATGAAATACAATGAATCAAGACTTTTAGTTGTGCAATGAGGCTTTATTTCAATTATATTCTGATGAATTTCCAGGGACGCAGATAATTGGAATGTGGATAATGAAGCTGTACTGTACAGTTTTCAATGATGGATGCATTTTCCACAAGTATTCACAAATTTAAACAATTCCAGTAAAAACTGAAAGAGTTAGTTCTAAGTATAAATCTGCTGAACAGGCCTGTTTTGTGTAAAAGTGGCAGTGTTGTTTCTTTCTGTTAGTGTTATTGTAGCCTCTTCCAAATAATTAAATACTCAGATTGTACCCAAGGCTTACCCATTGTTTTTGCTGGACAGCCCACACACACCACCTCTGTTGTTCCCGGTGTCACAGTGCACCCTGCACCTCTTGGACAAGGACAAATCCTACAGCCTCTTGGTTCAGTAGAATCAGGATAATAACCATGTGGGCAATTCCTGGGAGGGTCATTGGAGAAGCAGGAACCTGATGAGCAACATGGAAGAACACTTTATTACAGCTCACTCAACACACAGAGATCCAGTTTTTGAAGAACTCTACTGATACTGAGCCAACTGCCAGTTAGAAGATTTTCAAATGTCCACTGTTCTAAGGGCAATGCTGTTTTTACTGAACTCTAACTTTGCACAAAACTTGTGAATTTTATGCTGTGCCCTCTAGAATTATGTTCATTATCCACTTTAAATACTTACTTATCTCCACCTCACTTATAACAATATGTTGAACAATGGTATCACCACTCATCACAAGTTACTCAATCTCCTGCATAGGTTTAGCGCTTTGCGCTTTTCTTAGTAACCAATGGTGGAATTTAATAAGGGCTGCAGGAAGGCCCAATGCTCACCACTGAAATTGGCACCTCTCCCACTGAGCCAAGCCGGGAGCCCAGGAAGATTTAAGTTCTTAATTGGCAACAGGAACTCCAATACCAGGACGCCTGGCTCCATGGGTGATATTGAATTCCAGGACATCCCCTGGTATGGTGGAAGTCCTGTCATCAAGTACTGCCAGCTAATAGGAGGCTTATAAATTTCCATTACATAGAGGCCAACTGCGAGTGGTGGCTTGGGCTTCACCAGGGATCGTCATTAAATCCCTGGAGAAGGGTAAGTGGGGGTATGATGGGAGTCACAGTGAGGAAATCACCAGCAGGAGGTTAATTAGGTTAGAAGAAAGGGCAGGACAGAGGCTCTCAGTGGGTTCTCTTGTTCTAAATTCTGGGCCTGTCATTCAGGCACTATGTTCCCTTGATGAAAGGAACCCAGATACACTTTTCTAGTCAGTCTTCCAACATGGTGAGTCCATTGACCTGTTGAATTCAGTGGAGAATGAGGGTCTTAAATAGGCATCGTTTGGCACTTGGGTAAGAAGGCCATCCTCAAACCTTTCCACGCCAGATTTAAATTTTCATTAAAATTTAATTAATTTTAGTTTCTACTTTTTCATTATTTGTTCATGGGATACGGGTGGATGTTCACTGGCGGAGCCACCATTTATTGCCCCATACTTACTTGGCTCCTAAAACATTCACTTCACCTACCTCACAATTATATCCTGAAGATACAGCTTTCAACAAATGACAGATAAACAATTTCACTTGATGCTTGAATAATGCTTGTAAAAATTGCAAACTGTAAACTGCTATATTAGTACAGAGGTAATTCTTGAGATCTAATTGGATATGGCATTTCATCTGAATTTTTTCCAATATTATTTAAACTGCCTCCATTTTTACCCAGCATGCCACAAACCTTGCTACATGGTTGATCCCAATCTGACACCTCAAACCATAATCTAAGCTAATATAATGACAAACTCACCAGTTTCTGGGTCACAGGTGCCACTAGAGCCTTGACAGGCACATGGCACACACTTGCTAAAACTTCCAAGTTTGCGTCTTTGCCTTGTGAAGCCTCTTGCACATTTCTCACAGAATCGTCCCTCATACCCTGTTGGACATGTACATTTCTCCACCCACTGAGCAGGACTTCCAGCACCAGGTCGGGCTGTCTGGAGAGACACGTTATCGATGTGTCCAGCACCTGTAATACAAAGCATCAAAATTAACTCCAATGTCATGTTACTAAACTGCTGTCTCGTTCACTACTGTAACAATAGGAAAAAGTAACAAAATTCCATACTTGTTTACTGTAAACTAAATGTCACTTCATTACAATGGTCATATTCATTCAATCCTTTACTCTGCTGTATCTAATGTGTCTATAACCAAAAGCAGTTTTAAAATGTCCACCTGTTTAACTGCAGGATAGGATTCAGGGATGCAAAGTACAAGAAAATTTCAAGCAATACTGATGATTGGCCCCAAATAGACAAATTTTCTTTTTCCCATTATATCCATAGACTAGACCCAAAGTGCATTTCACACACAATGGTCTGAAGATGCCTGTATTTTGAGGTTTGTACCTACCACATGGCCCTAAAACAGACACATCTCTGGCAAAGCTAGCGAAAAGCAACAGCTGGAAATGCTGCAAGTTAGCAGATCTTTGTGATCTGAGTACTTAACAAGCGATGGAACTTGTTTTTTAATGGCCTCATTTTCAGATGTTACTCAGCTCTGCTCAGCACCACCAGCCTGAACACAGCTGAATATAAGGCCTAAGGCCGGTGACTGAAAGTTCATTCAAACAGATACCCGCTGCCTTTAGTATCTTTTGAGCAAGACGCAGAAGTATTCACACAAGTTTGGATGACAAATGTTTACACCATTTGAGGCAGTAACAATTGAGCTGAAGTGGTAATGTAGCCAGAATAACTCCTGCTCCTTTACCAAATGAAGTCTGGGGCATTACCTTGCGGCAATGATATGGAAATTCTACAATGACATTCTGAAGTCTTCATTTACGAATTTTATACTTTTTTTTGTCCAGGGAGAAGCTCACCCAGGATCATCACACCTGGTATAACTGAAGAAAAACAGCATAGCCTCCTTTGAAAGCAAGCGCACATCCAAGACAGGGAATAAAGGCCAAAATGGAGAAATCCCAAGCCTGCAATTAGTCCAAACATCAATCATTTATCATATTCTGTCATATTTGCATCAGAACCTTTAGGACACAGATAGGCCTGAGCAGTCACCTACATACCAAATAGAAGCTATGAAATACTTCAGATGATGAACACAGTCAACTTCACTTGAAAGATGAGCAAGAGATAAATTTCTTCTCCCTTTATCTTACTTATGTTTCTCAGCATAATTCTTGCTCCATTTCATTTATCTTCTATAAACTTGGATAAAGTGTGCTCTTGGAATGCTTACTTTGCCTGTTATATGAACCACGGATTTTGATGGCCTTGAGGTTGCTGAGCACCCGCTGGAAGTCAAAGGAAGTTAAAAATGGTTTCCATCCATACTCCAAACCTTCATGGAGTCTATAAGGCAAAACAGGATTGTTAACATTTTCACTTCAACCTCCACCGTGCTAATAAACAAAATCAAAATACTCTACCACTAAGAGTCAGTTAGGCAGTTATATGACACAGTTTGTGTTAATGTGAAGCATTTATCTCGCGGGGCATCATGGGGGTAGGTCTGTCAACAACCAGTTAAATAATATACTCAATTTATTCAAGCATTTTCTCAAAGCCTATGACAAAGTTGACTTTTTGGAAAGATAAATCACTGAAAAATTAATGTTATCTTGTTAGACAATAATTTTTGGATGCAATGTTAAAATATTTTCATTTAGTACAGATCATGTGTGTGACAAATTTAGCATTCATTGTGAGACATAAGTCCTGCACAATGTATCCTGAAGATGGAATGATCTAACTGCATTCAATCCATATTCAGATCAAAAAATGTGTTCCAATTCCAGGTTAACCAAAACAACGATCAGTTGAACTCAGAGCATCTATTTTATCTACCTGTAGTTGTATGTCTGCTTTTTCGTACATGGGATTGGATTATTTTGTGCATTCACTTGAGTAGTCAGTGTCTGACCATCTCCTTCCAGGATGAGATCTTCTACTGATGGGTAGGCACTATTGCTTTCCACATAGAATGTGAAGGAAAGGTTCTGTCCGTAGCTCAGCACTTGATTTCCCAGGAACTTGGCTAAAGATGAGAAGAGTTGAACATTAGTAAGGACCATAGACACAACCTATCATCCTTTGAAACACAGTTTCTTAACCTGAAACGGACCAGAATATTGGCTCTGTCTTTTGCCAATTACCAAACATTAAAGAGAAGTTTATTTTATTAACATCTTCCTTAATTCTTACAAAAAAGCTGAGATATAGATCATTTATCATGGAATCGAGAAAATTGAAGGGCAATTGCATGACTTACTTAATCACTGGTTTCAAAATTTAGATTGTATAATCATTTTATTAAGTTATTTCTTACAGTTCTTGTGTGCTTCTCTCATTGAGGTTATGTTGACAAGGAACATAGAGATGTGATAGCTGACCAGAATAACTGTGATTGTATGAACAGAAGGGTGAATAATATCAACAATAAGCACACATTATACTCCCTGGATGCTCCATGGGGTTGCAATGTTATGGTGATGTCAAGGTCCCAGAGCATGAAGATTTTTAAAAATTTGGAAATTGCAGAGGCTAATAATTTTTCAAGACTTATTGATAAGTTGCCCAAATAACTAATTCTGAAAATGAAAAGATTTATATTAAAAACATCAAATCTTATATAAAGTTAATGTTTTGCTGAAGCAAAAATATATGACACAGCATCAGAAGAGATCAGTGTCAGTAATTGAGTTAAACTATTAAATACCATGTGTTATAAATGCTCTAAGCTCCTGCTAAATCAACAATTTAACCACATATTCCGAGTCTATATTATAAAGCCATGAGTGCTAAGGTAATGACTTGCAAGCCACCTGTGACTGTATAAAACTGTAATTTCCCAGTTCTTGAAGAGACTCTAAAATGGGCCAGAAAATGTTGAGTCTGAGATGGACAACACTGAGAGTACACTAATTAAAACCATCCAAATGTTAAATTACTGGATCATCTTTCATATGGGCAGGTCATCAAAGCGCATGTGACCAATTTAACATAAATACAAATGAACTTGGAATACCAAAGTGGTGGGCTAATACGTGAATGCCCATCATTATTCTAACTCACCTGGAGCAACAAAGAATATTGGGTATTCATCTTTGGCTTCAACAATAATGTCACGTGATGATGATGACCTCATCAATGGAAGATCGCCGCTCCTCCGGTGCTGTGCTTTCCATCCTTCATAATCTGCTCACAAGTACAGATCAATAAAAAAACACAATCCTTCATATAATCACTTACAATTAGCCCTCTAACTTTGAGAAGAATTCCAATTTAGTTGCAATTAGTAAGTTAAACAATGCTACCTTTAAGCTAGAGCAAGGTATTGTCTTGAATATCACTCTGTACGACAGTAATACTCAAATGTTGAGGGAGTTCACATCAAATTCTTTGTTTATTACGCAATTTTAATATAACAAAGATGGATTTGATAGTGGTGTGCTAATTATTTTATGTGGCAACTGATAGCAATTGTTAATCAGTACTGTTTACTACCAAGTTGGTTGTGTTGGACTATTGGCAATGAAATGTCTTTTAGCTATGTTATGGTATATTCATCTTCTAAAATATTTCAATTTGGGGTAACTTTTTTTTAGCAATATTCTGAATAAAGAAATGATATGTTTCAGTGGCAGCAGCTTCATCACAGCTAGTGTTGACAGGTAAAGCACGTG
Organism: Rhincodon typus; assembly: GCF_021869965.1. Taxonomy (NCBI): domain Eukaryota; kingdom Metazoa; phylum Chordata; class Chondrichthyes; order Orectolobiformes; family Rhincodontidae; genus Rhincodon; species Rhincodon typus. The sequence goes on along the minus strand of NC_063341.1, from coordinate 26,244,789 downwards.
CAGACTTAAATAAGATTGAAGGTTTATTAGAGTTCTTTGAGGATGTAACAAACAGCATGGATAAGGGGGACATTAGTAGACGCGCATTTAGATTTACAAAAGGCATTTGATAAGGCGCCACATAAAAAATAAGAGTTCATGGTGCTGGGGTGATATATTAGCATGGATAGAGGGTTGGCTCACTAATAGGAAAGTGAGAGTCAGGATAAAGTGGAGTGTCACATGGATTAATGCTGGCTCTCAACTACTTACATGCCATATTAATGAGTTGGATGAGGGGACCAGCAACATTGCAATGAAATTTACTGACAATACAAAGGTAGGTTGTGAGGAGGATACAAAGTCTGCAAAAGTATGCAGTTAGTTGGTGATTGGATCACAACATTGGCACCTGGAGTATAATGAGGGAATGTGTGAGTATGTCCACTTTGGGAGGAGGAATACAAAAGAAGAATATTATGTAAATACAGAGGGATTGCAGAATACTGTGTGCAGATGGACTGAGATCCCTCGTCCATAAATTGCATAATATAAACATGAAAGTACAGGAAATAACTACGAAGACATATGGAATGTTGGCCTTTATTGCAAGGAGGAATGCAAAACAAACATATGGCAGTCTTGCAACAGCTGAACAGCTCATTGGTGAGACCACACTCAGAGTGCAGTTTTGACACCCATGCTCAAGAAGCTAATATATTTGCTTTGGAAGCAGATCAGAAAAGGTTCATTAGTCAGATGCCTGAGATGAAAGGGTTATCTTACAAGGTAAGGTTGAGCAGTTTAGACTGATACTCCTTAAAATTTAGAAGAAAGAGAGATTATTGAAACATAGGATTTGATGGGATAGATGCTGAAAGCCTGCAGATTAATTGTAACGAGTGTCCCATTTAAGACAGAGATGATGAGGAATTCCTTCTTGCAGAGAGCCATTAATCTTTGAAATCTTTTCCATGGACCCAGTGGAGGCTGGGAATATATTTAAAGCTGAGTTAAACTGATTTTTGTTGTACAACGGAATCCAAGACCAGGCAGGAAAGGAAAGCTAAGGCTACTGTCGGATCTGCCATGATCTTATTGACTGACAAGGCAAATGCATTGGGCTGAGTGGCCTACTCCTATTTCTAATGATCTTATGAAGATAACACTGCAACATTGACTTATAATTCGATAACCCCTGTGAAGTAACCTCAGGAAGAGATTAAAATGTCCAAAAACGCACTTTTAGCTCTTAAAGGCTATTACCATCGAGTCATGGGAATATCAGAGCTGGAATGAGTAACAAACAAAAGGGACACTGTTGGTTTTTCTTCTTCTAATAAGGGTGCAGACTCCAATCATAGAATCTAACAACATAATTAATATCTTTCAAATTCATCTGGCAATAACATGGTATTCCATGATCTTTACAAACAAATCTTTCCAATGGCTTTTCTAATCAGATTACTAAGCAATTCTTTCCATCCTCAGGTTTAATCATATGGACTGACACCATCATGAGATTTGGTCTATGATCTCTCACTGTCAGTCTGAATGACATTTGAATTAAATTTTTGTTTGATGGCCCCTCACTTACGAATGACACCTCAGTTCATTATAGCAAGTTGCTGCTGTACCTGTATCAAAGGTAGAGGTGATGCAAGCCTTCCTGTAACCATCTTCCACCTTGCAGACTGACGAATGCCCAAAGCAGAAACATGCTGAGCACCCCATGGGGTTATCTGGATGGAGGTTGTAATAACCTGACTTGCACCTGTAGGAGAGAATCAATTGAGGAGTTATGATGGTTGTCCCCTGTTTATGCCCAGAGGGTACTGATACAATACTCAGATACAAATCCTTTAAATCATTTGGGGAGGGCTTTGAAACAGCTATTCTGATGATCATCCTACAAACATGACCTTAGAGAGTGATTGTTGACAATCTAAACAATTTGCAGTGTGTCACAGTCAAACCTTTTTTAGACCAATAACAGCATTTTCAGCACAGGTCATGTCTTCTCCATTTTCAAATGGCCAACATTCCAGGGGAGGGAAGGAAAATACTTCAAAGGAACTCATAAACTTTGCTTTGTGCACAGATATTAACAATTGTGTGGAGCCTGCTACCAAGTGAGCAGGAGAATGAAATCATGTCCATCAAGCACCATGTTTTGATTCACAATGTTTTATTGATGCAGGAAGGAAAAGAAAACAAATTCTGCACCCTAGATCTCACTATCTTGTAGATATCCTGGCCCCTGTTCCCAGAGACCCATGTGTTGGGAATCAGCCTTAAAGCAAGCGAAGACCCATAGAAAAAGCTTGTGATCCTGAGTCGGTATTAGCCTTGAACTGAAGGACAGCTGAGAAAGATACTGCAGCAATCCTGTTATTCCCGACACTTCTCTTTGTTCTTCCCGCTCCAGGCAGCTTTATCTACAAACCCAGATAGTCTGCCTATAAAATACAAATAACTCCAGCTGCCAAGTATCAGCCAGAGTGGAGGGCATAATTTATATCTTACAGATATGTTCTGGGCAATTAGTATACAAATGTTTTCTTTCAATGTCCTCTATTAAAAATTAAACCTGAATAAACACCCAAAGACAAGGTTTGCTTAAACTGGCAATAACAATTAACTATAAAGGTAATAAAAGGTGCTATAGTTTAGTAAGTGCCCCTATAGGTGCAAGCTCACAGAAAGAAGGACTGAAATTACATAGAATAAGACATGCTATTGAAGAAAGATCATCAGTAACACTAATTAGTTTAAAGTACTTCAAGTTCTACTAATATCTAAGTACCTTTGATACATTTATTATTATAACTTCAATCACAGTGTATAAAAGCTATAAACCTGAACCAGACATATTGATTTCAATATAATTGTTACAAAAAACTTACCGGTTACAATTTGTCCCTTCCACATTATATTTACAAGTGCATCTTCCTGTTTCAACATCACAGATCTCAGTAACACCAGCCATATTACATGTACATCGTCTGCGAATACCAAATAGAATTTCATAATTAATGGTAAACTGTATACCAAGCAGTGATTCACTTCAGAGGGACATTGAAGCAGAGCAGGTGACAAATATTTTCCCTGTAATTTCTTCCAATCCTGTCTAGAAGGCACTAATACTCTTGGATATAATTCCATTCTTGTTCTTTCTGCTAGATCACAGATAATCCATTATAATGAAAACATTCAGCTTATGTCTGTGTGTCTTTTTATTTGTCCTTGTCCAGGCTTTGAGCACACTTAAGACAGCATGGTGAGCTGCCTCTTGACAGCTCAGTGACCCCTTGCCCATTCAGAGGGCAGTTAAGATTCAACTGCAATGCTATGGATCTGAAGTCACATTAAAGTCAGAACATATTTCTGCCCCTAAAGTACATTATTGAAATAAATCCGTTTTTCAGCAATCTAGTGATTTCTAATAGTTGTTAATGAGTGTAACATTTCATTTCAGATCTATTAAACAATTTCATCTAAATTACACGAGCTGCCATAGGCAGATCTAAACTCAAATCTCCAGAACATCAGCCTGGGCCTCTGATTACTAGCTTTGTTCTAACATTGTGCTACCATTCCCCCAAAAGATCTACTTTGTGACATACCATACATTGTGAAAGGATATGGGCTCATAGCCATATTTGGGATTTTACTGGCCGGCTAATGTATATCAAAAACAATGACACTGCCTTTTTTTTAATTCATTCATGGAATGAGGGCATAACTGGCTAGGCCAGCATTTATTGCCCAGAGGTCAGCTAAGAATAAACAACATTGCTGTGGGTCTGGAGTTACATGGAGACCAGACCAGGTTAGGATGGCAGTTTCCTTCCCTGAAGGACATTAATGAGCCAGATGGGCTTTTCTAACCATCAACAATGGATTCGTAGTCATTATATTAGACTCTTAATTCCAGATATTTATTGAATTCAAATTCCACCACCTGCTATGGTGGGATTCAAATCCAGGTCGCCAGAACATTATCTTGGTCTCTGGATTAACAGTCCAGCAATAGTACCACTAGCTCATTGTCTCCCCTCATTGACTCATTGACTTATTGAATGGCTTGTTTCTGCAACATAACATTTTGTTGAAATGCAGAAGTGAAATTATAAGATAGCTTCAAAATGTTAAAACATGCAAACAAAACAGACAACATTTCAATCAAACAGGATATCCATCAGAAAGTGTTGGGAAAACTCAACAGGTTTGGTGGCATCTGTGGAGAGATAAACAAGAGTCAATGTTTTGAATTTAATATGGCTCTAATTCAGAACAGTTCTCTAGTTCTTAAGAACAGCCATCGCAGTCTCAAACTGTAACTCTGTTTTTCTCTCCACAGATGCTGCCAGGCCTGCTAAGTTTCTCCAGCACTTTCTGTTTGTATTTCAGATTTGCAGCATCCACAATATTTTGCCTTTATTAGCAGATCCATCAGCATCTCTACAGGGAAAGTGCCTGCATGAAAGTGTGGAATTGACTGGTAATCAACATCCAAAGCACTAGCCTGCCTTTGCTCTTTACAATACTGATCTCCCAAAATGTTCTGTTTTTACTAATACAGTTTATGTAATATGTCATCAATATTAGCGGGGGGAGAAAAGAAAATGCCAGTCAGAAGAACTTACTTGCAACCAGTGCTGGATAATGAATAAAAGCCAGGCTGGCATTTATCACATTTGTCTCCAATTACACCTTCAGGTTTACACCTACATCGACCATACTCATCACAACTACTACCAGTTGAACCTAAAAGGCAGAGAAAATATTAAAGCAACAGCATTTTACTGAGGGCACAAAATGCAGTTTATATTCAGTTAAAACAATTAGCCACACTTTTACCTTTTTTACTTTTGTGAGTTAAAGGATTTTAGGATCACAATCCATTTTGATCTTCAGGGCACTCTCCTCCCTTACAGTACAAATGTTTTCCCATTTACTTTAGTATTTCTTCCAAATTGTTTTGATGAATGCAAGATGAAATGCTTTGACAGAACGTACCTTTCTTCAGCTACACTCAAATTCTGTACTGTCTAATGACTATTGAAAACATGCTTTTACATGATCTTACATGTACAGATATGACATAGATTAACTTGGTACTGTATGTTATGGTTATCTAGTTAAATGCAAACTCCCAAATAGAGCCCTTGTATGGGGTTACAGTAAGACAAACATCATTCCTGTTTTTCAATGATGCTGTCTATTGTCAACCTAAAAGTGGAATGGGGAATTAAAAGCCAATGCCTCTAACCGTTGCCTTGCTCGTGCTCACATGAAAATATCCAGTTTCTGCAACAAGTAAAACACATTTATACAATTTACACAAATACTTGTTCGTGCAGTGCCATTTTAAAATCACATTTCACCAGCTGCACCAATTCTCTGAGAGCACTCAAAAAATCCTGTAATCAGCAAATAGGGGAGTAAAATGCAGGGTGGGCGCTGTTAGATGCAAAACCTTGCAGGGCAAGGCTAGAATACTTAATGAGTAACTTGTATTGTTGTTACTAAGGAAGAGGAATCTGACAAAATATTGGTAAAAGCAGAGATGGTAGTTGCAATAAGTGGGGTGAAAATTAATAGACAGAATGTACTGGAAAGTTTGGTTATGCTCAGAGTGGATAAGTCACCCAGTGTGGATGGTTTACATTCCAGGTTGTTAGAGGAAGTGGGATGAAGATAATTGATGTGCTTGTCATAATCTTGCAATCTTCTCTAGATGGAGGGGAGGTACCAGAGATTTGGAGAGTGATGAATATGATACTTTTGTTCAACAAAGCTGTAAGATCTTTTCTGGAAACAGGAATTAACAGGTTTAACAGCAATGCCAGTTAAAGTTTTAGACACAATCATTGGGGAAAGCACTTGGAGAAATTTGAGCTATTGATTTCCAGCAAGAATCTCTAAAAAGGCGGCTTGCATATGACTAATTTACTTGAATTTTTGAAGAAGTAACAGAGAAGGTCAATGAAAGGAATGCAATTGATGTTTTTTAAATAGAATTTTAAGGAAGTGAGTGGCAAAATTCCACATAAAAGGCTAACTAGCAATATTGAGGGATCGCGGAATAAGAGGGTCAGCACCACTGTGGGTGTAGCATCCTTCTCCTGTGTAGAGGAGCATTCCCCTCTTTACAAAAGAAGAGGTTGCTGTCCAGGCCATGGTGACAGAGAAGGAAACTCTGTCATGAAAAGGGTTCAAAATTAATTAAAGAAGAAGCCTGAGATAGATTGTTGGTACTTAAAGTTGACAAGGCACCAGAATTGGATGAGGTGCATACAAGGATTTTGAAGAAAGTGAGGAAAGAAGTAAAGGAGGTTGAGAGGAGATCTGATTGATATGTAAGAGATTATGATAATTTAAATAAGGTAGACAAAGTTGTTTGTGCAAACTGATGGGATAAGTACTACGAGAGCAAGAGCTATAGGGCGATGTGAGGAAGAGCTTTTTATGCAGTGAATGATAATAACCTGAAACTAACTGCCTGCAAGGATGGTAGAGGTGAAGACAATTAATGATTTCAAAAGGAGATGGTGGGGGCAGCTCAGGGAAACAAACTTACAGGACTATGGTGGTGGAATAGGGAAGAGCAAGGGGATGCGATTGACAAGTTTTCGAGACAGAGAGCCTGTAGGATTTGATGGGCTGAAAGGCCTCCTTGTGTTCTGTAATGTTTCTACCAGTCATGTTCTATGTCAGATAGTGCTGTGGGATGCTACCTATGTTATCAACATGTGTCCCTCCATCGATATTGTTGAGGAAACCATGTGAACTTTGCAGGCAGCAGCCACGAGCACTGTTTGGCCCCAGAGAATCTGTACAGTCTGCACTGCACTGCTTTGGAGTTGTGCTATGTAAACAAATTATTTTATCCCAAATTATGCGTGCCATTTCTCTTCTGGTGAAAAATATCATTTTTATTGGTGTAACTAACTATGATTGCAAGGTTATTCTTCCATAAGCTAGACTTTGAAACATAAATAGTTGTAGCTACAGAAAATGAAAACAGATCCATGACAAAGTGCATCTGAATATTTGACATCATATTCAGGTTTCACATTGCAGCAAAATGAGTGCAGGGAATTCTTAATTGTTTATATTCTCAAACAGACTGATGTCACCAAATTATCTATGGAGATTGATAACAAATATGAAAGGTAAGGAAAAGGGTCAAGAGCTCAATCTAAATCTTTTAAGGTTAAATATAAATGTCTAAAGATGCAATTCTTCAACTACATTATCTTAGCCTTAATCCTTTTAAGTCAAACGCTTTGACAGACAGCTCAAACAAGTCTAACATTATTACGGGGCATGCATTCTATTTTCATGAACTTACCTAGAGGGTTGCATCTGCAAGGCTGACACTGTCCTCCTGTTCTCAGAGGGTAGTGATTTTCCTTACATTTCTCACAGTGTACTCCCTCCGTATTGCCGACACAGTTCAAGCAGCGTGTACCACTTCCAGTTTGTTGGTATAGTATAGGATCCCACTCACAACGATAAGCCCTGCGATTACAGTTGCATTCTGTGGCATGACAAAATACAGCATGAACAATGGTGTCCGGTAAGACCATTACCATCGCTGCTAACTTAGACCATTATATTTTTCATTTATATTTTAATAATGTCATCATGACAGTATCCATCAAAATGTACACAAATTCATTAGCAATAGAGGTCAAAGTTCACTTGACTGATTAAATGCAAACATTTCTACTTGGGCTAGGGTTAGTTATTTTCTTGATATTATTGCAAATTCACAGCATTATGTATAATAACTTTCATTTGATCATATAACTCCATACAGAAAAGATTGCGGTAGAATGTGTAACCTTTGAACAGTAATCCCACTGTATTGTCAAATGATCTGGTACAAAATATTACATTGCCTAATCATTTAATTTCATATTTAAGAAAATTAAAATTGTGACAAATTACAAGCAAAACCCTAGCAGAACACTCAAAAAGTAATGAATTTTAAACATTATATTGAAAAGGAAAGAGAGTGGTCAGCATAAGACATCAGATCAACCTCACAACGAAATGAACTGGCTTGGCATCAGCTCATCTAGATGCTCACATATCATTTTTTATCACAGAACCTACAAAGTCAGAATTATTCATATGAGATGGCTTATTATAAGTTAAAATAGAGTATCGTATCCAAAACATTTAATTTTAGAAACTGCTATTTCTCTTTTATTAAGACACAACTTACACATTCCTTTATCAAGAATGTTTTATTAAAGTAACCGATTAATGCAATCTTTTTAAAAGAATGCACAGTTTGTCTAGATAACAGTCATTGCAATTAAACAGTTATTCATTGTATAGAGGACTTTAAGGCAATCTAATCATGTAATTAGGTACAATGCAAATACAAGATGGGAGGTAATGGCCTAGTGGTATTATTGCTGGACTGTTAATCTAGAGAGCCAGGTAATGTTCTGGGGACTCGGGTGTGAATCCCACCGTGGCAGATGGTGGAATTTGAATTCAATAAATATCTGTAAGTAAGAGTCTAATGATGACCATGAATCCATTGTTGATTGTTGGGAAAACCCATCTGGCTCACCAATGCCCTTCAGGGAAGGAAACAGCCGCCTTAACCTGGTCTGGCTTCCATGTGACTCCAGACCCACAGCAATGTGTTTGACTCTTAACTGCCCTCTGGGCAATTAGAGATGGGCAATAAATGCTGGCCTAGCCAGCAACACCCTCATCCGATGAATTAGAAAAAATTCTTTATTACATCCGTCTCTATTAGGGTTCAAATCAATCAAGTTCCTGTTCCGACATTATTAGTCTTTATCCTATGATCAGTAATTCACTTTCTTTTTGGTCCTTGAACAATTACTACCAACACATTTCCCACTTTAGTGCCAGTCATCTATAAGAATGCACTCAGCACTGATCATCATATTGCGTGAGTTCTCTTTTGGAGATCTTGCCCACTTTTTCTCATGGTCGAGCTGTGGTAGAGGAATACCATTTGAGATCTGATCATCAACCAATCCAAATGATATCATCCAACTAGATAGTGGTTAAGGCCAGTTAATATCCTTAATACCATCGGACCAGCATTAATCCTTTTAGATTCTTACACTCTTATACAATGGTCAGGGCAGACAAACTGTACAATGTCTTTGTTGCAGTTTTGGGACACTTTCAGTCATGAAATAACTGCCTTACATTTAAAATATAATACGATAAATGTACCAAAATTTCAGATTAAGGACTTTTTAATGCATGCTATTAAGAGTGCAAAATAATAACCGAAAGGACTGCGGATACTGGAAATCAGAAACAAAAACTGAAATTGCCAGAAAAGCTCAGCAGGTCTGGCAGCATCTGTGGGGAGAAATCAGATTTAACCTTTTAGGTCCATTCAGTTCTGAGGAAGGATTACCAGACCCAAAAGGTTAACTCTGATTTCTTTTACAAATGCTGCCAGACCTGCTGAGCTTTGTTTTTGTTCTTTTTTTCCCCAGCAATTTCTGGTTTTGTTACTATTAAAAGTGCAGGTTTTTTTTAGTTTTCCAATTAACTTGCACAGAGATGTCATTACACACCCCCCCGGAACAAGTGGGACTTGAACCGAGGGGTCACCCAGACCAGGAGTAGGGACACTACCACTGCACTAGCGCAGCTTATGTCAGCAATACTCCAGAAGATGGCAGGGTCAAATTAATGTACAAGGTAACGCCCACAAAATGAGGAGATGGAAAAGACTGCAATGCTGGAAGTCAGAGTCGATAAAATGTGGAGCTGGAGGACCACAGCAGGTCAGACAGCATCGGGTCCAGGCCCGAAACATCGATTGTCCTGCTCCTCAGACATTGTCTGACCTGCTGTTCTCCTCCAGTTCCACATTTTATCAACAGTGCCCACAAGATGGCACTATTTCTCTTTCAAATCAGAAACTCATAGTCATCGCAATATCTCTCACTTCTTGTTTTCCTTCTGTTAGTCCCTTCCCACTTTATCCTTGCCCCTCCTGAAGGCACTGCCTCATTTATAGATATAAAACTACTCACAGCATTCATCTTACAGCACCTAAACCATGGAACAATTCTTCACATGTGAACGTAGGTACCAATGCCAATAAACTATTTGTCATGAGGGAATCAAACCTAAATCCCAGCCTTGCCATCAACTACTGACCAACTTTTTGCATATATTTAACATTATGTTAAATCACTTTGTCTTCAATATCCAGACACATAACACATTGGATTCAATTAACTAAATCTTGCTTCTTTCTAAGGGCTTTCCTTTTATTAATTGATTGATTTATTTATTGTCACGTGAACCGGAGTACAGTGAAAAGCTTTGTTTGCGTGCAACACAGGCAGATCATAGTAAGCAAGGATGTAGAGATCAGAGGTTGTAAAAAGACTTAGACAGAGGCATACAGGTTACAATACACAGGGCGTGCGCTAGGCAAGATCAGCGTTAGCAAGATCAGCATTATTTGAGACTATAGTTTAGTTTTAATGATCTGCATTTTTAAGCAGTAACATACGCGACATTGGTGTGAAGTTCTGACTGATCTTGCTTCAGTGTCATTTTTTTGTTCATTCATCAGATTTGGGTGTATGTATTGCCCATCACTAATTACCCTTGACAAGGTACTTTGTACCAGACGTTGATCAATAATTACCATTAATGTGGCAGTTTTCACTTAGGCACATTATAAAACATCTGAATTTATCGCAATACAAGGTGCCATGAGACTTAACCCTTTACTTTGCTAGTATCTTTATTGTATTTAAACTAAGATGAAAAACTGTGCTCCCACTTTGCCCCTCCAACATGAATACCCCAGCATTTATTTCAAAGAGAAGATACTTGGGTAACATTTTTATGGTTCAAACTTTTACAGAATAAACAATGGCGGTTAAGATTTTTTAATAATTATAGTGAGTAACTTGATCCAATTAATTAACAGTTATTTTTTTTTCATAACTGTTCAAATGATTTGAGTGATGCATTATCAGGAAAACTTTGCTTGGTGATAATTGCTGATCTGTTACCCACAGGCTCAGGAAATAATGAAATCCCCAGTTTCTGAGTGATAGAATTGGTCATAGATATTGTTGTAAGAAAATCATTTCCAACTTATTTTTTCCTAATGACTGCACTGTTTGCAATTTAAGGGTTGCAATGACATACATCTGTTAATGATTGAATTGATAATGTTAATCATAGCTGTGATTTGTAGTTTGAAAGTTACAATGGTTTTGTTTTGCATTCTAACACTGTAATATTACCTAAGCATCTTATTCTTTATTTATTATCTGTGTAACACATCACACATCAAAGCTCAGTGACTAAATGTCATCATGTTATTATTTAGCTGGAATCTGGATTTGGTATCTCAATTGACTTGGAAGTAATGCGTTTTGTAGTTTGTGACCCAGCTTTTATTGAAATGCAACCATGCAATGTTGTTGAGCACCTCAATGAGACACGAGACAAGTACCATATTGCACACTGTATAAATTGGGCAGATCAGTTCATTAACCACAAGCACATGCAGACACAAATAATACTCATCAATCTCAGAGCTGTAATTAGTAATTAGCTTCACTTTCTACATACATTGATTCTCACTGTCTATCTTTGGAATGAATTGCCTGCCTTATGTTAGTGATACTTGTCTTTGTGTAGTAAGTTAATAAGTATTAAGACAAGGAAGCTGCATTCCGATACACCTTTGCAGTCACCACTAAAAGAGATCAAGATTACTATGGAGGAGCATGTTAATTATCATTTGGCACTATTCTTTTAAATTGGTTTCAGTTTTAATACACGATCCTAATGAAATTTATCCTGGTTTTTGAATTTCTTTTATGTATGATTTTGTGCTGCAAAGAACCAATAGCTAAAGCTTCCCTGCCCCTGGCTACAGCCATTCCTAATTACTTTCTTCAATATTATGACACGGTGGCAAAATAGCCCAAGATGAAGGAACTTTAGTCACTCTCAAATTCCAGTGCTCTGCCATCTTCCTATTACACCATCAGGCCTTAACCATTCTTCATATCAATATGGCTAGTAATCACCCTCTGCATAAAAGTTGCCTAGATTAAAAAAGTCACTTCACACCCCTGAACCAATGTAATCTTAGCCTGCATCAATGATTTATTGAAAAGGATCTTACTGTAAGGTTCCCTCAAAAAAACCCATCAGCTACCCAGATTGTCTATCTATCTCCTGTACTTGAAGAATGATCCCCAGTCTCAGGTTCTGGTGAAGCAGATCAAGGGAGGTGTGAGAGACACTTACATCCAAATATCACTCCTTATCTCAATTCAACTGAATACTTCTTCCTTTCAATAAAACATTTCACAGATATATAATTGGATAAGAATTGATAATAAGAAAAAGGAGATAGTAGGAGATATTTGAGCAAAATGTTGATCGAAGAGATGAGTTTTAAGAATGGCTTGAAGGAGGAAAAGAATGTGGAGGGGTTTTGGGAGACAGTCCAGACCAAGGTTGATAGAGGATCACGGAGGAGCTTCCTAGAATGAAATTGACTGGGTTCCAAATATACAAAGTATGGTCTACAATATTATCATGTAGACACTGAAGATACTATTTCTTACCAGTCACATATTGTAAATATACCTTAAAGCTAATCTGCATTGCACTCACAGTAAAATTATTGGGTTGGCTGGTACCAGGAATGAATGTGCTTTGATTTCTAGGTTTGCAAGTTGACAAACTTTCCATCCAATAAAGTCTAGTACTGTCTCCCAAGTATGTTGAAGCATAACACACAGAAACTAATCTTCAGCATTAGAAGACCCTTAGGCCCTTGCACATTTATTCATCAGAGGATATGTAATAGCTGGCTTTAACCCTGGATTTAAAGCTGGCTTTAACTGGAAATCATCCAGTCCTGATGAAGGGTCTAGGCCCGAAACATCAACTGACCTACTCCTCTGATGCTGCCTGACCTGTTGTGTTCCTCCAGCTCCACACTGTATCGACTTTAACTCTGACCATCCAGTTGGTAGCTTAAATGGCCATACAGAGTTTGCACTCACTAATCCTAACGCCTCCCTGAAGGAAAAAATCTGAACTGTACTTTTGCTAAAGGTACTCACCAAAAAGCAATATGTAACTTCTTTAGAAGAAAAACTTGGATTTATACAGCACCTTTAATGTGGCAATATGCCCCATGAGCTGCACAGGAGAATTATCAAACTCAAAATTGACAGAGAGCCACACATATAATCTGTTTCCGAAAGGTTGGTCAAAGATATAGGTTTGAAAGAATACCTTAAAGGAGGACATGTTTTAGAGGAGCAGAGAGGTTTAGGGAGAAAATTCCAAAGCTTTGGACTGAGGAAACTCAGTCAACAAAAACTGAAATGGGGATCTGATAGAGCTGGAGCTGCAGCACCACTGGGAGATAGGGCCAGAGGCAGGTGATGGAGCAAAAGTGTGCTGGGAAGTGGAGAAGCACCAATCTACATCCAAAAGGCAGACTTTATCCTTAAAACTCTTGCAGTTAATTGCAAGAAGGTGGCAAAAATGTACTATAGCCACACAAGCTTCTAGAAGTGAGATGAACCACATACTGTAGCCCATGAATACACATAGAAATACCGCGGAGTTCTGCAGAAGATGCAGACATTTGTTAAACATGTAGCGGTAAACAGCTAACTTGGATCTACAGGGAAATGATTGAAAATGTAGCTGAATCTATCTCATTCAATTTCAAATTGTCAGTTGTTTGCAAAGCAAATATTTTTATATATGCCACTGTACATAGAACAACACAAATCATATCACCACATCCAGCTCATCTATTTATACTACAGCAAAAAAGGGTACCAAATGGTTGGCAAATTGAATTGGTCAAAGTGGTGCCATGGACTCTAGACTCCCCAAGTTCTCAGATAATTCCAAAAAGTGCACAGCTTGAGCACATTCCTTTTACTTGTAGAGAACATGGTCTCTATGTACAAATGCATTTTACTTCTAGCAATCATAAATAAGTCATGATCAATCTATTTTTCTTCCCTTATCTAGTCCTCTCCCACAAAGATCTAGGGGTGGATTTTCAAAGTACCACTCAGTTGTAAGAACAGTATTGTGTCTCAGCACTTCATTTAGAGACTGCTTCACCCAGGTGGTAGGTCCACAATACCGGCTTTTGAACAGAAAGTTGAAAATTTATATCCTAGAATTGTTAAGGAGAAAGGTAACATATCTTTCCCAATGGAAGTTGTATACCTGCAAAGTCTCAAAAATTATTGAGTCTGTCAAAAGGAATTCACCAGTCAATAAATGGATAATTTTAAAAAAACTTTAAGCAATCATTAACCATGTAAATGTTTGATTGAAATGACTCCTACTCTGACATTCATCCTATTTTTAACATGGGTGTACAACAGGGCAACTGTATGGAGATGATGACAAGTTGTATGAAAAAATGTTTACATTTGCCAGTTGCAACATTCAATCTCACAAAGATAAATTCGCATCAGAATTTACTGGAAAGGTCAGTGGAATCCCTCGCAATGAGGTTAATTGTAGATCAAAAGCAGTGTTGTGTATGCCCAATGCACATCGTTTGGCCTGCAGCCTGATGCAGAATGCACGAATAAGTTATTTAGCAGGGACATGTGTTCAGAGCAATGGCTCTAATCCGATAGCATGGGAATCGGCACAGCATATAAATCAAACTTAAGAAGGGATCAATGTGTGAAGGGTCTTCCCTTGAATACTGTGACCACTAGCCAGATTTCATTACCGGATACAATCCCTGTTTAAGATACAGGCTCATTAAATATAGTCATAATTACCAGTTAGGAAGTGGCTTATTAGAACATGTTAGGCAGTTAAAATAATTTAGTTACTTACACAATTGAGTTTTAGATTTTCAATTAAATTCATAGGGAGAGGTCAATGAAAATATTGCCCTGAGACGAACTGCTTTAGAGTGAACATTGAGCATTCTGAAGCCTCTGTCCCCATTCTGTAATTGTCTAAGTGGTTATGAAATAACAGCACCATTAATTTAACAAACTTGGTCTTTTAATGGAGGATGGAGCTACAACAGTTAGCTATTTAACTTATTCAGCAACTATCCCTGTGGAGCAGTGGAAAAGTCCCATGAAATCATGTCATGTCATAAGTAATAGCATGATCACACGTGACATCATATCCTAGGATTTCCACTCCATATTGAGGGTTTAAGGCCTAGATTTACCATTATCACTGTTACCATTTTCAGCAACGCCAGCCCCATTGGCCAGCAGTAAGCTTCCACTCGGTAACAAAGTCACTAGGCTGGACAAAATAACAGCATGTTTTAGACAGCATGCGTGAGATGCTAAGTTCTGAATTTGATGGTGAGTTGAAATGGATCTGTGTGATGACAGTAACGTTTCATTCTCTAACATATGCAGCAAAAGACATTTCATACAATAATAACCTCATTATTATACAGATATATCAGTTTCTGTCCAGTTGGGAAGAAAAAAAAATCAAAAGAACTGCAGATACTGGAAATCTGAAACAAAAACTAAAATTGCTGGAAAATCTCAGCAGGTTTGACAGCATCTGTGGAGAGAATTGAGTTAATATTTCAGGTTCAATGACCCTTCTACCAGTTCTGAAGCAGGGACACTGGATGCAAAACGTCAACTCTGATTTCTCTCCACAGATGCTGCCAGACCTGCTGAGCTTTGCCAGCGATTTCTGTTTTTATTTCTGTCCTGTGGGAGTTTATTGAAAAGCAGCCTACTCATATGTTATCCTGAGTTTGGTATGTTTCTTCCCAATTCTTTGCCTGGTAAAGCAAACTTGAATTATCTGGAATTAAAACTGTTTTTTACATCCATGAAGGATAACTTTCATTAAATATTTTGTATGTTGTAAAGTGGAAATTACAAATATTGACTGAAAATTGGTAATATCCCTAAAAGATATTTTGCAATGCCAAGGTACCCAACGACAGCTTAGGTTATTAATATCCAGAACTGTTTGAGAATTATGCTTTTGTTTGAAGATGACAAAATGCCCAATAGATAAAGTTAGAAACCCCTATTTAATATGAGAACTTTATGGAAGGAGGTAACAGCAACTCTTAACATTCAACAATGTAAGGGTTTTAAGATCCACTAGGATAGACTCATTGGCTCTTGGTTTATTTTACGACCTTCATCTAAATGTTTTCCGGAGTCAATAACAGTTTACAACCTCAAATTAATGTCAATGAGGCTTGAACTGTTAACTGTCTGGCCCAGAGGAGCAAGTGCTATCACCAGAGTAATTGCTGCACATTAAGTTTTCGAAACTTGTTCTAATTTTCTGCCAGTCCACCAATAGAGTAAATTTTATCTTGAAAGATACAAACAAACCAAATAAATATGGTAATAAGGACTTCTGTGCTGATCACTGAATGTGGATGTAAGTAGGTTAATAATGTAATGTTTTATTTTTTACACTTGCAGTCATCTAGTTGTACAAGAAAGGATTTTCATAAGGCATCTGGTTCTTACAAATATGACAATCTGGAATCAGAGTCAATACTTGCACTCAATACTTGGAAAAACAAATTACAGCCAAACCTCATGAAATGCTGCAAAAGCCAGCTTGTCTTTTTATTCAGGAAGCCTCTGGACTTGTTTCTGCATGTGATGGCTCTACTGTAATTATAGGATCCTGCCCTACCTAGTTTCAAAGGCTACTCAGGGGACAAGGCTGCCGCTCAGTCATTACAGGCATGGCTCATTAACTATTCATCCCAGACGTGGTCACTGTTAAGCAGAATAAACAAATTCTGTGTGTTTGACTCCAATTGTGCTGATCGCCCAGAGATAATGGGTATCATTACAAATATGTTCAAATATACATGTTTGAATATGTTTATGCAAGAAGATATGCTTAAAAGACATTAAATACAATGCATATATTTAAAAAGAATGTCACATGGTCACTGTCTTTATGAATAAGTTTTTCTAATTAGGAAGAGAAAATCCTTCAAAAGTATGTGCTATACTCAGTTTACATGTATACTTCATTACATATCTTTAGCAAACTTGGAAAGACTACTCTCAGTCTTTTCACCGAAGTCATCAATACTGATTGTAAATAGCTGAGCGCCCAGTACTCGTCCTTATAGAACTCTACTAGTTACAGACGGCTAATATGAAAATGCATGGTTTAGCACTACTATCTGCTTCCCGTCTGTGAATCAGTCTTCCATTTATGCTAATGTATTAACCCCAAATCCATAAGTCAATATCTTGAGAATTTATCTTTTATATGGCACCTTACCAAATGCCTTTTGGAAATCCAAATAAACTACACCTACTCTTCCCCTTTTAGTATACATATTTGAGAAACTCTTAGTGCATTTGTCAACATAATTTCCTTTTCATTAAACCATAAAAGAATTTTGAGACAGTGATATATTGCGATAGACAACATAAGAACTCAGTTATGATTTTAACTCATTCAAAACTCATGCACTTTACATTGAATTAAAATGAAGCCAAAGTTGGACTTTTCAACTTCAAAGGGAGGCAGAGACATGACTGTTACAATGAAAGCTCTATGATAAAGTAGATCTGCAAAACCACTTCAAATTAAGTTGCATGTGTAGGACAAAATGGAACAAAGCAACTTTAAGATTAATATCAGGAATGTACAATTCACACAAAAATTGATCAAGACAAGAATGAACTTTCTGTTCCAGCAATGTAAATAAAAATCCTGATCCCAGTATATCGATATTGCACAGTACATCGATTGTCAATAGGATCCCTCCAAATAGGCAGTGTGGGCATTCTCATCCCAAGATCTTAGGTAAAGTGGCAATACCATCAGCTTAAGTATTCTTGGTCAAAGGTAGTAAGAATCATTCCAGAATTTTGATCCCAACCATTGTTCATAATCACTTTATACTGTAGACATCAGCTGAGAACAATAATGACCATGCATAATGACCCATTCTATAATACCTGTTGAGAACTTTGGAACAGGAATAGACATTCAGGTCCTCGAGCCTGTCTCATCATTAAATTAGATCGCAGCAGACCAATTTTATATCTCCCACTACTTTAATGTTTCAGTCCCATACTTAATTTGCCAACTGAACACTAAATAGAGTCCTACAGTCATACAGACCCTTCGGTCTAACCAGGCCATGCTTACCATAATCCCAAACTAAACTAATCCCATCTGCCTGCCGACCCATAACCCTCCAAACATTTCTTACTTATGTACATATCCAAATGTCTTTTAAACATTGTAACTGTACCCACATCCACCACTTCCTCTGGAAGTTCATTCCACACACAAACCGCTCTCTGTGTAGAAAAAATGCCTCTCATGTCTTTTTTTAATCTTTCTCCGTTCACCTTAAAAATATGCCTCCTAGTTTTGAAATTCCCCACCCTGGGGAAAAGACATGTGCCATTCTCCTTATCTATACTCCTCGTGATTTTATAAACTCTATAAGTCACCCCTCAAACTCTTATATTCCAGTGAAAAAAGCCCCAGCCTATCCAGCCTCTCCTTAGAACTCAAACCCTCCATTTTGACTGTAATGCTATTTGGGTTTCAAATATCAACTTGAAGAAACCTAACCGCTGGAACTATTGACTTTCATTCTCCAATATTGCTTCTTGTATATTTTATTTGCAGCATGCATGGAATCTTATGTCAGCACATGTTAGTGATCTGAAAAGAGGAGATTGGAAGAAAGAAACTATGACGTCTTTCTAATAACATAACGGTTATAGAATAAGATTATAAACAACCAACAGAAATGCATTCGTCTTTGTCTACAGATATATAGAAATATAACATTGAATGTTTACTTCATGACTGTTTCCTCAGATCAATTTGCTGTTGGACATATTATTACCAAAAAATATTCCAGGTGCTTTGATGCTGATTCAGCTTCCAATTCCCAGACTGGGGTATGTGTCTGGGCGGTTTGTGACCAATGTTGGGATAAGTGAAGAGAAATGTTGCTTACTCAGTTCCAAATCAGCAAGTAGGTTTTGTAAGACATGTCTGGAACTGCTGTTGTGGCCCAGCTACCTGATGTCTATGCTATTAGCACCATCATCACATAAAAAGGAAGAGGAGAATAAAAACAGGGAGGCAGAATAAATATTTTACAATTGTTGTCAAGCCACTGGATTGTTGTGGTTCATATTACCTCACTACTATGGAAATTGCTAAATAATAATCCACACCTATTGAAAACGACACATATTCAGCACAACAATATTGACAATGGAGATCACCAAGGAAAGCATCTGCATACCATGCCATCACTGCCTGCGAATATATAGGTAATCTATAATATTATATATTACTTAATATATGAAATCCTGCACCTCCAACTCGATATGTCAAAAGTCAAGAAATTCAGGAATTGAAGCTTGGGCTTTCTTAGTCTAGAGTGGGCAGCAGAATTACATTGAGTGCCTTCTTTTATGAGCATAGAGTTACAAGTAAATAATTAGCAATTATTAATTTTTTGGAAACCTTAAGTGCTATATAAAATGGGCATGATGAATTCTCATGCCTAACAGCATAGAGGTCTCTTTCTCCCACAAAGAAATTACCTGGTATGTAGCATTTATTGGGTGTGGCTTAGGTTCAGAAACCAAAACGTCAGCATTTGTATGCCTTGATTTGCAATTGTTCAGAGCATAACACAATTGGGCTTTAACTGGTCGCACTCCTTTTATCCTTAATTATTCGGTGGCATTTCTATTTAAGTTATTATTTTTGCAGGAGTCACATCTTTGGTTTGGAGACCAGTAGTTAGTGATGCAAGAGATTTTTTTGGAGAGGGCTTTAGTGTGGATTTTAACTGGCAGGTGGACACATAAGAGGGAGCAGAGGGTAGAGGGAGCAGCATAACTGACATCAATGAAGTCTGCAAGGGGAACCTGGACAGTTTTACCATCCCTAAAGCCAATTGGCTATCTGAAATGCAATTGAGGATATAGCTAGAACCAAGAGAAGATCAGGCAGCCCATAAAGCAACCAGCCACACTAGGTAAAGTTGTGAAGTCAGATGAATGATGCACAGTCATATAAGAGTGAGAAAGGGAGCAGAGCTATGGCGGTCACTCCAGCCATGAGGGTATCAAAATTGCTACTGGGTACAAACTGAGCCAGTGGTCCCAGTGCATATTCACCGAGTGTTCATCTATGTCAGGTGGGTCCCTTAACCAGCAGCATGAAAAAAAGTTAACATTGAAGTGTAAAAAAAGTTCAATTTCAACTCCCCTCTGCCTTCCTTATATCAATGATGTGGAGGTGCCGACTGGGGTGGACAATGTCAGAAATCACATGACACCCGATCATAGCCCAACAGGTTTATTTGATCACACAAGCTTTCAGAGCCTCAGTCCTTCTTCAGAAGAAGGAGCGAGGTTCTGAAAGCTAGTGTTTTGAAATAAACCTGTTGGACTATAACCCGGTATTGTGTAACTCCTTATATCAAGCAAAAGAGTAAAATTTGCTTAAAGCCAAACAGTGGTACTCATCAACTTCATTCACTAAATTGACTTCACTTAGGTACCTGCATGCCCTTCTATTGTGGTGCATAATTGCATTCCATTGTGCAATGAATTTTCTCCTCCTTACTCTACATATTTTCCTACTTTGTCAGTCAGAAAGGAGTTTATTGTCTTTTGGCCTGTAATGCTCTTCTTCCTTTATTTCTTACTTGCAACCAGGGTTTTATGATCCACCAATTTTTTAAATAGAGTATTCAACCAATGATTTGGTGCAAATTGGCTGTGAAGTGTATTTACTGGCAGGAACCTTTGCATGATAGACGAGAAATGTTTCTGACTAAATACCAACCAATTTAGGTAAATTGCAAATATGATAAAAAATGTTCACATTCACTTGAATTTTACAGAATAAGAAAATTGTTATAAACAGCTTCAAAGTTCAGAACTAGGACCTCTGAAAATGTTCAAACTATGTTACAGTAATAATGTCACTAACAAGTTTTTGATAACCTTAAACTATCCTAAGTTTACTTCAAAGACAAAATTATATGAACATTGGTAGAAAAGCCAGTGTTTCTTGTTCATCCCTAGTTTTGTCAGCCACCATCTTGAATTGCTGCTTGAGGTGAAGGTACACCCACAATATAATGTACACAGTAAATCTTGTTTAAATATCTAGTGTCTAAACACTCTAGTACTGAAAATCATTGTCCGTATTGTTTTCAATTCAAATCTCAGTAATTTTCCAACATTTGTAAACTAATCCTATATGAAATTCCTACACAAGTAATTAAGAGCAAAGCAGAACTGCTAACCAGGTGCCTAGCCAAGCATTAGATTCTCATTTCACTGTTGCTCACATTCATTTGAATTTTCTCAAATATTCACCACTGAAATCTAAAAAAAATTCCTCAATGTGATGTAAAAAGACAAAAGGGAAAATATAGCTTTTTCTGCAATTTCTCTGTAGACCTCTTCTGAGTTTTCAGGGATATGGCTATGTGGACACTATGAGTAATTTACTACCCTGTCCAAGAGTTCTATTTCATGTGACAACTTTGCCTGGAGTATGCCAAGCTACAGGTCATGGACTCAGCTACACATGAAGGCTTTCAGCAATAATTAGTAAACAAGAGGTGATATGTAAGGAAGGATGAAATTAAATTGGAAAGTTGCGTTATATTTTATCTCTTATTTCTCAGATTCATTTTATTTGATTCCCTTCCACTACCTTATGTCAATGTGTGGCCTAACTTTGATATCTCTTCTAACTGATCTATAAACTGAGTATCGAGGGATTATTGATTATGGGAGGTAAGGGCAACAATTCTAATCTGCCTTTTCTGTGCCACACACCAGTTGTGATTACTAGGTAAGAACTAGGGACTGGAACTTTGTGGATTCTCCTGGTTCAGGGGCATTGAGACTAATTGTAACAGTCCAACCAAGACTCACACTCAAGACCACCAACTTGCCAGTTACAAAACATCAAGTGTGAGTTTGCTCCATATCTTGTCAGATTGGCAAGATTCAACCCTAGTAAGATTACAGAATAGATTGTATCAACAGCCCTCTACACAATATATACAATGTAATCAAGCCACATTGTACAGCTGATAATTGAGATAACAGACTGACCACTGAGTAACAGTCTATAATTTGAATAATGCACATCTGCTAGTCCCTGGTCATACATTTAAAAAGGAAATCACAGATAATTTTGAGACTTTTTTTGATCTAAACTTCTTCCACGTGAATGGCTGACATCAAACATCGCAGATTGGAACTCCCCGACTGCTTCTCTTTGAGAGCAATATTTGAAAAGGCCATTTTTAGAGTCTCTATCAATGTTTGCATCTTTAACTGGTCACAACACTCTTGAAGATAAACTAATTTATTTGACAAATAGCAGGTAGATCTATTCATAATATTCCACTTTATTTTTAATTTATTCATTTTCTAATCTACTTGAACAAACATTGGTGTGATGGGAAACCAGTGCAAAGTTCATGAACTCTGTGCTGGTAGTTTATTACACCTCCAGGCAACTTGCCAGAGTTTTGTAAAGCATTAAAGCTTCAGAGACCAAGCAGCATAACATTAAACATGATCTGTTCAACAGCTGCATCAGCTCATTTGAAAGGTGCTTGATGCGCTTCATCCCCCATTCGATGTACAGCAGGTGCTAAGAGAGCAGCACTGCTTTATTTTCACAACCAGCTGTGGTCAAAAACTGGGAGAGGTGGAATGTCTGCATGTTCCTGTTCGGATTACCCATCTTTAAGACTTCTCTAGGTCGATTGATGAGCCACAAAGATATGGGCTTTCAAGAAATCACCTTTTTTTCTGCTGTCTGCTCTTTTGGAGTCATAGAGGAGTAACAGTGGCACGATGGGATGACTGAGGCTGTGAATACATCTTCACTTGTCACCCCCTGAATTAACCGCTGGCAGGTCAACTGAGCCAGATTACCTGGGCAGCAGCTAACAAGAAGAACCATCATCGATTGTCTCTCAGTTGGAGGTGACGCCACCTCAAGGCTGGCAGTTTCTGCTGTGGGTTTTCATATGGCTGAACAGGTTGATTCTTGACCTGTTGACATTACCCATGAGTATTCTAACATTCCAAGGTGCACAACTTAAAATGCTCTGGCTTTGACCACGAAGATGGTGGCACAGAAGGGTTATTTTCCCCACGCAGGAGAAAGTAGGACAATCTAACTTTAAAACACCTTTTCTAGCCCCACCCCCCAATTCCCTGTTTGGGGTGACAGGAAGGTATGCTGACGACTGCTCAGTCACAAATGCTGCTGCCCTAAGACAGCTCTGTCCCAATGTATATGTCAAATAACCTTCATGAACCTGTTGCCTGTGTGTAGAATACTGACCAAGAACTCTCAGGTTCACCAACCTCTATCACAATTGGAGTCAATGGGAATCAGGGGATGAAGTTTCCGCTGTTGGATTCATATTTGGCACAAATGAAGATGGTTGTGATTGTTGGATGTTAATCATCACAGCTCCTGGACAGCTCTGTGTGAGTTCCTGAGGGCAGTGTCCTAGGCTCAACCACCTTAAGCTGTTTCATCAATGGCTAAAGCTCTATCATAAGGTCCGAGATGGAGACTTTTCCTGATGATTACACAATGTTCAGCACCATTTTGAAACTGCCCATCTCCATATGCAGCAACACTTTGAAAACTTCAGGCTTGGGCAGTTAGGTAGCATGTAACATTGATATCACGTAAGTACCAGGCAATGACCACTTCAAACAGGGAGACTCTAACCTTTTCCCCATTGCTTTCAATGGCATTCCCATTGCTGAATACCACACTTTCAACACCCTTTGGGTTAACATTGACTAGAAACTGAACTGGACCAGCCAGATAAATAATGTAGCAACAAGAGCAGAGATTTCTGTGGGGAGTAACTCAAATTTACTATTATGAGGGGGCATAATTTTAAGCTGATCGGAGGAAGATACAGGGGAGCTGTCAGAGGTAGGTTCTTTACACTGAGAGTGGTGGGCGTGTGGAATACGCTGCCAGAAGTGGTAGTGGAGTCAGATACTTTAGAGACTTTTAAGCGACTCTTGGATAGGCACATGGAGGATAGTAAAATGTAGAGTACGCAGGGTAGATTGATCTCAGTAGGATAATAGGTTGACACAAAATCGTGGGCCAAGGGGCCTGTACTGTGCTGTACTGTTGTATGTTCTATGTTCTATTTTTTTTTAACTCTTAATCCCCAAAGTCTGTCTTCTATCTACTAGGTACATATGAAGGAATAATACCCTCCATTTGTCTGGAGTAATGGAGCTCCAAAGACAATCAAGAAGTGACATCATCCAGGACAAAGCAACCTGTTTGATTGGCACCCAATCCACAATTTTCAAAATTCACTTCCTTCATCATTGATGGACAGTGATGCCAGTCGGTACTATCTACAAGATATACTGCAGCAACTTAATCAAGGCTTCTCAGACAACAACTTTCAAACATGCAACCGCTATTACCTAGAAAAATAAAGACATCAGATGATCAGAAGCACCACCACCCATAGGCCACATGCCACTCTCAGTTGGAACTGTATCACTATTCCTTCACTATTGCTGGCTTAAAGTCCTGGAAATGCCTTGCTACCAGCACTGACACCCTATGGATCGCTGAACTTTAAGAAGGCAGTTCATTAACACTTTTACATTGGCAATGAAGGATCGCCTAACCAATATGCCCACACCCAAGAACAAATCAAAATCCACCCTGTTCCCATCATCAGTTCTCTATTGCTACAAGTCTTGACAAATGGACCTAACAGAACTTGTTCATTACTTCATTTAACATAAGTTCTCTCAATGTTCAAATGATTCTGTCTAGTTTGTGATCTGATTTCAGTGATGTGTTGAGTCTCAAATACAATGAGTTCTTTGAGGTTGCAGCCTTCTTCACCTTCGCAGCCAGACTTCCTTTGTCTGTTCTGTCATTGAGGACATTTGGACTGTACTTTGCCTGGCACCTTCCCCCAGTCTTGCTGTCATGGGTGTCCCTACCAGGAACAAGGAGCTCCCGATAGCATCACTCGAGCAATCATTGACGTATACAAGCCTCTCCACCATGTCAAAATGGAAATCCACAGATGGGCCAGTGTGTAATTGTGCACTCACAGGCTTGAGTAACATGAAGTCACAAGCCAGGAGTAGCCCCAGAAAGTGATTCCTGCCCTGCATCTGTCCTAAGAGCAATCCCATCTCCTGCTATTTTCTGATAGATACAACTACAATTCCTCCTGCTATTCCTGTGCCCAAATGAAACCTGTACCCTGATTGAGTTTACTGAGGTTGATAACGCAATAAAAATGAGAGGGTGGAGAGCTTCAAATTCCTTGCAGTGGTGATAGCTGACAACCTGCCCTGGATTTCCTACGTAGATGCAGTGGTCAAGAAGGCACATCTCTTCTTTCTCATGTAGCTTGGAAAATGTGGCATGTCCAAAGGTCCCTTACTAACATCTACAGATGCACAATTGAAAGTAAACTGTCTGGGTGCATAATGACTTGGTATGGCAACTGCTGTGCCCAGGACCGTAAGAAACTACAGAAGGTGGTGTGCACAGCCCAGACCATCACAGAAGCCAACCTTTCATCTATGGACACCATTTAACAGCTCACTGCAGTGGAAAGGCTGCCAACATCATCAAAGACCCATCGCACCCTGGTAATGACCTCCTACAACCTCCTCCATCAGACAGAAGATACAGAAACCTGAACACATGTATCAGCAGGCTCAGGAACAGTTTCATCCCAGCCTTTATTAAACAATGAATGAACTCGCTAGCCTCAAATAATGCTGATCTTGCTAATGTTGATCTCATCTTGCGCACACCCTGTGCCATATAACTTTTGTACATCCAGGAGGTTTTCAGCTGCCTGCGATGAGTGTGTACGACCAACAAGATATCCAGTTAAAATGGCAATGGATAGGAACACTTAAGTGACATGGACGCCACAATCAAATGACTGCTGTTTTGGACACGTGGTCATACTCTTGACATTGAGTAGGTACAGTTAGGACCAGAGTTCATGTAATTCAACTCCACATCATTTCATTAATAATTAGGAAAGCAATGTTCCTGCTTCTGTTTTATATTAAACAATTAATTACACTCCCAAGTTTATCTGTTCAGATTTTTCCCTTCTATTTCCTTGCATTTTAGCTCTTCCAGCTCCCTGATACAGAAAATGAGAATCCAGGCAGCTCCCAGTACTGAGTCATGACGCTCCCTGTCGAGCGCAAAAAGATTCTACGTAATCTAAAATCCTAACATGGAATCACTTCATACTCAGGTTGAATATATTATCAAGCAAGGTTATTGTAAAGCAGAAAGAGTACAGTGACATTCTCCTGTACTTTACTTTGTTCACAGATCATTCACAACTCACTCAAGATTTTTAATTTCTAGTTGAAGTACTGAAAGGTAAGTATAGAGACCTACCTACATATCTGTTACCATTCCAAACGTAGGTGCCAGACACTGAGGATGCAATAATAATAAAGCTGTAACCAACCAGTGCTCTTGAGAAAAACGTATTCATCGTTAACGAAAAGCTTCAATCTCTGCAGCAAGTTAATAGTCGACGTTTATTGCAGGAGAGGGAAGGTAGACTCTGAAAGTGTTTAGACTGTCAACTTATATTACTTCTCTGCTTGACTAATTCTGACACATCTAAGAATCTGCTGCAAGCAATCCAAAGGCAACCAATGTGAATCAGACATTAACAAGAGCCAAGCCCTTTAATCAGACATGCCTTACTCCATCATTCAGAACTGAACTTGACTCTTGTGAAATATCAAGCCCTGCCCTGCCTTGCCTACCATTTCTGGAAAAATGCCAAGCATTTGGAAGATACCAATTCAGAAAAAGGTAAACGCTCCCAATGTTGTCTTTGCTAAAATTTCAAGCCCTGTCTCCTTCAAATGTAACAATGACAATACATTTGAGTAATTACAGTAACTTACTACCTATCAGTAGAAGTGGCCTTTAAAGGGAGAAACAATTTAAGTTAGTTCAAGAAACAAAGTATTCATACAATACGTATTCAAATAATATAGGTACGATTTGGATTCTGGCCAAAATAAGAATTTCTTTTCTTCACTCTTTTATCCTGAGGGCACTGATTCATGCTGTAATACGATTCATAGGCATTAGACACCTTTCTCTATCTCATCAAGCAGCCAATATATGAATGCGGAGAATGAATGCTGACAGACAGAGAGGGTAACAGTGTATGGGGAGGCAGTATCTCACCTGAACACTGTCAGAAGTAGCTATTCTGCTTAAACTATGCCTTCTCATATTAAGGTCATTCTTTTTATTATTCAATCTTGGGATGAGGCCATTTATTGGCAAGGCTGACCTTTGGTAGCCACTCTGAGAAGATGATAATGGTGGATCATCTTCAATTTGATCCCATTTCATTGCTCACTTGAGCATTTTTTCAAACTTATTCTGGCTTTGTTGGCTGGATCAGCATTTGTTGACCATCCCTAATTGTCCTTGAGAAGGTGGTGGTGAACCACTGCAGCCTGTTTGCAGTAGGTACATCCACAATGTTGTTAGTGAGGGAGCACCAGGATTTTGACCTAATGACAGTGAAGGAATGGCAATATATTTCCAAGTCAGAACTAAGAGTCACATAATCTGATGCGGCACAGCGGCCACACACGGGATGAACCGGATAAGAATAGTAAATTTTCCTCTTTGTAAGACTCTACAGTGCCAGTTGAGGTTTGTTTTGAAGAACTAACAGCTTCATGCTAACCTTTTCTTTTGTCTTTTGGGTGAGATGTTAAATAGAAGGCTTCTCTACTCTTGCAGGTGGAGCTAACAGATCCATTGACTTTGATTTCATTATCTGAATTATCACCCGAGACTGCCATGGACTGAAATGGCTTTTAAAAAGGACCTAAAACACCAACTTAAACTGGCCACAGGAATCAGCTAATCTACACAGGTTTATCAGGTTTCATGAAATCAATATGGTTTAGACAAGAATAAAATACAGAACTGTGCATGCTGGAGAAACAAATAAAACAAAACAGTAATTGCTGGAGAAACTCAGTAGTTCCCAGTTCTCAGTTCTGAACAAGGGTCTTTAGATTTGAATTGCCAACACTGTTTCTCTCCACAGGGGCTGCCAGAGCTGCTGAATTTCTCTTGCAATTTCTGTTTTTGTTTGAGTTAGACAAGAGACAGCCTGAGTTGTAATTAACATTTTATCTGAAGTCAGTCAAACATCCTCTCAGGGAGAAGTATAAAGGCCTTCATTTCCTATCTAATTTGCACTATGATGAGAATCTTCACATGTTGGAGATGAAGTATCGTTTGCAGATGGGAATATAAAAGCGAGCTGTTATTTAAGAAGCTCTTTCTGTAGCAGAAGGAAGAAAATGGATTTAGAGCTGAAAGACAGTAACAACACTGAGTGGAAAGAAAAATCAGGAAACCTAGAACTTTAAAAATAAATACAACCTTCACTACTGTTGACTGTCCAAAAAGCAAACTAACCAACCGGGTTTAAGGTTTAAACCTTACGGCTCAAAGACAATCGAAATATTTTAAAGTAGATTCTTCTCTACACTATTCTGTTTTAAGTGTATATGTGCATGTATGCCAAAGGCTATAAAACTGATATCACTGCTTTAGATATGTATTTGTTTTTCACAGGTCTGAAGATCTACTTTTGCTCTTTTTTAACACAATAAATTATTGTCAATATCTCCTTACTGCTAGAGTAACAACTAGTTAACAACTTTTTCGTTGGAGAAGGATATAGCCACATGCTAAAAGAGTGAGTTAACCTTTGGTTGTGACCATGAGGCATTGAAAAGAGGGGAACTGATTCACCCCTCCTCATCTCCTCATAATAGATCTTTCAATATTGTTTCAAAGAAGATTAGAGGAGTTATCCCAATACTCTGACCAATTGATCAACATCTCAAGAACAGATGATCCGGTCACTACCCCATTATTGTTTGAAGGAGTTTGCTGCGCTTTCTATATTACAACAGTGACCACATTTCAAAAGTACTCAGTTGCTAGGAAAGTGCTTTGGGATATCAACCATTCGTGAAAGACACCATCTAAATACAGGCTTTTCTTTTTAAATTGAACTTGTAAAACAAAATCTTTTATGTTCCAAATTTTTAAACTTAATTCAAATTTTATACTTCCTGAACAGTGTCCGTACTAAGATTTGTTGCATTATTGATCCATATTTACATACTACTACTCCAGTAACGTTACTGCACAACCAGTTATATATTAATTCCTGATACCTTTGGTCTGCATTACATTGATTTTATTTTAAGAAATGTGTATGTTGTTGGCAAGGCTAACATTTGTTTCTTATCCTGAACTGCCCTTAAATTGCGTTGAGATTTCAAAGAGCAGTTACATGTCAACCATTTTGTTGTGGGTTTGGAGTCACATGTAGGCCAGAACAGGTAAAAATAAAGCAGATTTTCTTCTTAAAGAGCATTAGTGATCCAGATAGATTTATTCAACAATCATTGAAAGTTCCTATAGCTGCTATTTCTATAATTGACTTACAGATTCATTAATAGAATTTAAATTCCACCAGCTCCTGTGGTGGGATTTAATCCCTTGAACCCTGAACATTAATCTGAATCTCTAGATTACTGGTCGAATGGCATTGCTATTATACCATCCCATCCACCCATATAGACTACATTTGCCAAGCAAGTGAGCGGGGTATACAGTGTCATGCATGCTTTAGGTAAAAGATAAAATTAATCAAAGACATCATTTGCTTGAACAATGCATATTGTGGAATGTATAATTTTACAGCACAGAAGGAGACTCTTTGCATCTGTTCTGTCTGAAAGACCTATGCACTCAGTGCCAGACTCCCAGTCACCTATCCTTTCCAGAGTGCCTTTTAAAATTTATAAAAGCAAAATACAGTGGATGTTGGAAATCTGAAACAAAAACAAAAAATGCTGAAGAAACTCAAGAGGTCTGGTAGCATTTGTGGAGAAAGAAAAACAGAGTTAGTGTTTTTAAGTTCATTGTGACTCTTTTTCAGAACTGCAATCTTTTAAATCTTTCTTTTTAAAGAAGTATTGACTTCCCTTTTAAATGATATAATAATATAGCCATAAAAATTCTGCCAAATAAATGCTGAAGCATTTCAATAATCAATTTTATTGATTAGATCACATTTAGAGTACATCTTTACTATATGCAGTTGCAGAAAGTGGAACAATGGATCCTTTCATATAGCAATTGAAAAGTAGGGCTGAGATTTCTCAACTTCTAAACGACGTGGACAATGCAGAGTCAGGTGGGAAAGCATGGCAAAATTGGAAAAATGACATTCCCAAAGTTGAGAAATCAGTGTCCAATTGTGCAAGCAGGTTTTCAACAGTGAAATAAGAATCTCACTGCTAAGAGCCAGGAAGCCTGCTTACATGCATTTACATGTCATTAGCACCTAAGTTTCCTTCATGTATGTGCAATTCCCTATTCTCCCTTTTGTAAGAGGGAAATTAGACGGCGAGAATTCCTGACAATGGAAAACAGAGAACGTTCCTAGCAGCTCCAGATCACTGCTTGCTCGTCCAGGCCTCCGCTTGGACAACAGCTTCCAAAATCTCCATGGGCATTGACACCCTGCAGCACCCTATCCCCAATCCATTGAGCTTGCACCAGCCTCGCCAACTTTTCATGGCATATCTCACTCATGTAGAATACAATCCTCCACCTCAAAACTGCACCGTGGAGCACACCAGTACCTTTCATTGCTGCTACCAGGACACTTTGCACACAGGAACAATTTGGGGCATTGGGGGTTCAGAGGTTTCATATCACTACCTTCTGGGAACGGACCATGGTCAGGACCATTTGTCCCTTGCAACCGATCCAGGGATTCACGAAAGGCCAGTAAGGGAGCTGCACAGGGATCATTCAGGGGCCCACTCACTCATCAGTTCAGACAGTCAATCATGAGGGTTTACTCAATGATAATCAAGGTGGGTTATTGGGGCCATTGCAGTAGTGGGAAGTTGGGGAAGTCAACTATGGGGATTGGAAACATCTTCCGCTTCACATTTACTGTTGCCTCTTCATCCCAGCAGGCTGTTTCCAATTCCACAACTTGCCCACTACTGCAGCGGCCCTTTTTAACCTATCATGATCTTCATAGAGCACAGCCAATCAGAGACCATCAGTACCACCAGAAGTGATGACCCTGGGAGTAATGTGGGCCCCAGGATGTAAGAGTGAGTGAGGGTATGGGATAGAGATTATTGGAAAGAGGGGGGAATGAAGACCGAAGCAAGGACAGAGGGTTGGCTTTCAGTAGGTTTCCCCCATCATGACATCAGGTCCCTCAGTGAGCCAATGAGCACCTCTGAACAACAGAGCCCCAGAGTTTGTTTCTCAGGCTTCCAGCGCAATCATATCCTCAGCCACTTTGGGACATTAATTGGCGGCTAGGCAGGAAGGTCATCCGTGAGTCTTCTATACACCTTAATATGGCAGGAATGGGGAAGCTAAGCATGGGTCAGATCAGTCAGGTTGCTTTTAAAGAAAACTGCTGGCTTCTGGGCTGCCTTTCTAATTTACAGATTCACCCCACGCCAACAAGGTCCACCACCATCAGAGCTAATGGCAGGAAGTTGAAGACTCAGCTCCCCATCCTACCAAAGAGGTTCACTCTACGATTATGCTACAGGATATTAAAATGTATATGAGATGGAGCAGCCTTGCTGTGCACAAAAGGTCACACAGTATAATAGGCATCACTATGTGAGAACATTCACCTTTTTAGGACCGGGGCAACATGTGTAGATAAAGGGTCTTTACAGGAAAGGTATCATCATACAATGAGGTGCTGATCAGCTGAGATCATACATTGCTTTTTCAGCCAGAGGAGTTGTACAAAAGAATCCCAGAAACCTCGACCTGTTGCAGATCAATTGTTCACCATCGTTTGATTAGGACGAATCCAGTGAGGAACTTGGTAATACAAGGAGCCTACAAACCTCACACTGTAAGAATGAATTAAAGCCAACTGTCTACAAAACAGAGATCTACCAGCCTTCCAGGTCCAGGAGAATAGTAAAACCTTCGCAGTGCCTGAATTTGTAAAGGCAGTTCCTTGGGGGAGATAAGGTAGTAGGAAATGTAATTACATACATAAATCTATAACTTTAATAATGAAAGAAAACGCTTGAGGGGGGAGATGTTGCATCAGTGTGTAAGGGTTTGAAAAGGTTCATACTGAGGAGTGCTTTAAGCACCAACCACTACAGTGATGTCACATGGACTTGTGGGCAGAATAGATAGGATCTTGAAGTGGTGACACCTAATATCTGATCCTCCTCAAAGTCACTGTAACACTGTCTATCACATCATTGCAACCCTGCAAGTAGCTGTTAACATGTAATAAACAATTACTTGCTCAATAAAATAGCCACTTTTAGTTAGTTCATTAAATGGTTTTCCTCTACCACACTAAACCAAGCAGGCCCTGTAGATCCCTACACTTAAAGAGGAGAGTGGTGACAAACCTACCATACGGTAAAGTGCAGATTCTGTTCGACAGCACATATAACAGGAGGGACCTCCCGATGGCAATGGTGTCCTATGAACCCCCTCACCCCTGTCTCTCAGAGAAACCTACCAGCTTTTCATATGAACCTAGGCCAGCCCCAATTACCCCTTAAAGGCTAGCCAAATGAGATTTGGGAGGAAAATGTCATTAATTAAAAGGTGAGGGACATTATTATAGCAGCCACAACCAATACAACTGACATGTCAAAACAATTTAAACTGTGCACTGATAAAGAGATTATTTACTCCAAGAACAAGGGAGAATGCTTCATTCTTTGAACCCTGACTAGAAATAACAAACACTATGATACATCACTCAACATTGAATGTAATATTCACCAGAGATTTGATTACAAAGCAGCTGAAAACCCAGAAAATATCCATCTGCACATAGCAGTGCTTCTGCCTCTGCCCATTTCTAAAGGCGGCTCGGGTAATAGGGTCCTGAGCTATTAGCACTCTGACTGGACTGACAGTTACTGTCCTCAATTTCCATCCTTGGTGCCACTGTCTTCCGAGAAGAGATTGCCTTCTGTTTTGACATTGATGGTGGGACTTTGAAATAAGTGACAAAATTCGGTCCAATCTCTCAGTGTAAATATTGAAAAACAAAGTCTTTCACGCAAGAATATCCAAAAGCAACTCTGAGGTTTTAGTGCTCATTGGCATAATTCCTTGTTACGTCTTCAACCACCCTCTACCAAGGGCCTTTTTTTGTAGTCACTCATGGGACATGGGCACCACTTGCTGCCCAGCATTTATTGCCCATCCCTAGATGCCCTCGAGGAGGTGATGGTAAGCTGCCTTCTTGAACCACTGCAGTTCATGTGCTGTAAGTTGACCCACAATATACTTTGTTTACTGGCAGACAAATTAATGCTTGAGTTTCACCCAGAGACAGTGAAGGAATGGTGATATATTTTTAGGTCATGATGGTCAGCGGCTTGGAGGGAAACCTAAATGTGGTGGTGTTCCCATGTATCTGCTGCCCTTGGCCTTCTAGATGGAAGTGGTCATGGGTTTGGAAGGTGCTATCTGAGGACCTTTGGTGAATTTCTACAGTGCATCTTGTAGATAATACACACTGTAGCTACTGAGCATCGGTAGTGAAGTGAGTGGATGCTTGTGATGGACAGGCTTGGTGAGTCAGGAGATGAATTACCCACTGCAGTATTCCTAGCATCTGACTTGATCTTGTAGCCACTGTGTTTAACCCTCAGGATGTTGACAGTGGGGAATTCAGTGATGGTAACACCAAGGGGCGGTGGTTAAATTGTGTCTTATTGGAGATGGTCATTGCCTGGCATTTGTGTGGTGCAAATGTAACTTGCCACTTGTCAGCCCGAGACTGTCCAGATCTTGTTGCATTTGAACATGGACAGTTTCATTATCTGAGGTGTCGCGAATGTTACCGAACATTGTGCAATCATTGGCAAACAACCCCACTTCTAACCTCATGATGGAAGAAAAGTCATTGATGAAGCAGCTGAAGATGGTTGGGCCTCGGACTCTACCCTGAGGAACTCCTGCAGAGATGCCTTGGAGCTGAGATTAATGATTTCCAACAACCACAACCTCTTCCTGTGTACCAGGTATAACTACATTGTGTTCTCATCTTGTCCTTACTTGTGAATTGAAGAGGATTAGGAACCCTGTGAAACCAAAGGTAAATTGCAAGTTAATATTGCTCTAATTGAGTGAATTACATATTAACAATCCACCACTCTGTGTACACACATCTTAACATGTTGGAGTTAAATCTGGAAATCACAGTTTAAAGTCGGCTTCCCTACCTTCTGTCAGTCTCCTCAGTTTTAAATAACAGCCACTTCCAAACTCAACACTTTATGTGTTAAATTTCATTTCAGTCTTACTGATTTTGTTTGGCAGCGCACTATCAGAATTCATCAGTCAGGTTTTCAAGATAGAGTGAAATGAAAATGGAAACAAGTCTGAATAGTTGGTTCTGGGAATATTTAGTTCAACTGAAGCCACAGGAGGAATTTCTCAAGTTGCTATTCAAAAGTAGTGGATGGCCTGCCCATTACAGGAGCTGCCAAGCTGCCACTCCTGTTGATACTCGCTTTATGCAAGGATGGCAAGTTGAAAGTTCATCTCACAAATTTTTAAATACCATACTACAGGCATTTGCATCAGAATGTATCAATGTATCTGCTAAATGTAGGTATTCTACTGCACAAAACTCACACAAGCACACTTTGTTTATTGGCAGACAAACTAAGGCTTGACGATGAATGTCAACAGTTTATTTAATTATAGAAAGTAGCACAACGAAGGCCTGTTGCCAGCCAAATAGTGAACTGAGTAGGGATTGTAGCTGATTATTTTTCTTTCACTTTTGTCCAAACGCATTGAAGCCAACTGCAATAGACTAACTGTAACCCTGGCTGGAAACCACACAGGCCTGAGCCATGAACTTGTAACCTTCTGATCTGCATGCTACAGTACTGCACCAAGCAGCCCATATAGTTGCTATTCTGTCATGTATACCACAGGTTTATAAGTGTGGTGTAAACAAGAGATCTAATAACAGTGCAAGCTGTTAATCATGTTAAATTTAGTGATAGCTTCTTTTTAAGTTGCTGCTTTTTTTCTCATCATTCTTTACCTTCTTGTGTCACACATCACCTCCTCCACTCTACTTGGGATGGAGTTCCAGTTGGAATATAGTGATAAATTCCTTGGATGTTGTGATTTTTCAAGATGAAAGAGGTATGGACTATGTCTTCCTTGTCCATATTTACTATTCCTTCTTGAACCATCCAAGTAAGCATGTGAGACCATAACACAACTATGGTGATTTATGGAGCCTAGAATTAGTTAGTTCAATGTTGTCAATTGTATTAATAAGCCTGCTGGCATGAGGACAAACTGGGCAATTTCTATTTACTGATTTGTTTTGCTACAATTATCAAGAGGAGGAATTTCTCTCCCACCCAATTGTACAAACTCATGACACCAAAAAGGTCACTGTAATTTCATTTATATCAGATTTTGACAATAACTTCACTTTATTCAACAGCAAATAAAGTCAGTTTTATAATTAGATTTCTAGTAATGGTAGAAGTCATTAGGATAAATTCCTGCCTGGAATTAATCATCATGTCTTTGCAATGTATGATAAGTTATTATAAGTGCTTAATAAACATAAATGATACAATCAATATAAGATTCATGTAGAAATTATTCCCAAAATTGTTTAATGGCATTTCAAGTCTGGATGTGACAATGATCTATAGAAAATAAATACAAACAAGATGCCTTTAACATCAACACAGTACAGAGACATTTCTTTTAGATGATCTTTTGTAAACTATCAATTGTAAACTCCATTCTTCAAACTCTATTCCTTTCCAATATGTGTGACTCATATTAGTTTATGGTTCCAACCAAATACTTTTCTGTACTTGACCCAAGTGACCATTCCACATGGTGAGGAGAGACATTGCAAATCAATAGTTTACCTGCATTCTGATGGCATCAGAGTCAAGCCTGAGGTGCAAATGACTGGTCCTAGCGATGGCTTGGAAGTATGGTTAGAAGCTTGGGGTCCAACACAACACTGAAGTTGTGGATTGTTTCATTTATTTTCACACATTGCCAATTAGAGGGGTGAGTCAGCTTGAGAACAGAATTGGGTGTGAGACCAAAAACTGTGGCTTCAACTTTCCGGATATTTAATTGGGCAAAATTTCTTCTCATTCAGTGCTGCATGTCAAACCATCTGCCCGATTAAGTATGAACAATGGAGGAGCCTGGAGAGGAGATGGTGAGGTACAGTTGAGTGTTTTCATTGGATATCTGAAAGCCAACACTATACTTTGGGATGGAATCAAAGAACAGCAGGTCAATAAGTAAAAGGAGGGGCTAAGGATACATCTTTGGGGGGCATCAGAGGTACAGATGTGAAGCCATTGCAAGTGATACTCTGGACAGGGTTAAACAGATATGAATGGAACCAGGCAAGTGGAGAGGCACTGGAGGAAGGTAGAGTAGTCAGCCATCTAGTCAAGAAGGAAGAAGAGGGAAAGTTTGGCTTTGTGACAGTCACATAGGACATCATTTGTGACATTGGTAAGTACCATTTCAGTGGCTGGGTGGAAACCAGATTGAAGGGATTCAAACTTAGAGATCTGGTTAAAATTGCCACAGATTTTGAAGTTGTAGCACAGTCAAGAACATTGTGGAAAAAAAAGTGTTGGGAGGTGGGACATTAGCTTTCAAGGACATTGGACCAAGAGTGTGTTTTTTTAGGAAGTGCGTGAGGGTAAAGAAGAGAGAGATCTACTGTAAGTAAAATACTATACACTAGGTGAAAGAGAAAGGATTGATGTGTCAATTGGTTCATTTGCTTTGCACACTTTTTAAACTTCTGTTTAAATTTATTTATTATTTGTTTGCATGAGTATCATGTCTACTCAGCTATGATATAACAGGAAATGGGTGTACTCATAACATCA
Source organism: Rhincodon typus (assembly GCF_021869965.1). Taxonomy (NCBI): domain Eukaryota; kingdom Metazoa; phylum Chordata; class Chondrichthyes; order Orectolobiformes; family Rhincodontidae; genus Rhincodon; species Rhincodon typus. The sequence goes on along the minus strand of NC_063341.1, from coordinate 26,207,656 downwards.
TCAGCTTAGTAATAGGAACAGCTCATCAGTTTAACAATATCTTCTGCTGAACTTGTTTTCAGTTGTTATTGAATAGCCTCAGGGCTTTAAATTTGATATATTTAAACAGAGCGTGTGTTCACAATGCAGGCTGACATTCAACAACGTAGCCTAGAGCCACCAACACATGTTCAGTTTCACCTGCATATGGAAATGACTTTCATGACATTGATTGCATTTTGTTTCTTTAATTAATAGTTAAGCAGTTATCGAACATTGATTTCTTCGAGCTCCTAATCCAAGTAGGGTCCGTCCTAAAAGAAATTTAAAATATTGTGGGAAGCTTGAGAACATGTCTTTGATTATTAGTTAAGTAACAACTTGCAAGTTAGATCTCAACAGGAACGATATTACATCCCTCCTAAAACAATGACACTGCATTTTTATTTTACACTATACCTGCGGAATTTAATCCTTTGTCTGGCACATAATCAGTCTCAATATTTTGATGGACAGTTCTGTCACACAAGTTTAAAAGCAGGACTCCAATTTTGCTAATGCACATGTGGTGTTTCATCTTGAAGTTGCGCTGACCACAAAGACAACCTTTTTTAAAATAGCTATTTATAATATCCTTTTTGATTCTCTCATGAATCTGATAGTCTGCACATAGGGACTCCTCCATTAGATTGACCTATGACTCCAAAGGTACATCCAGTTGGATCTTGACAATGAGTTTTGGTGCACCATTTGTCCATGGAAATTGAATATTTGCCTTTTCCTGCAGGGTCACTGCACAACATTCAGATACTGGCTGATCTTACATTTCTTTACCAAGCATTCTTCCACTAAAGCAAATTTTAGCACTCACACTACCTAGGTTGAAATCAGTAAACTTAACAGTAATCAGGAAAGTACTTGCCACCTTCCTGCCTCTAGTAGAGTGTTGAAAATAGATAGTGGTACTGCAGTACCTTTAAGATGCCACAGAAGGTAAGTAATTCAGTGGGATTGGTGGTATCTAACCAAAAGCATATTTATAAAGATTCATTTATAAAGATATCCCTCTTCATTCTGTTTTCTCAATCCTAATTCCACAAATTTCCCACTCTTACATCTGTTAAAAGAAAGATGCCCAGAGGAAATCTGCTGAACCTGGATTTGCCATCATTGCCTGTTCAGCTTTTCACAATCACTAGAGCTCCCAACACAGACTACACCTCAGAAAGCAACCTGGGTGTGTTCATCCACTTGAATGTGACTAACAGATGATCAACCACAGTGATCGGAACTTATCCAGTAGCAATTGGAAAAAAATCATCTCCTGAGAACTTTCTATTCAGCGAGTTGTGCTATGGTACAGAGGTATTGAAAGAAATCAGTACACTGCAGTTCATTCTGACAATGATAAATATTCAAAGTCTGCTTATACCTGTTGAATAAATGTTCAGTTTATAGCTGTTCAATAAGATATTAATCAAGGTCTCATCTGCCTAATCCAGTGTGCACGTGGATTGAAATGATGCATGTCACTTCTGAAAAGAGCATCACATACAATATTCTTCCCTCAAACAACTTCCTGAAAATGGTAGTTCGATAATAAGAAATTAACAATATACAGTAATTATTTAATCACAAAAAAATTCAGTGAATGATAGAACAAATAGAGAAACACCAAGAATTGCAATCTCCCATAATTTCAAAGGCCCATTTCCTCCCAATGAGTTATTGGAGACATCTAAAGAGGTGTGGGGCTTGTATTGAATGGGTATGCCCTCTTCAACAGGATATCTGAAATTTGACATGTCCCCACAAGGGATCCCACCCACTAGTATGGCATATGAGCTCTGTTGTACACTCCCTGTGTTGCCTTGGTGAGGAAAGGTGGCATTAGCCTCAAATTCAGTTCCTTGCAATTTATCCATCTCCTTGTACATCTTTCCTGAGAATGTCAAGGACTGTGGGGTAACAAGAGATGAAAGTGTTGTAAGTGTTCCCCCTCTGTGTTAACATGCAGGAACTACAGAGCAGGGCAATCAGCATTTCACAGATCTGTAGATAATCTAGCTCAACCTGGCATAGTTGTTAGAGTAGTTATGAACCATCAGGAGTCGGGCTGACAGTGTGGTGAATCAGAAGTCAGTTTAATAGCTGGGTCTCATTAACAGGATTCCTGTGAGTTCACAAGCTAAGTGGTTGTGTTATTGCAGCTCCAGACAGCATGCCAATGGGCAAACCTAAATTGAGGGTAATTAAGTCTAGTGGGAGGTAGGGGATGGGGTCAGTCAATTGTAATTATAGTAGGGAATGTTCAGGCAGCAGTAATATAGAAAAGTACTTTTAGACTTGCCCTTTTTTTTGGCCTGCTCCTTTTCATGGAGAGATTTCATTGAGCAGAGTGATATGTATGCAGAAGAAAGTCATTTTTGTGAAACACCATTTGGTTCTGTTGGTCCCCGATGCAGCTCTGTGGAAGGTCCTGGGAATAATGACAGCTACAGCAAAGAAAATAAAGACAAAGTGAGAAATGCAGCAAAATGCATTTTAACAGAGAGCAAAAATAGATTTACTCTGTGGTATTTTATCATTATTTCCTTTTTCATCCTATTATAAAGTTGAAAGGAAAGATAATAGACTTACTGGGATTTATATTTACCTATTGACCGATGGCATTGCAATCTAAGGATATGTTGGTTACAGCATTCTGTGAAGTAAAATAAAAAATCTGACAGAGCCCTGACTTATCGACATACCCCATGCAGAAAAGGTCTGGTCATTAACTCTGGAACTCTAGTATATTTTTCTATTTGTCACACAAGGGGCTGCTCTTCTTCAGTTGGCAATGGTCTGCATTGGAGTACTGAAAAGTAAAGATAAAGCCGCCATACGGGGGTTCTCCCATAATGCGTGTTCCAGCGATGTAAATTGGCTATAACGTGATTGAAGAATAGGGAAACGTTATTTCTAAAACGCGAACTTGTGTTGGCTATAACGCGATCCAGCATTATTTAAAAATGCAGCTTATTTAAATAGAAGAATGGATTCCAATCCTAAATTGATGGTATAAGTAAAAAATGAAGAGAGTTCAAAATAATATGAGTGCTGTTGTTTGTGTGTAATATTTTGCCTAGATTCTGTTACATATTTAATATGTAAGAGCTTTTGAACTTGCTCATGTAAATCAGTTATACCAAAAGTTCTCTGTGGTACAACGTGCTCTTTTCCAGCACTATTTTGAATACAATGTTACTCAGGTTTACAACACATTTTATTCCTACAGTTAACTTCAATGCCAATGGGCTACATACGAAATAAAAGTCAGATTCCTCTGCTTCACTTATCTGAAAAAGTCTGTGCCGATGGAATGTCAGGTCAGATCAGCATTTAAATGGAGGAGGGGATTTTACTAAAAATTGCCGACATGTCAGTTTTGGGGCGGATTCATGGAGGGTTGCTGGCTTGGAGCTCTTTCTCACATAATTTTGCACTGCTCACCTCTTTTGGATCATGCTCACACTATCATGCAGGACTGACCATTGCTGGGACTTCCAGCAGCAGAATTCAATTGAAAGCCCAGCTGTCACTTCATTGCAACTACAAGGTCAAATTAGTAAATGTATTGCCTCTTTGTAGCATCACCTATCTGATAAACTGTCAATATAACTGCAGCTATAAGAACAAAGCTACGCAGGTGAGGAAGAATTTAGGAAAAAATAATTGTTTTGTGTCCTTTGTGCCCCAAACCCTGTTTTTCCCATAGGCCCTATTATTTATATAGCACAATTTTCTATAAAGTGATGTTGCGCTGGAAAGCAACTATCGCATAATAGGAGAACCCCCTGTACTCATGCCAGACCATTAGGGAGAGATGATTGGTGATGGTTCAATCTGATGGTCAGCAAGCCTCAGGTGAGGGGAGAGATTGAGAGAAGGAGAATCCTTCATGGTGACCTTAGCCAAAGCAGGAACTGGACTCGCACTGTGGGCATCTCTCTGTATCACAAACTGTTTTTCAAGTCAAATGAGCCAACCAACCCTATAGCTTACATCACAGTAGTGGGCATTCGTCAGCATCAGGTCTCAACCACTAAATGTAAGTGGGCAAACTATCAGAGTGACAGTCTTCTTGATGTACTGGTCATGACATACCATTCTGCAGAGGATAGCCATAATAATGTAACTCCAGGAAAAACAAGACCAGCAATTTCCTGTCCATCTACATCACATAATCAGAACCCAGGATGGGAATGGGATTGTACCCTTGCTGGGATATACTGAAGAGCACACCCACTCAGTCGAAGCTCCAGAATTTCATTCTGAGGAGATTAATGAAGGCTCGTACCACTGCATGGCTGGTATCTTTTTCCTCTCCCTCAGTCCTAGTCCTTACTGGTGTCAGCTGCCAACTCTTCAGTGACACACTGGTCAGCATATGAATTGAGCGATTTATTGTTGCTTAAATTTTTGCAGTGAATAATACAATAAAATGTATAGTTCCATGCAGAATCTTGTCAAAGGCTGTACTGAAGCCCAAACAACATCTACCACTCTGCTCTCATCAATCTTTTTGTTTACTTCCTCAATCAAGTTTGTGAGACACAGTTTCCCTCACACAAAGCCATGCTGACTATCCTTAATCAGCCCTTGCCTCTCCAAATACATGTAAATCTATCTTTCAGAATCATCTCCAACAACTTACCCATCACTGATCACTAATGCAGTTCATGCTCACATCCTTTACCATACGGCACACAGCTTGCCATGGCTTCCTAGAGCAGGGGCAGTCTTTGGCAACCCTGCCAATCTGACATTGGAGGCAGATTATCGATTGATCACCCAGCCATTGGGTACCCTCACCTCCACACAGGCTCTGTATCCATCTTCATTCTGTAGTCTTCTGCCATTTCCCCAATTCAATGCCAGGAGAGAGATAATGTCCGGCACTTTTAGCCTACCAGTCTTCTCTGACAGGGCCTCCTCCTTACCAGAGGAACTTCCTCTGGAAAGTACATTTCCCATACCACTTGGGTGTTCCTGCCTAAAGAGCCATTCTTCTGATGGCTATAGAAATGCCACATGGGCTAACCCTCTCTTTCCACACTTAAATCCCTCCAATGACTGTCCTTTTCCCTCTTCCGATATAAGTGAAAGACCTCAATGGTCGTCTGTTTAGTGCAGCAACATCATCAGTAGCGGCCTCGTTGCCAGCTCAAGAATGCTGACAAGGTTTCATTAGTCTTCCCTCACCCCAATAACCCCACCCACCATTTCACTGAGTCACTGCTTACAAAATTCATAAAATATGGCATTTGTCTCCTCAATGATCTCAACTGGCCCAAGGGTTCTCATCTAGCAACAGCAAACAGAGGCCACCCTTGCTTCACTGTGCCCCTGTAATGACTCCTGTGGGCTTGACCCAATATCATCTCCTGCCTAAAATTTGTTTTGTAAAGCTATAATTCTAGGCTGAAACTCCTAAACTCACAATCCTAACTGTCTTTGTATTAGACTATGTGTGTAAAATGAATACACCATGTGTGACAGTGGGTAGAATTTTACTGGCCTGCACAAAACTGGAAAAAAGTCAATGCTGGTAAAATCAAAACAGAGAGGCTCCTCAACCATGTCTCATCATCAGCCAATTTTAGAAATGTTTGCATCTTTCAGATTTCTTCAATCTGCCCACAGAATGCAGACGTTTGCCAGTGTCTCTCAAAGTGACCACTGTTTCTGTGAAGTTATTAAAGTTCCAGAGGCTCCTGAGTTGCTATCCCCTTGCTTGAATGGAACACCAACTCCAGTGGCAGCTACATAATTGATTGCCACCTATAAGAAGTCCAGCAAAGCAAAGCCCACCAATGCCAATTTCTTGCCAGTTTTGGACCCTGACAGACTTAGTATAGTCCTGCCCAGCATGTGTAATGGTGATAATGTGCATGATCTATATACCGAGTACAAGATCCATGACAGCAGGCATGATGCTTAAGTTGTCATCACCACTGTGCAGTGGGGTTTTGGGCAAACAGAGAATAGGAGGGACAACTAATGGGTCCAGTTCAGAAAGAATAGATCCAAACTATCAGAAGGGCCATTTAGTTTTGGCAATTTCCAGTTCATCAGAGGTGGAAAGTAGTCTTAAGCTATTCTCGTAATCTAAGTAGGCAGGACTAGCAAAAGTGCTGAGTTTCCTTTGAGTGTTTTGTGAGTTAACTAGTTTCTGTAACTCTCAGAGAGACAGCAATGGAGTGAATCCCACAGAAATGCAGTACAGCACACGGACAGGCCCTTTGGCCCTCTATGTCTGTGCCTACCATGGGCCTATACATGGTTCGTATCCCTCCATTCCCTGCCTGCTCATGTGTCTGTCTAAATATCCCTTAAACATGACTATCGTATCTGCTCTACCACTCCCCTGGCAGCACATTCTGGGCACCTACTACCTGTGTAATAAATGTCACTCACACATCTCCTTTAAACTTTCCGCCCTCAATTTAAATCTATGACCCAGGAAAAAGACTCTGACTCTCCACTCTATCCATGCCTCTCATTATTTTATCTATGTCTGTCAGGTCACCCATTCAGCCTCCAACACTCTAGCAAGAACAATCCAAATTTGTCCAAACTCTCCTTATAGTTAGTATACTCAAATCCAGGCAACATCCTCGTAAATGTCTTCTGCCACCTCCCCAAGTCTCCACATCCTTCCTACAGTGTGGCAACCAAAGCTACGCACAGTACTCCAAATCTGGTCTGACAAAAGTCTTAAATAGTTGCAACATGACTGGCCAACTTTTCTACTCAATGTCCTGATTGATGAAGGCAAGCATGCCATATGTCTTCTTTACCACCTTATCCACTTATATTGCTACTTTCAGGGAGCTATGGACTTAGACCCCAAGATCCCTCTGTACATCAATGCTCCTAAGTGTCCAGCCATTCACAGTATTCTTTCCTCTTGCATCTGACCTTCTAAACTGCAGCATCTCTGAATTAAACTCTATCTTCCATTTCTCCACCCAACTTTCCAGTTGATTTGTATCCTGCTGCATCCTTTGATATCCTTTGATATTCTTCCTCACTATCCATAATTCCTACAAGGTTGCTAATCAGACCACCAACATTTTCATCCAAATCATTTATGTATATTCCAAACAATAGAGGTCCCAGAAATTATCCTTGTAAAACACCACTGGTCACAAACCTCCAGTCAGAAAAACACCCCTTTCCAACCACCCTATGTCTATAACCAAGCCAATTTTGTATCCAGAGAAAGTAGGAATTGCCGATGCTGGAGAATCTGAGATAACATGGTATAGAGCTGGATGAACACAGCAGGCCAAGCAGCATCAGAGGAGCAGGAAAGCTGACGTTTCGGGCTGAGACCCTTCTTCAGAAATTCTTCAGCTCATTTGGATCTGGGAGAAGTATATCCATACGTGAGGGAATTTTTAAAAATTAAGTTTGCTTCAACCAACCAAGAGGCAGAGGGTGAATGAAAAAGAGAAGCCAGTTCATCTCTCCTCACCCAGCATTTTGACAGTTTGGGATATCCTATCTGGAACTGTAAGAAACTGGGGACCTCACCCATGGTTTGATCATAACAATACCTTATTATTTTGGTGTTTGCGTTATAATACTTTTATAAAGCAACTGAAAGGAGGCGATGATAGAAGGTGGATAGTGGAGCAGATAAGTGGAGAAAAGACAGACAGGTCAAGGAGGCGGGGATGAAGCCAGTAA
>NC_063341.1:26063238-26199537 GCF_021869965.1 Rhincodon typus | reverse complement strand
GTTATCTCCAATTTTGTATCCATCCTGCCAACTCACCATGGATTCCATGCAATTTGATCTGCTGGACAAGTCTATCATGAGGGATTTTGTAAAAGATCTTGCTAAACTCCATGTAGTCAACATCCACTGCCTTATCCCCATCAATCATCTTCATCACTTCCTCAAAAAAATTCAATCAAATTTGTGAGACAAAACCTCCCCTGCATAAAGCCATACTGACTGCAAAAAATAAGTTTATTCTCTACTAGATGCAAGTAAATCCTGTCCCTAAGAACCTTCTCTAATAATTTCCCAGCCACTATGTAAAGGACACTGGCATTTAATTTTCTCAGTCCCACTCTGACTCTTCTCAGTTCCACTGTGACTATCCTCAGCCCCACTCCTCAGATATTTATCCAGTAGCTCCTGCTGCTGTTCACTCCCGGGCTCACTCTGCTGTGCTGCCACATCTGGTGAATGTGCAGATAACCATCAAAAAAAATGTTTGCAATCTCACCAGTTGAATAAGAAACTAAAGACTAAAGGTCGGGTTGACATTTTGCTGGTGTTGAATGTCTGTAAAGAATATTGCTGGAAGAAAAAGGCTGAATCTTTCTTTTCACTGTTTATGATAAGATCTATCCAAATTGTTTTACACATATATAGCTTTGTTTGTGCCTTGTGTTTGGGTATTAAACACATGTTCCTTTGTTAAAAATATATTGGCAGCCTCTTGAGAATATGTTCATTGACTGAATAGACTACAGCCACTTTGCCTGTAGCGTAGGAGGCTGAGAGGTGGCCTAATAAAGGTTTATAAAATTGTGAGGGGCATGAATAGGGTGATTAGCCAAGGTCTTTTTCCCAGGAGAGGGGGAGCCCAAAGCTAGAGAGCATACGTTTAAGGTGAGAGGGTATGACCGACTATAGCAGGAACCAAATTCCAAAATAAAACTTTTGATCTATCTAATCAGGTTGCACTCTGGGATTTGATTTGTCTAGGATTAGCATCAGCTGGAAGCATCACAGTGGAGAATTGGTCAGAATTGTTTCTGTTCAGATTTTCTACATGATATAACTGCTCTATTTTTGCAAAGTCAGGAGATGGGATAATGTTGAATGGATGTGATGGTTTTTGAATATAGAATATAAGAGCAGGAGTGGGCCATTCAGGTCTTCAAGCTTGCTCCTCTATTCAATAGGATCATGGCTGATCACCCAACTCAATAGCCTGTTCCCACTTTCGCCACACACCTTTTGATCCCTTTAACATAAAAACAATATTTAACTCCCTCTTATAAACGTTCAATGTTTTGGCATCAACCACTTTCTGTAGCAGAGAATTCCACAGACTCACCATTCTGTGGATGAAGAAATTCCTCCACATCTTAGTCCTGAATGGCCTACCCCATATCCTTAGACTGTGACCTCTGGTTCTGGACTTTCTGCTCATCAGGAACATCCTTTCTGTGTCCTGTTAGAATGTTTTAGGTTTCTGTGAGATCACCCCTCATTCTTCAAAGTTCCTGTGAATATGGGCCTAACTGATCCAGTCTCTCTTCATTTGTTAGTCCTGCTATCCCAAGAAACCTTTGTGCACTCCCTCCATAGCCAGAAATCCTTCTAAAGATAAGATGACCAAAACTACATGCAATACTCCAGGTGTGTAATCTCACCAAGGCCCTGTACATCCAAGATCCTCCTGATATGGAGGTCAACAAATCATCTGCTTTTTTCATTGCCTGCTGCACCTGCATGCTTAAGTTCAGTAACTGGTATACAAGGACACCTAGGTCTCATTACACCTCTCACTTTGCCCATCTATCACCATGCAGATAACAATCTACCTTCCTGTTTTTGCTACCAAAGTGAACAATCTTACATTTATTCCCATTATACTTCATCTGCCATACATTTGCCCATTCACTCAACTTGGCCAAATCATACTGAAGCATCTCTTCATAGCTCGCCCAGTTTTGTGGCATCTGCAAATTTGAAGATATTACTTTTAGTTCTCTCATTAACATATATCGCGAATAGCCAGAGTCCGAGCTCTGATTCCTGTGGTACCTCACTGGTCACTGGCTACCATTCAAAAAATGACCCTGTTTATTCCTACTCTTTGTTTCCAGTCTGCCAACTAATTCTCCGTCCATGTCAATACACCACCCTCAATCTTTAATTTTACAAACTCTTATCAAACGCTTTCCAAAAGTCTAAGTAAACCACATTCACGGCTTCACTCTTATCAACTCTACTAGTTAGTTTAATTGATTGAATGGAATGACGATTAGATTATGTCTATTTCAGAGAGACCGCATTGAACCTGTTTAAAGTAAATGCCAGATTAAAATGGTTAACTACAATATGTCTAATATCAAAGTTATGAATTCATGACCTATCAAGAGAAGTATCCTCAAGGTTCCCTTGTAGATGACACCCACTCCCCTCCCTTTGTCTCCTTTTGACTGTACAGCAGAATACCTGCACACTGCAGGGTGTTTTTGTGATTGGTCTTGCATGATCTAGGCTTGTAGTTAGTATTTTGCAACAAGAAAGCCAGCAGCTATGAAACACAATTAAACATAGCTCTATCAAGTTATCTTCGTTTCAACATTTAGATTTCAACATGGTGCTCCACAGCACCAGTGTTTTCTGCAGATTTCTGACTGACTGGCTACAAGAGAAGGGATTCTGGATAAATGGGAAATTTCGGAGGACAAATGTGCCTTCCTGAGAGGGGCTAACCATGCTTGTGCTCCATGTTGCTGACCCCCAGGATTGCATTGCAAAAGCCTGAAAGCCCCTTTAAACAATGGAGTCTTTAGCCTTGATAGCTGCAGTCTGAGACTACACTGCAACACTGAGAATGCAGTGTGTATAATTCTTTATGAATACAAAGATCTTTTCCATTTATTTTACTGTAAAGATGGTAACTGAATGCAGCTCAACATTAGGGGATTTTTGGAAAACAATGTGTGTCACAAAGTGACATGATACAGGTTTGTGTCCATATTAACCATATGGTCTTGTTGTAAAGCAAGATTGTCTAGGCTTGGAGTGTAATTAAAATGGAAAATGATTACATTCATGACAATGAATAGTTTTCTGTCTTGTGGAAATGATGCAGGATCCTGTGATGTTTGTTTTCTGTCTGGAAATAAGTGAAGCAGATGTTAAAGAGTAGGATGCATGTCAAAGTCCAGTAATACTGTTTGTCATAATTAGGTGTTGCTGTTTAGCAATCCAAAAATGATTAACGGGTTATAATAATTGCCTTCGTTTTCAGAAAACGTATGTAAAATGGAAATTAATGAGAACACGTCATGACAGCAGTACATGTGGAGTCATGTGGCAAGGAATTCCACTTATGTGCCGTCTCACTTTACCTAGAAGCAGTAAATATTAATGTTACAAATTCTACTTAAACTTAAGTAGATCAACTTGCATAAATTTTCTTGCAGAAATAGGGATAGCTGGAAAAGGCAGTCAAGAGCTAATATGGTTTTATACCACAACTTTAATCTGTGATTTAAAGAGCTTTTATTTCTGTACCAGTCTTATTGCTAGAAGTTATCAATTGATATTGAATTTTATATTGCACTAGTCCAGGGTTAATTTTGCATTTTATATATATATGTGTATAGTCATGAATTGAATTGAATATTTTAGGAAGATTATACTCTCTCAATGATTCATTCAAGGTTAAGTAAAGGTAAAGTTGCCATAGTCCCAGATGACCATAGGGCTACTTTCTCATTAGAGACAGATGACTGATAGTGAATTTAACCTGAGGGTCAGCACACCTCAGGCGGGGGCTGAGGTTGAGAAGTTAGGACCTTCATGGTAACCTCAGCTGGACAGGGAGGTAACTAAATGATCCCAGTGCAATCTCCTCTGACAGGGCAGGCACTGATATTGCTTGTAAAGAAATAAACAGCCCAGTTTCCTGTTTTTGATCACAGCCCAGTGATAGCTGTTGTAAAGAGGTTAGCAGGAGCAGGGCCTTCATGATGAAGTAATCTGCTCCTGCTCAATACCTGAGCCATTGTCCATGTACCCATTTAACAACCATCAAAACAACACACCCTAAAAATAAATGGATGATAAAACAATGTCCACAGCTACTGAGTAGCAATATCCAGCTGGAAAAGAGGTGGAGACTTAAACCAGATATTGCAGCAATGGGATAACTGTTGGTTAGACTAACAATTGTATTTTAGTAAGGTATTCTGCCCACAAAGCAGCTGCAAGTAAAAGCTGATAACATCATGACAAGGCCAAAAGGTCACCTGTGATCTCAGTGACCAGTGAGACAAACAATGCATGTCCTTAACTATTAAAATTATAGGGTTGAAAAATAAAGAGAGTAATGTCTAAGACAGAGAATGGTTAGCATGGGGATTTCACCATGAAATTAGGTACAGAAAGTGAAATAAAGAGAGGGAAGGAAATATTAGATGAACAGAAAATAAAAGCAAAATGGAAAATGAGCAAACATATGCTTAACTTTAGGACTCTCTCAGTTTTTGTTTCTGATTTCCAGCATCTGCAGATCTTTGTATATATTAGTGTTGAACTTTAAAGATATTTAAAAGAAAGTTGATGCTAAAATTGAATATTTGAAGATCAAATTCAATACCTGAATTGCCTTTTCTAATCCATAACTTTTCTTTCTTGTTTCGCTGCTTTGGAGACAGCATTTCAGGGAAATATGTTGAAATCCATATTAATAAATATTAGAGTAAGCGAGATTTATTTGTTTGAGATAATAACTTTATAATGGTTCAAATATGACCTATGTCAACTTGTCAGTAAATCATATTAGCTCTTGCAGAAAACATCAATAATTCTGTTAATGGAGTGTGGTGCAATGCTGACAAAATAACAAACATTATTGAATAATTAGAGCAGAAAACATTCTGGTTATATCACTATCCACCAAGTATTTTGCTGTAAACAACACATGCTGCCACAAAATGTTAGTTATGTGATATGCATGCTTTCATACATAATGACTTGGAGGAAACAACAGCCAATATGTGTACAGAGAGCCATAAGCCAAAAGACTCAAAGCAATCGCATCATAAACTAACAATATATAAATTTCATAAAAACAACTGCTGTGCTGGAGGGCATGTGACAGGGTTCATCATAAATAAAGAATTTAGCTCACTGGCTCACCCAAAATCAGCTGGCTAGTTAGTCACAAGTTTTCTTATAATTAGTAATTAACAAGTCTTTTATACAAAAGAAAAGAAAATACATTGCACTTTAATTAAACAAAATAAATACTATACTCAGTGACAGAGCATTATGTTTAATTTGATTTTAAATTAAGTTTTCATCATGTAAATTACAATTCTGAAAGCTAACTTGCCTTTAAAATCTTGTATCATAATACTTCGTAGTTGCAATGGTTCACTCATTGTCTTCCCCTTCACTTGGCAGGAGAAGGTGTTTCTTTGCTCAAAGTGAATCAATGTGGGGAGGTGTTGGCCTAGCGGTATTACTGCTGGACTAATCCAGCGACGCAGATAACATTCTGGGGACCCGGGTTCAAGTTTGAATTTAATAAATATCTGAAATTAAGAATCTAATGATAAGTGTAAATCCATTGCCAATTGTTGGGGAAAAACCCATCTGATTCACTAATGTCCTTTAGGGAAGGAAACTGCCGTCCTTACCTGGTCTAGCCTACATGTGACTCCAGATCCACAGCAATGTGGTTGACTCTTAACTGCCCTCTAGGCAATTAGGGATGGGCAATAAATGCTGCCTAGCCAGCAATGCCCTCATCCCATGAATGAATAAAGGGAAAAAACGGATGGATTAACTGAATCCATGAGCCCAAATCCTGACTCAGGAGGAAATCTATACATCCATAGTGGGGATAGGGAGAAACTTCCTGCTCGTAAAAGGATTGAGATGGAGGTCTGGGATTAATTGCCTGAATTGTGGTGGAGACAGGTTCAATCAAGGAATTCTAAATGGCACTAAATGATTATTTAAATAGAAACAATGTGCACACTTATGGTGAAAAGGTAGAGGAATGCCACTGAGGTACGATTCTCACGAAGATATGATGGGCCAGATGATCTCTTTCTGTGTCGTTACAATAGTGTGATTTGGAGATGGTCGTTTCCACATCTCATTCAGCACATTGAGAAGACGTGCAGAAGAGACTCAGACTGCCCTCAGCTAGATGCAGAGAGATTGTTTCCCCAGGCTGGGGATAACTTCCCTGGAGTGCCGGAGGCTGAGAGGTGACCTTATACAAGTTTATCAGATCATGAGGAGCATGGATAGGATGAATAGCCAAGGTCTTTTTCCCAGGGTGGGGGAGTCCAAAATTAGAGGGCATAGGTTTAAGGTGAGAGGGGAAAGACTTAAAAGGCACTGAAGGGGCAACTTTTTATGCAGTGGGTGGTGCATGTGTGGAATGAGCTGTCAAAGGAAGTGGTGGAGGCTGGTACGATTACAATATTTAAAAGGCCTCTGGATGGGTATTTGAATAGGAAGGATTTAGAGGGATTTGAGCCAAATGTTGGCAAATGGGACTAGATTTATAGAGGTTATCTGGTCAGCATGAACTGGTTGGACCGAAGTTACTGTTTCCATGCTGTACAACTCACTGACTGTCTGACTCTATAAGTGTGAAGTAGCAGAGAGAAGATGGTGGCATTTTCTCTTCCTTCCCTGCTGCACATTCCACACGGTGGCAAACTTGGGCGAGGCTGGCAGAACCTGCTGGTGTGACGTCCTCCTGTGGTCTTGGAGGAAGGGACATCCCTGTTGTGCACCAGCCAGTCCATCAGGACGTCCAGGTGCCTGTCCATTAGGCAGGACTCCAAACTGCCCCTTCTCAGCAATGTTGGGGGAGATGTCAAGAACCATGAAGGGCAGCTCCGGACTGGTGCACAACAGCCTTCTAAAGATAGGACGGGTGCCAGGTATGCTGGTCTATTTCAGGATATCCTGGCAGTATTGAGTTATTCCGGATGTGGTGAGTGGTAGAATCCAGCTAGCGTCAGAAGAAGTAGCACGATAGGGCAGTGGTAGGTAGGTAGAACTCAAGGAAACTGAATGAAATTGACAAAATAACATACGATCTGCCCTTTGCAATACAACCTCACCTCGTAACGGAAGCATTGAGAATTTATCTCAGAATATCTAACAGTGCGACGAAGATCAGCAACCACCAGTAGCCATTCTCTATTTCCTATAGTATGTATATTTGAAAATATCAAAAGTCAATTGAGAAAGTAAAAAATGACTATGGTCAGGGCCTTCTGTTGATTACTAGAGAAAAAAGCTTTAACCTTCTGCCAGTTTACGAAAATAAACTTTAGAAGTTAATATGCCTTCCTGAGCCTTCAAATATCAGTAGCAGGTTAACTAACTAGCAGGTTAACTCCGGGTCACCCTGGTCCACATTTCCTCCACCCCCAACAGCTCCCCACAGCCCTACAGCACCTTGCCCTGTAACCGGCGAAGGTGCAACACCTGCCCATTTACCTCCTCCCTCCCCAGTATCCAAGGGCCCAAACATACCTTCCAGGTGAAGCAACAATTCACCTGCACTTGTCTACTAGTCTACTGCATTTGATGCTCACAATGTGGTCTCCTCTACATTGAACGAAGCGTAGACTTGGTGATGGCTTCGCAGAACATCTACGTTCTGCTCGCAAAAAAGACCCAGAACTACCTGTTGCCTGCCACTTTAACGCACCACCCTGCTCCCTGGCCAACATCTCTGTCTCTGGCTTGCTGCAGTGTTCCAGTGAAGCCCGGCGTGAGCTGGAGGAACCAATATTGAGTTCAATAATTTTAGGGCCTAAATTCTCCCACGTCCCAGCCCCCTACCCCACACACCAGGCCTTGTTACCACATAGCCTGCCACTACACACCCCCTGTTGTTAGTCACTAACAGTCCCCAATAACAACTACTCACCCTCCCAGCCTGATCGTTAGCAACTCCTTTGTCTGTACAACTGTCTTTCTCTTTCTTTGGGCTCTATCCTATCGTTTACTCCCTACCCCACCAAGCTCCCTATTTTCTGCATATAAACTGACATTTTCCCAGCAACCATCAGTTTTGAGGAAGGGTCACCGGACCTGAAAGTTAACTCTTGTTTTTTCCTTCACAGATGCTGCCAGACCTGCTGAACTTTTCTAGCAACTTTGTTTTTGTTCCTGATTTACAGCATCCGTAGTTGTTTCGGTTTTTAACTAATATTTTATCACCATTTTTGAAATAGTCATGCAGGTAAAATTATTTATTATTTGCGAAATTGTTACAATTCCCATGGGGATCTGTAAATCATAGGAATCAAATTTATCAAATGACTGAACCTCACCCCCACCACAAATGAAGATACTACCAGACAATACTCCACTCTTTATAACTTTTTACTTTAACATTAAACAGAATTATGACATAAATTATCAGACAAATTATAGTTGCTACAAGCCACAAATTAAACCTGGAATAGGATATAGAACAGAAATATTGCATTAACTATTCAGCAGTCCACATTGCCAATACGGCATCGATTTCAACCAAAAATTTCTTCTAACCTCAAGTTTTCTCAGATAGAATTCCAGTCCCATTTCTTTAAAATTCTTAAGGAATTCTGTACAGGCATAAATGTTCATGAAAGTAGGGTATTGTCCTTTCAATCTTTGATACGATGGTGCACTTCTTTTAGGAAACTTCTAAATTCTCACCTTCCATAGTTATAGAAGTGGGATCTACTAGAACCAGCTGTCCAAATACTCAGGTATCCAGCTCTTTAACCTGGTTATAAAACAAAGAACTGCAGATGCCAGAAATCTGAATCAAAAACAGAAATAGCTGGAAAAGCTCAGCAGGTCTAGCAGCATCTGTGGAGAGAAAGCAGAGTTAACAATTTGGGTCCAATGATCCTTCTTCACCTTGGTTGGTTGCCTGACCATCTCTCTCTAGTTCTTCACTTTACTCATTGCCTGTCACACAGCTTCCATATTGTAACTGCATTCCTGTTGGTACTGCTTCCAGATCACAGATCGCCAAACAGATGGACAAGTATTTCTTCCTACAATTTATTCCTTTTAGAAGTGAAACAAACTTTTAAAAGTCATCTTCAAACATTTCTTTAAAATGTAATTACAGATTTCCAAACATTTTAAACTAATTACAAATTGTCCTTATTGCCACTGTATCGGGGCCAAAGGTTGTGACTATATTTGCTTACACATGAACAGTTACCTCAATTCAGAGCAACTCTTTATATTCTGAGTTGTGATATGCAATAGATATGAGATGCAATAAAGTCCAACATAATCACAAACACTCTTTTCCGTTTAAGTAAATTCAGCCATGGCTGTATAATATAATTTATGTACACAAAGTATCTATTTCTCTTGTTGTGACATGAATATGAAGCTTCCAAATTCTAATCAATAATACAATGACCTAGACTTTGTATGTGATCAGCTGTAAAGTGACAGTGGTCTCCACTTATCTCAAGAAAATCTATTCATAAAGGTATAACAAACTTAATAGGAATGTCAACTTCCTCCATGTTAATTTCATTCTGGTAGTGGAACTAGAGGATCACCAATATCCAACAACAGTGATATTATCACTCATGAACAGCAGCTGATCACACTGGAACACCTAAGTTGCAAACCAAGTAGTTAAAAGCTGTAATTAGCTTCCACACCCTTTTTATTCAGAGAAAAATATAGAGATTGAAAATAATTAATGGGATTGAAGTTTTAGCTGAAGTATAATAAACAAATAATATTTGTTATTTTAACAAGGAATTATAATCAGAATGAATGGGAAATGACATTCCATAACAGTACAATTAGTTTTTCAGGGTCAGAGATGTTGTCCAATCATATGAACTTAGCTCACCAATAAAGACTAAATTATACTTCATTCAATAGAATGTAACACTCTGTTATTTTACAACGTGATTAGGGTATACAAAGATAGAAATAGTCATTTTAAGGGATTTCCAGGAATACTATCTGCAAGAACTTCAATAATGCACCATGAGGAGGAATGGGGAAATTGTTGGTAACAGCCACAGATTTCCATGTTTAGTAGCACATGTGGATGCAGAAGTTGCAACTAGTTTCAATAAATAATGGCAGTAAATACTGACAGCTCTATTCTCATTACATTTCCACTATTCAGACTATTACAAAATTGGGCTTAGAAATTGGATCACACCCATCCACACTACTCAGTTGCGGTGCACCAGTTTGAAAAATGCGCCTCATTAACATCACACAAAGACAAGAAAAAACTCTCAAAGGGTAGGTGCACTGTGGGTTCAGACAGCAGGGAAACATGGTGAAGTCTAAACATAGGAGTTTCACACCCAGATTTTCAGATAAAGTTTTGGATAATGAAACATAAACTTCCATTTTGTCCACATCAGAGTAACCAGAGAAGTTGCTTTCCTTGAAATATTTCTGCCTAAGTGATATTCCTTCATTCACTATCCCCGTAGAGCACACATTTAACATAATTTAGGGTCCTCTTCTAAATAGAAAAAAGTTAAATGAACTTCATAACATCATGAAGGAAAATCTTCAAAAGGCAGAAATAGATGGTGAAGTCGTGACAGCGTTCAATGTGACTGGAGTATCAGTCTAAGAGAAAGGTTTGGCCTAAGGCTGTGCGCACCTTATACCACTTATTAAAATGCACCTTTGTGATACTGGCCTAATGGCAGCTCATATAAATTTCTCATTCAGCATCCTCAGATACCTAGTTATGTAGATATCAGGAATTGGAGACCAAGCCTTTCAAATAGCAGCATTGCTGTGTAGCATGCAGTGTAGATAGGGGCTGTGTAGATAGTCTCAGCACTCAAGCTCATAGCCTCAAGAGGTTCATGATATCAAATTGCTGCCATGCACCACTGGCAACTCAAGTACACCAGAAGACCACCTCCAGGACAATGTCAATAAGAGTAGGGAAGAGTAAGAAAGGCAGTAGTCACAGCAGTAAGGAAGCAAGAGGCACTTTGCAATTATGGTTTCTCCAGTTGGAACAAGGAAGATTAAATTGAGAGGCTGAAATAACTTTGCTGTTAACATTCAGAAATATATTTTAGTGTCAATATTTATGCAGCAACAAGACTTTGTGATATGATGTATTCCAATGTGTCTATTTGCCTTTAAAAGAAGACTGAAGGTCAGATTGCACTAGAATATGCAATGCCTTTTATGGTCCTCCTGAAGGAACAGTATGGTCTGTAGACTCTGGCCCTCTGCCTCAGCATAATCTTATCCAACATGTTTCTCTCATTTCCTCTTCCTCCTACTCCATTCGAAAGGAGAGATATGGGAATGGCTACATGTGAATCCCATGGGGTGAACTACGTGACCGAATGGTCAGAAAGAAAAGATATGCCTGCCTACTGCTAAAGGAAACTTGTAGAATTCTTAGTAGAACAGCTGAGAAAAGATTTTCCTAATCAGAACAATAAATAACTGACATTTTAGTCAAATACTGTAAACAAAGTCTGTGAACTCAAACTATTTTCTGAAACAAAAACAAAAACTACAGCAAAGGCTCAACAGGGTCAGGCAAGATCTGCAGGGAACACAAGTCAATGTTTCTGCTACAGAACCCTTCTTCAGGATTACAGATGTATAACATTAAAACAAAGAAAAAATAGGAAGGGGGAAGGAATGGAAATGAAAAATACAATGACCACACACAGAAAAAGGGGAGTGACCATTTTGAACTGTGGAGGATGGGAGATGATTTAAAGGTATAAGTTGACAAGGTCAGAAGTCACAAGACACCAGGTTGTAGTCCAACAGGTTTATCTAAAATCACAAGCTTTCAAAGCACTGCTCGTTCATTAGATGAAGTGAAGAAAAACACACAGGCACAGAATTTATAGGCAGAGAGATCAAAAGATTGTACAAATGGTGTGAGTGAAGTGTCGACAGGCTGGATAACAAGTCTCTGCAGGTGATCAAAAGTGTCAGGCGGTGTCAGTAAAGTGCCACCAACTGAATAGCAAGTGAAGGAATGACCTATGATCCGATTATGAAAACAGATTAATGGACACCGTGTAACAATCACCAGACAGGAATGTTCCCTCCCAGTCAGGGAACACTTCAGCAGTCAAAGACATTCAGCCTCTGATCTTCGGGTAAGTGTCCTCCAAGGCAACCTTTGAGATACACAACAACGCAGAGTGGTTGAGCAGAAACTGATAGCCAAGCTCCGTACCCGTGAAAACATCTTCAACCATGATCTTGGGTTCATGTCGCACTACATGTGATCCCACCACACTGTTCTGTGTCTGTAAAATCTTCCCTACTGTTCTGTTTTGACACCATCATCTTGGTGATTTGTTATGATCTCTGTACCTTAATTAGTTTGTACAGTTTTGGATTACTTATTATTTTGGTTAGACCCTTGGCATGCAACTCTGCTACCTATCATGATATTCCAGTTATTTGGTTTGTCTCCAGCACTATTTTATTTCTATTTTTTGTAATTATAATCTCTGTCTCAATTAATCAGATCATATGTCATTCCTTTGCTTGCTATTCAGCTGTTCACACCTTACTCACCACCATCTTACACTTTTGGTCACCTGCAGAGACTTGTTATTAAGCCTGTTGACACTCCACTCACACCATTTGTACGATCTTTTGATCTCTCTACCTATAAATTCTGTGCCTGTCTGCTTTTCTTCACTTCACCTGATGAAGGGGCAAGGCTACGAAAGCTTGTGATTTCAAATAAACCTGTTGGACCAAAACCTGGTATCGTGTAACTTCTGACCTTGTCCACCCCAGTCCAACACCTGCACGTCCACATCATAAATTGACATTTGTATAATACAAAAGGGGGAAGAATGAGAGCTAAGTGAATATGAAAAAGGAGGAGAAAATGGAACTAGACTAAGCCTGTGTTTTGGGCAGAAAATAAGGGCAAAAACAAGCAAATTCATTGTGATATGATTCACACTAAAGGTGCCTGGAATATATCCAAACTCATATTGGGACAGGAGCTTTGTCAGGTATCATAGGCGGCCTCAAAACCAATAATTAATCAACTGCAGTGAAGAAACCTAACGTCAGATTTAAGATCGCTTCCTGTCATTGTACTGTGTTCAATGAGTATGGGTCCCCCAGCCTCCAATGTTTAGCTTTCCGTTCTGTAGTTCTAACATCAAGGAAAATAACAAAAAATCCCACAATGTGGGAGTGCTACTCCCATCACCACAACACTTTGCCTCTTACAATCAGAATCACCTCTGCTCCATTGCCCCTTCTGGCAGTTACCTGACAATCGCTGCTCACGAGGCAAAGAGTCCTGTATGTACAAACACAACAAGCTTCTTCAAGGGGAGCAGAGGTGCTGGCAGTTCATTGCAATTGAAAAATATGGACTGTGGGCACATGGTGGGTGAGGCCCACTCACATGGTTCTGACAGTGGCTGTATACAGATGTCTATTGTCTACATAGAGTGAGCATTTTCCCCTAGAAAATGCATGAGGAGCAAGAGTGGAACATATACACTCCAGCAGATGGGCAACCTAACCACCAACACCAAAAACCCTGTTCAGACCCATGATGTTTAGCCACAAATATAAACAAGACACACAAGCAAAGACATTAGAGATACTATGGCCCATATTTTCCAATGGTCAGACAGTCATTACTCCAGTGTAAATGGGAATTGTGCATCAGAATCCTGCAGAATCGCTAGGAAATTGAAGATCCCACTGGGCAATTCCCCTATACCTGGAATCCTCTGAAATTCTCCACTTAAATTGGATCAGTCAAAATATTCCTTTGAAATTAAGTAAATAACTGCTCAAGAAAAGTAAGCCAAATGAAAACACTAACTCCAGAATAACTAGCAAACTCACTCCAATCGTACCTCTCACACCCAGGCCACACCTTCTCCAGATCACTTATACCATCCAGACCTGACACCGTGATCTCCCACAGGATCTGATTTCACCCAACCACTTTAAACCCAACATCCCACTCCAAACCCAACATCCCACTCTAAACCCAACATCCCACTCCACCCACTCCATGCCCAGCATCCCAGTCAATCCACTCTAAACCCAACATCCCATTTCACCTCCATTACTGTTGAGTTACAGGATTTAATTAAACACACACATATTCCTTCAGACAAGTATACCTCAAAACCTGTCACTTTTCTCATTGTTAATTCATCATCAGGTTTCATATGTTCTCTTTCCTTCTCATTTCATTTTGTTTAATGTAACTCTGCAAATGTTAGGCTAATACCTACAGGGCCCAACACTCCTTTGTCTGCTCTGAGCCCAAAAACCCACTCTACCCACTCAGTTCTGTGGAAGGGTCCCCAGACCCGAAACGTTAACTCTGTTTTCTCCTTCACAGATGCTGCCAGACCTGCTGAGCTTTTCCAGCAACTTTCTTTTTGTTCTGAGACAGAGGTGTTGGCAAGGGAACAGGGCAATGTGTTGACATGGAAGCTCAGGGTCTTATTAGACACAACCCATTGTTAGCCACTAACAGTCCCCATTAACAGCTATTCATCCTCCTGGCCAGATCGTTATCCATTCCTTTGTCTGTCTAACTGCTCTTCCCTCTCTTTGGGCTCCATCCTCACCTATCGTCTACTTCTTAACCTCCACCCCCGCCCTATCTCTTGCATAGAAACCGACACTTTCCTAGCCACCAGCAGTTCTGAGGGAGGCTCACTCGATCCGAAATATTAACTCTGATTTCTCTCCATAGATGCTGCCAGACCTGCTGAGCTTTTCTATTTTTGCCTCTGATTTACAGCATTCGCAGTTCTTTCAGTTTTTATTAAGGGATATAGTCGCAATCTTTGTGAGATTGCCACTCTTTGGAAAATTCAGCCCAGTATGTATTTACAATGGAAGAAATGTGAGCAGGACACAGCAAATCAAATCATTAAAGTCCAGCAAATCAATTTTTATTTGAAAAAAAACTGCTTGACAATAGATAAAGTGAATAAATAATCTTGTCACTACTTGGAAACTTCCTTTAATCTGTCATTTTCATGTTGATGGAGGGGCAGCACATTGGGATAGGGAGCATAGTGTAATGTGCCTTCCCTCACCATGGGGATGTGAAATATTACTCCTTGTTTTGCTCAAATGTTCACAGGAAGTTCCTGTCACTTATTCCCAAAAGCTTTGAACAGGACATTATGTCTGGCTGCATACATCAAGATATTGTTCTTAAAAATACCCTCTTTCCATTGGAAAATGAGTGATAGACTGTTGAGTACAGCAAACTGGAAGTGTTCGTGTGATTTGTCATCATCCAGCTCAATCACATCAGCCTTCAACTGGAGCCCTGCAAACCTATACTCACTAGATCAAAAGGTTCTATTTGCACAGCTGTCCAGAAAGGAGTGTCATATTTGTTCAAACCAAACCTGATTTTGTTCTGACATGAAAAGTTTAACTTCTCAAAAGCTAAACTGTCCACAGCTCATCATACAACATACTGAATATAGGTGGGTCCTTTCAGCTCCATATCGAAGTCACGCAGCTCTGATATGTAAATAGTGTACAGCTCACTTCATTTGTTTTTGCTAAAGTCCATTGATACCTTGAATGGTTGACAAGGGTGTGGTGAAAAGCAAATGTACTCATTTTTGGAGTTACAACTTCACTTTTGGAGTTTAGGTTATTAACTGGGATAAAATACAATCTGTTATGGTTAGCTGTCTTCAACATAAACATACCAAGTGGATACTCAGAATTCAGCCACACAGACTGTTTGATATCACTTCGGCAGGAAAGGACAACTCAATCTGACTTTATCAGGGATTCTCACCCAACAGTAATGCCAGTCGCTGATATACATATGCCTAAATATGGGCAAAGCATCCAAATGATATTGCAGTGAAATCATCATGATGGAAATTTTAGCAGCATTCAGTATATGTAACATCAGTATTTACTGGCGCCTGTTTGTCCCAACAACTCTCTAAAGAAAGAAATTTAATAAAACCACACTACTCTAAAAATGTATCATCATAATTTAGATACTATGCAAATATTGTACTGCTATCCAGTCTACTTAATTTGAATTTGTATAGCACCTTTAAAATATCCCAATATGCTTGACAACAGCTTTAATTAAATAAAATCCACCACTGAGCTGCATAATACTTAGTAACTGGGATGGCAGGACTATCCCATGAGGCAATACTGAAGAGATCGAACTTATTTCTCCTAGAGATTAAAAATTGAGATGTCATCTCATTGAAGGATGCAAAATAGTTGACAGGGTAGATTCAGGAATGGTTATTCACCCTGGCAGAAGGAGTGCTAGATGAAGGAAACACAATTTCAGGTTAGGACGTGGACCATTCAAAATTGAGATGTGGAAGAATTTCTTCACTCACAGGAATGGTGAATCAGAATTGTCTATCCCACAGGGTTGTGGCTTCTCAATCTTCGTGTAATTTCAAGACAGATATTAAGCATACCAAGGGATATGGGGATTGTGCAGGAAAAGTATGTGGAGTTTGATGATCAGTCATAATCTAGTTGAATGGCAGAGCAGATTCAAGGGGTTGAATGGTGGTAAAAGGTTGGAGACATGTTGAGGAGCATGTGGAGGGATAACTTACTTTGGTCCTCCTGGGACATAAGTGAGTGGTGATGAGGGCTGTGCTGGTCAGAGCAGTGTGAGGGAGAGTTACGGTTTCGATGGACACTAGGGTATGAATTGTGGACATCAAGATGCCATTGACCGAATTGGTGACTACAAAAATACAAGAGTGAATGGACAGATAAAGCTAGAAGCAGATTTTGAAACTGCAGTAAAAAGTGAATTGGGGGACAATTTTTGCCAAGGATGGACAAAGTAGGAAGTAGGATTGGGTGAGGACAGGGAATGGTGGTGTGGGATGGGGTTGGTGGGGCAGGGAATTGAGAGACATACAAGGAATGGATCAAATCTGGCCCTATTTGTCATTGACACAATGGAAGGAGTGTCATCAAGATGGTCAGGTTATGTGGGCGGCCATGAAGGTGACACAAAGATATTCAAATAGAACTAGAGGCCATGGGATGACAAGCACGTAGTGAATTAAGAAAGGAGAGAAAACATGATGGACTTAGATGGAGATTAAAGCCACTGAGAATGAGAGATCATTTAGGGTAGACACTGAGGAATGAAAGCAATGGAGATAGCTTATTGAAAAAGTTGCTGTGATATTTGAATCGACAATACAGAACAAGGATTTTAAAAGGAAAGTGAAGGGTGGAACAAGGTGATCTGTTCAACAGTGGAGAAAATGCCACATATATAGGGGGGTTAGACCAATGCATGATTAGATGATAGGAGTCATCATACCAATACCACAGTGTTAACAGCGCAAGTGGTGGAGGATGCAGCCAGGTTGGGAAGGTTCATTTAGGCCAAAGCTGTCATCACTCTTCTGTCAGGTTTATATTAAGACTCCAATGTTGATATAATCATTCATGATAAATTCATAAATGACAAGGGCTGTGTTCACAAGAGAATGGACTTTCTGGAGGGAAATGCAGAAAGGGGCTGAGAAAGATGATCTTGTGCCAGAGTCCATATTGTCAGATCGATGGGGGTTGAGTTGGATCAGTTGGAGGTCTGCAGGATTAGAGCCAAAAGACCAGGAGTGGCAGTCAAAGCAAGCACACAAGTGGGCACAGGAAAGGACAATATATAGGCCTTGTTATCTAGCAAGATTAGACTAACAAGACATTTATCCTGACCATAAATGGGAAACAGGGAAGAGACAAAAGGAAGGAATTCAGAATAAAAGTTAAAAGCACAGTGGCAGAATCAAGTTGATATAAGTACAATGTCCATGCTGAGAACTGGCAAAAGATTTCTCAATTTCATATAGAGGTATGAAGGGCACAGTGAAGTGCAGAAAGTATTTGAGGGTTGAATATTGAAGAATACATTGATGGAAATATCTTCAGGGAAATGAGTGTTCAGGAGGTGTACAGAATCTGTTGTGGGGGTAGAAAACATGGTTAAAAAGTTGGGAGTCATCAAAAGAAGAAAAAATGGTGGAAAAATATTCTTTGGCCCAGGAGAGTGACGTTTCAGTCAAGAAGCAGATTATAACTGAAACTGAAAATGCAGTCAAACCAGTAGGGCAGTCATAGCCTAAGCAGTTAACAGCAGTGAGGGTGATCACAGTTACTTTGAGAAATTTAAGTAACTGGTTAGTAGATCTAAGGGTCCAAGTGAATCCGTTACTAATCTTTTTGGACCAGTTGTCATTGAAACTTGGAAGACAGCAGGAGTTTGCACAATTTAGAGTAGACCCAAAACTAGCTGCCAGAACTCCTTCGGTCAGAATAATTCTAACATACCAGAGCCAATTCGAGGAGAATAACCAAAGTCACCAAGTGATAAACACACAGGACAATGTTTAACACAACACATGTAAATGATCACACTCACTTATTGTCGGAAAGAAACCAGCCAAGGTAAATTATTACTCAGACATTAGTCATAAAGATAGAGCTCACTAATGCACTGTTTGTGCATATCTTTTAGAGCTAGCGCTGTGATCAGAAGAGTGAGCATAATCCAAAAGCATGACAAATACAAAATGGTATCATGTTCAGGGGACAGAGGTAAATTGAGCTGTTTTATTCTTCGCACCGTCTGCCCATAAGCAGAAAGGCTTTTATTAATCCATTGAAACAGGCAGGGGCATGTTTCCCCAGAACCTGATGTTTATGAAGTGCAATTTTTAAAGTAATCCACAACAGACTCTCTTTGGAGTAAAATCAGAAATACAGTTTATTCACACATTCAAATCAGGGCAATAATTGCTCCAAAACACACACACACACGCATTCTGTCCAATCTTCAGACCTGACACCTCTTTCCACACTTAGATGCTTTTCCTTTGAATTTGAGACAATCTTTAACTTTGGGTTAGATGGTGAGTCCCTCTTTGGACCTTTTCCTACCCTTTAGAGTGCGTCGATTCTCTGCATTCTGAAATATGCTCTTAAATGAGTGAAAGAACTGAAAGATATGTATTTATATCGTGTCTTTCAGGACCTCAGGATTTCACTAAGCACATTATAACCAATGAAGTATTTTTGGAGTACAGCCAGTTAATATAAGAAATATAACATCTAATTTAAGTGCAGCAAATTCCAATAAATAGCATATAATAATGGTCAGATAATCTGTTTCTGTGATGTTGATGGGGGGATAAATATTGACTAGGGCAATAGAAATAATTTCCCTGCATTTTTTTCAAAATTGTGTCATTGAATCTTTTACAACCATATTTAGAGAGCAGACAGGGCTTTGGTTTAACATCTTACCTGAAGGATCTCAGATGGTATCCCTCTGGGTATGAAGTTTGAGAATCCATATAGTCACAGGATTTGAGCACATAAGTTAGACTGGAGTTCAGTGGTAAAAAAGTGCTGACATTCTTTAATGCAGAAAATATCTCAAGGCATTTCACGGTGGAGAAGCAGGCATTGATCAGCAGAGAATTGGTTCCAAATGGTATCAAATAAATACAAGAGGTGTTTTAGAAGTTGTAACAATAAGGAATTGACATTAAAAAAATACTTTCTGCATGCGTAGGCCTCAGAGTTAGCCAAGAAGGAATTGCATTTAACATTACTCGGCTTCATGTGACTGTACAGTGTACAAGACTGCCATCTCTTGGCAAAGCTGCTACCTGTAGCCATCAACATACTAATTAAATATACAAGGCGTTTTAGATCAAAACTATCCTTTCAAATCTCTCAGATCAGATTAATCGTTAGATTTTTAGATGCTGTTCATATATTCAAGAAACACATTCTAATTCAAAATGAGACAGACTAACTTGCATTTTTTAACAAAAGAACGTGCATTTATATAACATGTTCATGCTTTCAGGATGTTACAGAACATTTTGCCAACGAAGTACTTTTGAAGTCTAGAACTGTGGCCAAATTGTGATGGCTAATTCATGCACAGTAACGTTCTACAAACACTGTGAGATAAAAGGCTAGGTAATCTGGTTTTAATAATGTTGGTCACAGGATAAATATTGGTCTCAAGAGCAGGAGATCTCCACTGATCTTTGTATTATGCCAGTGGATATTATACATTTCACCCAAGGGCACAAACAGGACCTCAGCTTACCTTGTAATACTGAAAAGAACATCAACTTACATTTAAATAGCACGTTTAACATAATAAAATGCTCAAGGCAACTTTGATGCAACAATTGATTCCAATAAAATTCAATGGAATTGCATAAAAGGACTGGAATTAGAAGCTAGTCTAACAACAACGCTGTGACCATTGCTAATTGTCACAAAGAATTATCACTTTAAGGGCTGAAACCAACGTGCTACATTTTAGATATGGGCAGCGCTGAGGCCAAATGCAATGTGCAGGGATTGTGGTGGTTTCTGTCCTTCACAGTTCATCCACACTTACTAACACCTTGTGGGTAACAGCGGTCATCTAAAGAAAATGGCGTCAGTGACATTTGAGATATATTGGAAGATCGGGAGTTGTTCCTTGGAACAAGCCACTGGTATAAAAATCCAGGGTAAATACCACTTTGTGAACCATCAGGAAGGGATGGATTCCCAGTCCTTCTGAGCTCATGTTCTGTTCCAGAAGATGACATGGTTGGTGATGATGGCCTTGGACATTATTAGTCTGCACCTACACCTGGTTTCTGAGGGCTTTAGAAAATAACAGAGAGGCCTGTAGATGCAGGTGCTGGTCAGCCTCCTCCACTTCCGTGGTGGATCTTCAGCTGCTGCTTCTCCCTCAGGATGCTGTGCAGCAGCCTCTGGGGATTGCTGTTCCTGGCCACAGCATTGTAATTGCTCTCTTCTCCAATGCTGTTGTTGGATTTGCAACCAAGCACAGGGATCATCCAACTGCAGGTTCCACCTACAATGTGTGAGCTGATGATCTGCAGGAAATGTCAGAATTGAATAGCATATCAGCAATGGTACTTCTGAGTCTTTGCATCAATCGCTGTGAAGTGCCATGTTCGGCACTGACACATTGTGCTATGGAATCTTCCCAGAGAGGCCAAGGTCATGCTGCAGTATAAAGCTCTGAGCTAGGTAACCTTATCCAGTTGGATGTTTCAGATCATAACGGCTAAACCTACAATGGGGGAGTGATTTTCAGATAGTTATCCATCGTGATAGCTCACCCCTCCAAAAATAAAGCACCCCTTGAACATCACAGACCACATCCTTGCATATTTACAGTTCAATGTGAGGATGTGGCAGCTTCAAAGCATTGTCAGGCGTGAAAGTGATGCAGAAATAGTGAACCCAGGTGAGAGTTTTGAGTCTGTGTCTACACATTTTTGCGTATCTGACATGATAAGAAGTCTATTGATGCACAGTATATAATGGTCATGAATGCCTGAGGCCATCATTTTTAATGTTATTGGAAAAAGAATGACCTGACAATGAAGAGAGACAACAAGGTGCAGGGCTGGATGAACACAGCAGGCCAAGCAGCATCATAGGAGCAGAAAGGCTGACGTTTCAGGCCTAGATACCTGACAATGAAGTTCACTTTGATTCCAGATGGGTGGTGTTGTTGAATCATTGGATGCATGATTAATGCATTTCTCCTTGTAGGGCCTCACGTTCATGGAGTTATATTCCAGGCCTGAAGAGAGAAACAGTAACTTATTCACCCCCCAAAACTGCAAGTGGTGGCAGCCATTTTCTCTCATTATTACACAGCTGGGTTCGGAGCGAAGATGGCAAGGTTTCAATTTCACATCCTCATGAGTGATGTAAGTCTTACATTTTCAGGCTCTGCCTAGAACCTAGAATTCTCACACACTCTATCTCTTGTACATCTTCCTCTCTGACCTTAAATGCTACTTTCTCTTCTGTTCTTGTCTCTTTCCTTTGTTCCAAAGCGTTTATGTTTTGTCTGAATCTCTTTTTGATTTTCAACTTTATCTCAAACCCTATCTGGCGCTATTTTACAATGGATAGGAAAACTAGTTTCAGGGAATGTGGGTCGGAAGAAAGAAGAGAAGCTTAAAGCTGCAGCTGGACCCACCTTTGATGTTTATGTCTGAAATAACTCTACAGAAGCCGGTATCCTGTCACCAAGACACACTTTATTTGCACATGAAGTGTCCTTGACAATGATCCAGCTTCCCCAGAGCCAGGTCTCAGAGTGAACACAACCTCTGACACTCTTGTTTATATCTGTCAACCAGGGATCCCCGATTGGACCAGATCAACAGCCCCAATCGGGGAACTCATTCTGTGGGGTCACCTGGCTGATTTTGTTATAAGCATTACATCTCTCCCCCTCGGAGTCCAAGGGCAAAAGCTAGTATTTTTTTGTAGCATTTCATCACCGGTTCAACTTCTTCCAACTTTGCCCCTGATATGGGTGACGTGTAACACACAATAGCTCGCCTCTCAGAAGATATTCATTCTCCTCTTCAGGTGGCAAGGGTGCAAGGTGGCGCCATCCATCAGGTCCATCTCAGATTCCGAGGTATTTTCCACACTTGCCAAAGTGGGAGAACCCATGGGTTCCGAAATACTCGGAAAAGCTGTCGAGGACCTGGACACATGTTGCTCCAACACCGTTTGCAACTTTCATATAATCGACATGCTTATTCAGGACTTTCGCACCTACCCAAACTTTATACCTCCCTGCACCTGACCGAGTGATGACCATGCCTCTTACCCATACAGGGTCATTCCCATGGTTCCTACACCAAACATCGTTCCCTGAAGTAAATGGTTTCTTTCCCTTAGAGCAGTCATGTGTCTGGCATTGACGTTCCTGATGCCATTTCACCCTCCCCGTCAGTTCCAGGAAGATCAGATTTAACCTGGTACGGAGTCTTCCACCCATTAGCGACTATGTTGGAGCTATCCCTTGTAGTTACATGAAGGGTGGTTCAATAATCAAATAGGAACCGGGACAGTTCGGTGCCTAGTGAAGCTGTAGGCTATTTCTTCAAGCCTGCTTTCAGAGTTTGGACTGCTCTTTTTTCCAGACGATTGGATGATGGATGGTACAGAGCTGTCCTTATATGACGAATACCATTCGACTTTAGGAAATACTCAAATTCCCTGCTGGTAAACGATGGCCTCTTGTCTGCGACCAACACTTCCAGGTATCAGTGTTTTGCAAGAGATTGTGCAGTTTTTCTGTCATCACCCCCATGTTTGAGGAAGGGACTCTGTGTACGTTCACCCAATTTGAGTGGGCATTCACAACGGCTAAGAACATTGAGCCCATGAAAGGACTTGCATGTCGATACATAACCAAGTCCAAGGTTTACCCAACCATTCCCATGAATGTGAGGGAGCTGCTGGCAATAATTTATGTCCTTGTTGGCACTCTGGGCTCTGCCCCACCATTACAGCTAAGTTTGCACCCAATCCTGGCCGCCAGACATGACTTCTCACCAACATCTTCATTTCGGAAACCCCTGGTTGACCCTTTTGGAGGTCAGCCAGTATCTGGTGGTGACTTTTGCTCAGGACAATCGCTTTTGCTCCCCATAATAATATGTCGTCCTCTACTGTGAGCTGGTCTCTCCAGGTCCAAACAGGTTTCAGTTCTGGTTGTGATGGCCCTTTGGTTTCCCGCATCACCACCAGTTGTTTCACTTCGGCAAGGACCAGATCTTTCTGCGTCCAAAGTCTGATATTGTCAGCTGTGACTGGAAGTATGTCCAGAAAGTTTAGTGGTTTATCTGTCAGCGGGAGGTGGCTCAATGCATCTATATTTGCCTCCTAGATGGTATTCCAACTTGTAATTATACGCACATACTATTAGAACCTAAAACTATTAGTGGCACTGTCTTGTCCTCTTTAGGTATACCTAGCAGGGGTTTGCGGTCCATTATTATTACAAATTTATGTCCATAAAGGAATCCTGACTCCAAATATGTCTGCCAAATCTTCCTTGTCCATCTGAGTATATTTATGCTCTGCATTAGCCAAAGTTCTGGATGTGTACGCAATTGGGCATTCCTCTCCATTGGGCCACCTATTAGCTAATATTATCCTGATGCCATACTTGGAGGCATCGCATTTCAATACCAGATCTCACTTGGGATCATTGTGTGCCAACACCTTACAGGATAACAGCTGTTTCTTCACTTCCCTAAAGGCTATGTCTTGGCTACATGACCATTTCCAAGGCTGATCCTTTAAGAGCTGGTGCAAAGATGCCAGAATGGAGGCCATGTTATGTGGGAGCCAGGGCACCTTTGATCGCCCTCACTTTATCTTCCAACAGGTGTAACCTGGCCTTGTCAACTCTGTAGACCAAGTTCGTCACTTGGAGTGCCTGGAGCACACATTTTTCCCATCCAAGGCCTATGCCCACCTGGGAGAAATGCCTAAGGACTATGTCCAAGTTCTCTAAGTTCTCCTTATTGGTCTTCCCTGTTATTAGCACGTCATCTTGATAAATGACGACCTGGGGTAGATCTTGTAAAATGTGCTTCATCATCTACTGAAAAATTGTATGGGCTGATGATACCCCAAATGGCAATCTCGTATATTAGCACAAACCCTTATGGGTATTAATTGT
This sequence comes from Rhincodon typus, assembly GCF_021869965.1. Taxonomy (NCBI): domain Eukaryota; kingdom Metazoa; phylum Chordata; class Chondrichthyes; order Orectolobiformes; family Rhincodontidae; genus Rhincodon; species Rhincodon typus. Next base: position 26,174,951 of record NC_063341.1, on the reverse strand, counting down.
GACATACATCTGGGAATCCTCGTCTAACCCTAATTGCAAGTATGTATGGATCATGTCCAGCTTTGAAGGACAGTGTCGTCTGCCAGCTCTGCATATAAATCCTCTATGCAAGGGATTGGGTATTTATCCAACTGTGAAAAGAGGTTTACCGTTTGTTTAAAATCCCCACAAAGGCAAACCAACCCGTTGGGTTTCCACAATTGGCACAACCGATGCTGCCCATTCCACAAACTGGACTGGTTTGATGAATCCTTCACTTTCCAGCTTTCTGATTTCTGCCTCTTCTTTTCCCGTAAGGCAAATGGCACTGGGCAGGCCTTGAAGAATCATGGAATTGCTTCCTGGTCAACATGCAAGATGGCCTTGGCTCCTTTGATAGTTCCTAGGCTTTCTTGAGAAACTTCCTGGTATTTAATTAGAAGTGCACTCAGGCAGCCATTTTCTAAATGAAAAACGTTGAGCCAATCTAGGTAAAAATTTCTCAACCAATTTTGCCCCGTGAAGCTTGAGCCTGAGCCTTTTATACAATCAGCAGTAAATAAACCAGCCGTTTCTCATAAGAGACTAGAAGCGAAGTTGTACCCTTAATCTGTAAATGTTCCCCATATAGGTTCCCAGCCTGGCCAAGGTCTTACAGAAACATAAGGGTTGGAGTCCAGAGCGAATTTTGTTAAAGATGGGTTCTGCCGTCACTGAAACAGCTGAGCCAGTATCAACCTCCATTAGAACTAGGTGACCGTTTACCAGGCATTTATTTTGATGGTTTCTGATTTGGATGCTGCTAAGCAATTTAACTGTTCTAAACCAGATGTAGGTGGACTTTCCAGGGGTGCACTCTCCTGGATACCAGCCTATGCGTAATCTTATTTAATTTATGTCTAGAGGGACTCTTTTGCTGCCGAGAGTCCGCATATCAGCAGCAACTACAATGGCCAGATCCTGAAAAAAATTTTAATCGTTTGGCTGAGGCTTGAATTTGTTTTGGGGTTTTACTGTGGGCTGACCTACAGTCCCCCTGTTCAGGATATGTCCTGAGTGAGGCTATGCAGGTTGCTTCACTCAAGTGGTGTTACCCAAGCTCAGTCAGGCTGGCGAGGTGTCTACTACCACTGGAATATCCTGCAATTCATATGCTCCACTTACTGCATTTTCCAATGATAAAGCCAGTTGCAGTGCCTGTTTAAGTCTTTAGCTAGTAGGTGCTTTTGTACAGTTACTGCATTAATCCCATATACCAAGCGGTCTTTCAGCATCTCATTAAGGGTTAAACCAAAGTCACATGCCTCTGTCAGTAGTCTTAACCTAGTCCCAAATCCCATTACGGATTCCCCTGGTTCTCAAATTAGCAAGTAAAACTGATAGCGTCTCAGAATTAGAGGAGGCCTGGAGTCATAATATTCCTTAACTAAATCCATCTCTTGAAAGGCTTTCGTATCTGGTGCCTCAGCGAAAGTTAACCTTCTAATAACCAATAGAGCTGCAGGTCCACAAGCTGTCAGGAGAATTACTTGTTTCTTTTCATCTGCCCCAATATCAGTTGCCTGGAAAAAAATATATTCTTTCCACATACTGGGTCCAGTCTTCAATGGCAGGATCAAATGAGTCAAGCTTCCCAATAACTGCATGATGTCAGAAATGCTTATGCCAACTCAAAGATGACTGTTGCAAATTTCTTCAGCAGCATGCTTTTCCACCATCGCCACTAAATTAATTCCAAAGAGATGGCTATCCCATCAACAAGACACCCTTTGTTTACACTTAGAGAGCCCTTGACACTGATCCAGTTCCTTCAGAGCCAGTTCTCAGTGAGCAGAACCTCTGACACTCATATTTATATCTGTCAGCCAGGGCTCCCTGATTGGACTAGGTTAACAGCCCCAACCAGGGAACTTATGTTTCATGATGACCTTGTTACAAACATTGCAATCATCACAGTACATTTGTCGCTATCCAACAATTTAATGCAGTTCTTCTATTCATAGAATACTTATAGAGGATCAACAGCTGAGCATATTTTGTGAAACGTGTGCCTGTTCAAATGCTTATGCTATGTCTTGTCTGTGACCGGAAAATTGAATTACTTTATGATGGAAGACAACATGGAGATAATAATAAGATTTGACTAATTCTCCTGATTGAATTTAATTCATCTAGCTTCAGCATAAAATGTGCGAATGCCCTACTTCATGAGACTGTCAATTACCAAAGCTTCCCTTATCCAGAGTGGTTTAATGGAACCATATGGTTAAAGACCTGTTTTACATTTTCTTTCCTTTGTTCATTGTCAAGAACAAGATCCTGTGCTTATTAGCAGTGTAAAAGAAACATAAACTCGCAACTGGCAATTTGAAAGAAAGTCTGTGCCAATTATAAACATTTTACATATAAACAGCAGCTTAAAAAACTGTTGAACAAGAAATAACCATTTGTAGTTTATAAAATTGTTACCATACATATACATAACAGACAGCAAAAAAAATGCATATGCTCACCTATAATGAGAGAGTTGAAGAAAACGACAAATGAACCTGATTAATGAGATGGATTTATGGTGATTTTACGTATGGAGACAAATAAAGAAGGAGCTCTAGAGCATGGAGCCGAAGATGATTGATTTTTTTGAAGAGGTGACAAAGAAGATTTGTAAAGGCAGAGTATTAGATAAGACACTGCATGGTAGACTGATCAGCAAGGCTAGATTACTTGGAATCCAGGGGGAGCTAGCCAATTCGATACAAAATTGTCTTAAATTTAGGAGACAGAGGGTTGTTTTTCAGACTGGAGCCCTGCGACAATGGTGTGCCACAAGCGTTGAAGCTGGATCCACTGATTTTCATCATTAATATAAATGATTTAGATATGAATATAGGAGATATGGTTAGTAAGTTTGCAGATTACACCAAAATTGGTGGTATAGTGGACAGTGAAGAAGTTATCTCAGAGTACAATGGACCTCAATCAGTTGGGCAAAAGGGCCAAGGAGTGGCAGAGGGAGTTTAATTTAGATAAATGTGAGGTGTTGCATTTTGGTAATGCAAATCAGGGCAGGATTAATACACTTAACAGTAGGGCCCTGGGGAATGTTGCTGAATAAAGAGACCTAGGAATGCAGGTTCCTTGAAAGTGGAGTCGCAGTTAAACAGGTTACTGAAGAAGGCATTTGGAGCGCTTGCCTTCATTGGTCAATACATTGAATTTAAGATTTGGGACATCATGTTGCAGTTGTACAGGACATTAGTTAGGCCACTTTTAGAATACTGTGTTTAATTCTGGTCTCTCTACTTTAAGAAAGATGTTAAACTCGAAAGGGTTCAGAAAAGGTTTACAAGGGTGTTGCCAGGATTGGAAGGTTTGAGCGATAGGGAGAGGCTGAATAGGCTGGGGCTATTTTCCCTGGAGTATTGAAGGCTGAGGGGTGACCTTTAGAGGTTTGTAAAATCATGAGGGGTATGGTGGCTCTATGGTTAACGCTGCTACCTCACAATGCCAGGGACCTGGGTTTGATTCCAGTCTGTGTGGAGTCTGCACGTTCTCCCTGTGTCTCTGAGTGTTTCCTCCCATAGTTCAAAGATGTGCAAGTAAGGTGGATTGGCCATGCTAAATTGTCCATAGTGTCCAGAGTGTGCAGGTTAGGTTGATTAGTCATGGGAAATGTAGGGTTATGGGGATTGGGTGGAATGCTCTTTGGAGGGCCAGTGTAGACTCAATGAGCTGAATGGCCTTCTTCCTTACTGTAGGGAGTCTATGAGCATCATGGACAGGATGAATAGCCAAGGTATTTTTTTCCCAAAGTAAGGGAGTCCAAAACTAGAGGGCATAGGTTTAAGGAAAAGAGTTAAAAGGGACTTGAGGGGCAACTTTTTCACACAGAGGGTGGTGTGTGTATGAAATGAGCTGCCGGGGGAAGTGGTGGAGGCTGGTACAATTACAATATTTAAAAGACATCTGGATGGGTATATGAATAAGAAGCGTTTAGAGGGATATGGGCCAAATGCTGGCAAATGGAACGAGATCAGTTTAGAAAACTGGTCAGCATGGACTAGTTGGGCCAAAGTGTCTGTTCCATGCTGTATCATTCAATGACTAATTGGGGGACAGAATGCAAGGAGCAGAATTTTAGGTAAACTGAACTTTGTAGAGCTGAGGACTGAAGCTAGCATAAATCATTTTATAGAAATGAAATCTAGAAAGGACAAAGCATGAATAGGATTTTTGGTGAGGTGGGGATGAAATTAGTGGATCCAAGTAGGGTTGGCACTGGGCACTTTCCCTTTGCCGATCCACCTCTACAATTGTCCTTCCTATTTAATCTATATCCACAATCACCACGATCCCATACTTGTTCTAGCTGACCTTGTGTGGCATGGTCCTGCCAATTCCTTGCCACTCAGCATTGCTTCTTCGTTTATTCCCCTGACATTTTCATGCTTTTCTTCTTGGGGTTGTATATGTTGACCACCCCTACGTATCCTTAAGAGGGTGACACCAAGCCACTTCCTTGAATCGCTGCAGTCCATATGGTGAAGGAACCCCAACAATGTTGTTAACAAGGCAGCTCCATCATTTTGACTGAGCATTAAAGAAGGAATAGTGATATGCCCAAGTCAAGATAGTGTGTGATTTGGAGGGAACATAAAGATGGTCCTGTTCCCATGTGACCACTTTTGTCCCCTAAGTGGTAGAGATCACAGGTTTGAGAGATACAGTTAACCAAGCCTTGGCGACTTGGTACAGTGTATCCTGTGGATAGTACACACTGCAGATATAGTGCTCCTCTTGTGAATGATGGGACAGCTCAAGCTAATAGATGTCCTGATAACAAAGCAGACAGCTTGGGCCTGGATGGTGTTGATGGAATCTATACTGCAGAATTCCTAACAGGATTCTGAAATAAAGTGCAAGTATAAGACTGATCATTTTTAATCTGACTCAAAAAGAGCATGGCTAGATTCCATAGACTAAATCGCACAAATGACTAAACAATATGCAACAATAAATGGATCTTTGTGGCTTTACATTCACTGATCTTTGAAGGTGGCAAGATATACTGAGAGATCAGTTTGAAAAGGATATGAGATCATTAGTTTCATAAATGGTAAATTGCAAAATAGGTCAGTTCAAAAGCTGGGAAGCTATTTGTGGAGGGGTGACATGATTGAGCATATTTCCTCCCAGATGCCCTATCACTTCACACTTTGTTCTGCCACTGGAAAGTTACCCCCCACCTCACCCCAAACCGCCCCCACCCCATCCCTTAGCAGTGTCGTGGCTGTAGTTCAGGAGGAGGATCAACAGGCCAAATGGAAAATTCCATTTTGCTTCTGCTGCGCAGAATCAAAAGGCCATTTCTTAAAAAAAACCTCTTAGGATGTGGTTGTCACTGACTGGGCCAGCATTTTATTGCCAGCTCCTAACTGCCTTTGAGAAGATGGCAGTGAGTTGCCCTCCTGAACCATTGCAGTCCATGTGCTGTAGGTACACCCAGAGGGTCCTCCGTTCGGGTCGGAATTCCAGGATTCTGACCCAGTGACAGTGAAGGAACAGTATATCTGCAAGTCAGGATGGTGAGTGGCTCAGAAGGGAATTTACAGGTGGTGGTGCTCCATGTATTTGCTGCCCTTGTCCTAGAAACAGTTGTGGGTTTAGAAGGTGCTAAGAACAAAGAACAAAGAACAAAGAAAATTACAGCACAGGAACAGGCCCTTCGGCCCTCCAAGCCTGCGCCGATCCAGATCCTCTATCTAAACCTGTCACCTATTTTCCAAGGATCTGTATCCCTCTGCTCCCTGCCCATTCATGTACCTGTCTAGATACATCTTAAATGACGCTATTGTGCCCGCCTCTACCACCTCCGTTGGCAACGCGTTCCAGGCACCCACCACCCTCTGCATAAAGAACTTTCCACGCATATCTCCCTTAAACTTTTCCCCTCTCACCTTGAAATCGTGACCCCTAGTAATTGAGTCCCCCACTCTGGGAAAAAGCTTCTTGCTATCCACCCTGTCTATACCTCTCATGTGCTATCGAAGGAGCATGGTATACTTCTGCAGTGTACTTTGTAGATAGTACACACTGCTTCTATTGAGTGTCAGTGATGGACAGAGTGGATGCTGGAGGATGTTGTGCCAATCAAGGAGCTGCTTTGTCTAGATGGTGTCAAGTTTCTTGAGTTTTGTTGGAGCTGCACCCATCCAGGAAAGTGAGGAGTGTTCCATTACACTCCTGACTTGTGGCTTGTAGATGGTGGACAGGCTTTGGGGAGTCAGGAGCTGAGTTGCTCGCTGCGGTATTCCCAGCTGTGGACTGGCTCTTGTAACCATCATACTTGTATGACTAGTGTAGTTCAACTTCTGGTCAATGGTAACCCCCAGAATGTTGATAACGGTGGTAACATCATTGAACTATTAGGATAACTGCTGGACAGCCAACCCCTCCAAATGGAGTGGAGATGTCGGGAATTCCTTTATGCAGAGAGCTGTTGTGATTTCAAACACAGTGGAAAGAGGTGGTAGACACTATTTGAAAGTAACTTTCAAAAGTGGATTGGATTGTTACCTGGTCTCTGGGGAAAAGAACTGGCAGAAGCTGAAACAGGTAAAATGGACTGAGTGATCTTTTCAATATGTTTTTCTGTTTTTACTGATACTTGATACAAAAAGTAGAAGAGCTTTGCATTTCCCATTAATGACCAAATCATTGATTTAATAGGCATGTAAAATAGTTAAATGTGTATTCCACTGGATGTTCTCCGAAACAATAAACCCAGCTGGAAGGATTGCTGAAGATTTTCTTTATTTTAAAAAGGCGTATAGTGCATGTTGTTGCTACTCATACTGCTGACAGTTCAGATGCAAAAGTACAGCTCAACTGGATAAGATTTATTTTTTTTTAAACAGGCACAGCTGGCCATGTCATGGTCCTTACTTCATTGCCAAGATCGCAGTCCTGACCTCTCCGCCTCCAGATGTGCACCTGCACAGAAGAACATCCTGTTCATTCCAGTATCTCCCACGATATAGAATATTCGCACCAAAGATTGTTTTAAAAGCTGTATCATTCATTTTCACACTGGAATAGCTGACACTATAGATTTTATGAAATTTCTTGAATTTAGGGATTCCAGTTTCTCTAATGTGAAGGCAAATACTCCATTTCTGTGTGGCTTAAAAATACAAAATCTGGGCAGTGACTTGCATGTTCGGCTCAGGACTGTTGCTTGATCTTCAATTTTACTATTTGCCCCACAGCAAAGTTTAAGAAGGCATGAGATTGCGACAACTTCAGATAATATTGCAATAGGCATATGGAGAGATTACACAATTAACTCCACGGTTATCTCTTCTCTCTCGCTAACGTACCACGCAAAACTTATTACTTTAGTCCAGTAACCCACATAAATTATGGAAATACTGTAGTTGTTAAAGGACATGAGCCAATTGCACATTCTCCTAATCTGCTAGAGTCCAGAATATTTTTCAGAAATTAATTGTGCCACATCACTCGGTGTTCACAAGCAATGATATATATGTGAAATAATTCAGAAGTGAGGGCTTTTCTGAATTTGGAGTTCCTTGAAGCCCAGCTTTGACATTGTAGAAATTCCATTTCCAATTTATTCTACATCTGTTGTGGGAGTACTTGACTGTGAGGTTCGATGCCAAATACAAAAATACTTTCCATTCCACAAAACTACTATGGATTATCTCAAGGTCAAAAAGACAAGACAAAATGTATCTGCAAATAGGTTTTCAGCTCCACAAAGGAGAAATTGACATGTGAGGAGGTAGGTGAAAGCTAGCTTGGGTAAAGATTTTGGAGGCATTATCATCATTATTCATGGGATGAGGATGCCTCTGGCTAGGTAGCATTTATAGCCTGTCCCTAATTGTCCAGAGGACAGTTAAGAGTCAACCGCATTGCTGCTGTAGTCCAGACCAGGTAAGGATGGCCGTTTCCGACCGCAAAGAACATTAGTGGACCGGATGGATTTTTCCAACAATCGACAACGGATTCATGATCGTCATCAGAGTCTTAATTCCAGATTTTTTTAATTGGATTCAAATTCCACCATTTGCGATGGCAGGATTCAAACTTGGGTCCCCAGAACATTATCTGGGTCTCTGGATTAACAGCCCAGCGATAATACCACTAGTCCATCACCTTCCTCAATACAACAAGTGCAAAAATTAAAAGATAACTGGGTTGATTCGTTGATATGTAATAATATGGTGTCAATTGTTAATGAATTGGCAACAAAGGTTCTGTTTGAGAAATGAAAACAGAATTTGCTGGCAAAACTCAATAGGTCTGGTGGCATCTGTGAGAAGAAAGCAGCGTTAATATTTCGAGTCTGGTGACTCTTCAGCAGAACCACTCTGATAAATGTTAACTCTGCTTTCTTCCAACAGATGCTGCCAGACCTGCTGAGTTTCACCAGTAATTTCTGCCTTTGCATCAGATCTCCAGCATCCATAGTTCTTTGTTTTGTTTTAAGGTTCTGTCAGCATCAGCTAGAATTTGTACTAATGTAAGTGATCACGGATGTTATGATTCCAGCTGATTTTATTACTGGACAAGTCAAATCCTAGAATAAGCCCTAGCTTGGTAGATCATATGCTTAAGCTTTAAAAAATTAATTAACATGGTTAAGGGAAAATATACAGTAAATGGAAGGACCCTTAACAGCATTGATATACAAAGGGACCTTGGGGTCCTAGTCCATAGCTCCCTGAAAGTGGCCACACAAGCCAATGGGGTGATAAAGAAGGCGCATGGCATGCTTGCCTTTATTGGTCAGGGCATTGAGTACAAGAATCAGGAAGTGATATTGTAGCTTTATAAAAATTTGGTTAGGCCGCATTTAGAATATTGCGCTCAATTCTGGTTGCCACATTACAGGAAGGATATGGAGGCTTTGGAGAGGGTGCAGAGGAGATTTACCAGGATGCTGCCTAATTAGACAGTATGAGCTATTAGGAGCAGCTGGACAAACTTTGAGTTGTTTTCTCTTAAGTGGCAGAGGCTAAGGGAGACCCGATAGAAATTTATAAAATTATGAGAGGCATACATTGAGTTGACGGTGAGAATATTTCTCCCAGAGTTGAAATGTCTGATACTAGTGGGTGTGCATTTAAGGGGGAAAGTTCAAAGGAGATGTGAGGTGCATGTTTTTTTACACATAGAGTGGTAGGTGCCTGGAATGTACTGTCAGGGGTAGTGGTGGAGGCAGACTCAATAGTGACATTTAAGGGACTTTTAGATGAACAGATGAATATGAAGGAAATAGAGGGATATGGACCAAGGGCAGGCAGAAGGTACGTGTTTAATTTGGCGTTCGGCACAATATCGTGGGTTGTAGGGTCTGTTCCTGTACTGTACGGTTCTATGTTCTATGGTGTTTATTCACTGAAACATACACGAGGCTGTAGAAGTTCTTTCAACGATAGAATGGAAGTTTTTTACACAAAACACAAATATCGAAACAAGGTTTCAAACTGTTTCCCAGCTGTTTAACCCATTGCAGAGACTCTAGTCCAGAGAAATTTACTCCTGTCTCAGCTCTAAGTTCCCAACTAACTCCTTAAGGTTTCTTTTCAATGGACTGTGGAAACAATTTTATGATTCCTTCCCTAATCTGTAGATGTGAAGCTTTCACAATTCTGAGAACCTAAAATTTCTCATGCCTAACAACTTGAAGACTTCTATACAAAGCTTCCTGGCTTGGAAACTTCACAGAAGAGAAACCACTATTACTGAAGTGATGAGGTCCCATGAACTGGATCCTACTTGGTTTTCCTGCAAGAAGAAAATTTTCCACTTTCTGAACTAACTACAGGTGCATCTTAGCTGAACAAAAAAGAAACTAATTGTCTTAATGGGTTTATGCTACCTGTCATAAACCCAACAGTTTAACATCTTATCCACTAATAGCACAGGGCTCTGTGAAGTGTTTGAATGCAATCATGTCTGTTTGGAGCTGATATATTTAAGTCCCTGTTCCAAATTGTCTTTTTAATGTGTAAAATAAAAACTTACAGAACTGACCCATATATATCTGTCTCTGTTTTAAAACCCAAATCCAATACTATGTACATATTATACATTTCATACCTCAAGACTACATTTACATCAAAATAACTATAAATGGAACACTTCCTATTATTTTAATGTCATTTACTATAAGGGTAATAGAATTATCCTAACACAGCTGTCAGGATAACTATCGGATTAGCTCATTTTACAACTCACCCAATTAACTCAGTGGAATTAGCATGAAGCTAATAATGATGGCATGACCTTTAGTCCTCTGATTTGGCTCCATTAATGAGTATGATTTTACAACTATTTATTTGCAAGGCATTGTGCTTGACCAGGTCCTTTAAAATCTACACATTCCATCTTGAATCAGAGTATAAATATCTTAATTGAATTCAAAATTACTACACTAGACAAGGGTTTGTTAAAAATTGTCTACAAAATGCTTGACACCAACACCTTTAAAAGGAACCAATTATGTAAATCTACAGAGTAACTTGGTATATCAAGTTAAAATATTGGCAGTGCGCTCCATAAATTATCAAAAAAAAACTGCTCATGAGGTCTGCAGTTTATTGAGAGAAGAGCAGGTAATTTGTGAAATTAATGGATTTATTACCCTCTGAAAGAAAATTGATGGGGTTCCCTTGTAACCCTTGAATAAGTCCACTGTAATGTATAATTCTGTGTCACCAAGAATGAAGATGATTGCTGGCACATTGCCAGATTGTGTTCAATCAGCTGTCATCAACTAATATGGCAGTGAATGCATTATAAATGTGCTCAATATCCCCAGGCTACAGAGCTAGGCAAAAATTAGTCGTATTTTCCTCTTAAGGTGACCTTTGCATGGATGTGTGAGCGTGTTGGTGTTGGTCTGAATTGGAATACCTCCTTTTCATATTCAGACAGTTTGTGCATGTTCAGTACCTAGCTCACAGCTGAGAAATAGACAATTTGGTATAGAACATAGAGCAGTACAGCACAGGAACAGGCTCTTCAGCCCACAACGTTGTATCAAACATGATGCCAAATTAAGCAAATCCCTTCTGCCTGCTCTTGGTCCATATCCCTCCAATCCTTGCATATTCATGTGCTTATCTAAAAGCTTCTTAAATGCCCCTATCGAATCTGCCTCCACTACTACTCCTGGCAGCACATTCTAGGCACAAATTACTTTCCGTGTAAAAAAACCTGCCCCTGATATCTCCTTTGAACTTCTCTCCTCCTCACCTTAAATGCATGCTCCCTAGTATTAAACATTTCAAATCTGGGAAAAAGATTCTGATTGCCAACCCTTTCTATGTATCTCATCATTTTATCATAAAAGCTATCAAGTCTCCCCTCAGCCTCCAGCGCTCCAAAGAAAACAACCCAAGTTTTACTTGCCTGCTCTTAGAGCTCATACCTTCTAATCCAGGCAGCATCCTGGTAAACCTCTTCTGCACCCTCTCCAAATCCTGCACATCCTTCCTGTAATGTGGAAACCAGAATTGAATGCAATACTTTAAGTGTGGTCTAACCAATGTCTTGTAAACCTGCAACATGTCACCCTGACTCTTGTACTCAATGCTCTGACCAATAAAGGCAAGCATGTCATACACCTCATTTGCCACCCAATCTATTTGTGTGGCCACTTTCAGGGAGCTATGGACTTGAACCCCAAGATCCTTCTGTGCATCAATCCTATTCAGGGCCCTTCCATTATCTATTTTTCTTAACTACTTTTCCTTAACATTTGATCTCCCAAAGTGCAGCACCTCAAAGTTGCCTGGATTAAACTCTGTCTGCCATTTCTCCTCCACTATCTGCAATGATCTATGTCTTGCTGTATCCTTTAACAATCTTCTACAGTATCCACAACTCCAGCGATCTTTGTATCAACTGCAAACTTACTAATCCACTCATCTACATTTTCATCCAAAGCATTTATATATATGTCACAAACGGCGGAAGTCCCGGTGCGGTTCCCTGCGGAACACCACTATTTACGAACTTCCAGCCAGAAAAACACCCTTCCACCCTACCCTCTGCCTTCTATAGGCAAACCAATTCTGAATCCACTCTGTCAAGCCACCGTGGATCCTGTGCATCTTAATCTTCTGGATCAGCCTACGATGAGAGATCTTGTCAAAAGCCTTACTAAAATCTATGTAGACAACATCCACTGCTCTACCCTTATTGATCAGCTTCATCACCTCCTTGAAAAATTCAATCAAGTTTGTAAGACATGACCTGCCCTGCACAAAGCCATGCTGACTGTCCATAAATAGGCCACACTTTTCCAAATGGTATGTATACAGTACTCCAACAAAAGCTGCTGCAATCTGGAAACAGACAATAACTTACACTTATACATCATTTTTAATGTAGTAAACCATTGGTGCTTCCTCAGAGCATTAGCAAGCACACACCCATGTAAAGAGATTTTAGGGCAGAGATTGATAAAAGAGGTAATTTTAAGGAGTTCTTTTTTAAAGGAAGGAAGAGAGATAGGTGGAGGTATTTCAGGAGGGAACTCTAGAACTCAGATGACTGAAAACATAGCCATCAGCAGTGAAGCAATGAAAATCACAGATTTGCAAGAGGCAAAATCTGGATATACGTGCAGAAATTTGGAAGGGTGTAGTGCTGAAGGAGGTTGCAGTGATGAGGGGAGGGATGAGGCTGTGGAAGGTTTTGAAAATAAAAATGAGTAATTTAAAACATACTTAAATTTTAACAACCGAACAAGGGGCTAAATATAGATCAGACAGAACAGGGATAATGGATGAACAGAACTTTGTACTTTACAATTTGAACGATCTCAGGTTTATGCAAAGTAGGAAAATGACTAGGGAAGTGTTGGACTTGTTGAATGTATGAGGTAATAAATCCATAGCTGGAAGCTTCAGCAGCAGATAAGTTGAGGCAGGGGTGGAGATGGGCAGTGTTGAGGAAGTGAACATAAATGGTCTTGTTCACAGAGAGAATATGGGTCAGAAGCTCAGCTCAGGGTCGAGTAGGACAGCAAACAGGGAAAGATTATTGCTGCATTTCTGTGTGATTAATCTAAGCACCTTTTAAAATCTTTGATTAAATTTGTGGAGGCGGTCTGGGGTTTTTGGCAAGATCATGAAAAAATCATGAGAAAATATGAATGTAAAGGATGTTATATCAGATTTAAAACAGATGGCTAATTAGCGTTACGTGAATCATTTAGCTATTATTACCAAATAAATAGCAGTTCTGTTGAATTTGATGAAATAATTTAATTTTAATAAATTAAACTTCAGATAATTATTAAAAGAAGTTTGAAAGTTTATGCCTGCAGTTTAATCAAAAAGACACAAATAGAGAAGATGTAAGGCACCTTACAGTTAAGTTGAGGGATTCCAAAAGTATATTAACCTTGATTAGACTAATGGATTCAGAAAAGATGCCTCCCCATGGTTTCCCTCTTTATCCATTCACTGGCTTAAGGAGTAGAATTGTAGATGGACCTGTAACATTCTAGTAGCTGTTCCTAAACCTCATTCTACACGTGTGTGTCTCTAAATAAAGAAATTTGCCAGCATGACCAAATTGTACCTTGTAGTCATTCAAAATACCTATAGTTTTAACTTAGAGAGGATCAAACTTTGGATACTTACTGGTTGTACAACTCATTTCTCAACTATCAGCTAGACTGTGAGAATTGAAATATTTATGGTTGAGTCTGTATTTTAGATTGGTGTAGAATCAGCATTTTAGACTTGTGGCAGCATTTGTGTTTAAGATTAGTGTTTAGACTATTTTTGTCAGCAATTAACAGGGGAAATAAGACACAGCTCCAACACGGGATGGTGAGGAATATCTAAAACTGAAGTGAATCATTCCTCCCAAATATATTGTTTTTGATGATTCAATGTTCGTCAAATTTGTCTATTTGTCTAATTCAAAAAGTCAAACAAAACTATTTATGTTAATACAGCTGCCCATCAAACCTGAATAATTTGATTTCCAAAGTCAAATGAAGTGGTCTGGGCATTAGAAATGGAAACAGCCAAGTCTATATTTTCTGAGATTATTCTATCATTCTTGATATGCATAGATTTTGAAAGATTAAAATGTTCTAAACCAACACTACATAGTGTATTCAAATTAGACAAAACTGTTCAATAGCATTTAGCTTTATTGTTTGGCTCCATCATAAATCCAGAAATACTTTAGGCAATAAAGAGTCCTCCTTCAGTAGATGTTGGAGGCGTTGTTGGTGGGTGAAAACCTTAGATTGGCAGGTAAATGAGCAAGGGTAATATATCAGGGGTAGGCGGATGAGAGCTTAGCATCAATCAAAGGGTAGGTGTTGGATGTGGGCATCATGCCTAGATTGTAGAAGGTGTGTTAGGTCTACTGGGCTAGGAAGGGTTCGGCTCAGATCTTAGCAGGGTCAGTACAAGAGTGAGGTATTGGGTTGGGTCGTGGGGTGCGATATCAAGAACAAAGTGGTGCTGGGTCTCTTGAAGACCATTAAGGTGGGTAAGTCCTCAGGCCCAGTGGTATCTACCCCAGGTTATGGAGATAGGCAAGAGAAGAGATTAATGGGGCCTAGACCAAGATCTTTGTATTCTTGCTAGCCACTGGAGAGATCCCAGAGGATTGGTGAGTAGCTAATGTTGTTCCTCTGTTCAAGAAGAGAAATAGGGATCATCCAGGAAACTATAGACTAGTGGGCCTCACATTGGTGGTTGGGAAGCTATTGAAGAGAATTCTTGGAGATAGGATTTAAGTGTATTTAAAAAAATCATGGCCTAATTAAGGACATGTGTTCAAGTTGGAGGTAGTGTATTAGATAAGCAACTGCTGTTAAACCAGAGATAATAGGAACTGCCAATGCTGGAGAATCTGAGATAACAAGGTGTAGAGCTGGATGAACACAGCAGGCCAAGCAGCATCGGAGAAGCAGGAAATCTGATATTTTGGGTCTGGACCCTTCTTCAGAAAAGCCAAGCCACCACCTTTTCAACGTTGTCTATGGTTCATGGAGTGAGTGGGAGGGTGTGCTGTGCAGAAATGCTTCAGCGTGATTTGTTCAAGTTGAGTGAGTGAACAAATGCATGGGAGTTGAAGTATAAAGTGGATAAATGCGAGGTTATCCACTTTGGTAAAAAAGCAGGAAGGAGTATTATAATCTGAATGGCAACAATTTGGTAAGGGGAGGTGCAATGAGATCTGGCTGTCCTACACCTGTCACTGAAAATAAGCATGCAGGTGCAGCAGATAGCGAAGAAGAAAATGGTATGTTGGCCTTTATAGTGAGAGAATTCCAGATCAGGAGCAGGAATGTCTTGCTGCAATTGTACAGGGCCTTGGTGAGACAGCAGCTGGAGTACTGTGTGTAATTTTGGTCTCCTTACCTGAGGAAGGATATTCTGGCTATGCAGGGAGTGCAACAAAGGTTTACCAGACTCATTCCTGGCATGGCAGGGTGGACACATGATAAGAGATCGGATCCGCTAGGATCATATTTAGTTTAGAAGAATGAGGGAGCATCTCATAGAAATGTATAAAATTCTAATAGGACTAGACAGGGTAGATGTCGGAAAGATGTTTCCAATGACCAGGAATCCAGAACCAGTGGTCACAGTCTCAGGATATGGGCCATTTAGGACTGAAATGAACAGAAATTTCTTCATCCAGAGAGTGGTAACCCTGTAGTATTTCTGCCATAGAAAATGGTTGCGGCCAAAGCATTGATTGATTTCAAGAAGGAGATATGATATAATTCTTAGGACTAAAAAGATCAAAAGGATAAAAGTGGGAACAGGGTACTGAGTAGAAGGGTCAACTATGGTCACATCAAATGGTGGAGCAGGCTCAAAGGGCCAAATGACCAAGTCCTATTTCTGTTGTTTATGATTCTATGTTTCTTTGGCTTTGGACCAAGACTTGTCTTATTTCTTCTCCTAGTGTCTCGGCTGTTTTAGATAATGAGTAACACAGCCATACTGACAAGCGAGATCCCATTTTCCAATGTGATGGAAGTAACAGTTTTACTACTGACTTCAACTTACAACCCCTCAAACTAAAGGTTTAGAAGGAAAACAAACAGCTAAATTTCTACTGCCAATGAATATGAGTGAACGTGTGATGATTTTTCTGAGAAAATAACCTGTGAGTGCTGAGCCTTGATTTATAAATGGATATTGGAAATTGAGTAAATTATGAGTGGATAATGAATTTTACTCAAACAGAGTCATATATCATAAAAGGATAGGGAGCAATGGTGTAAAAATGGGAGAGGATGAGGTGGATTCAAGTGATTTAATTGAAAACAATATAATCAATTGTCACAATAATATAAAAAAAACTCCTAGTTTGTAACTGGTCTTACATTAAGCTTCTTGAGTGTTGTTGGAGCAGCACTCATCCAGGCAAATGGGGAGCCTTCGCTCACACTCCTGACTTACAGCTTGCAGATGGTGAACAACTTTGCGGAGTCAAGAGGTGAGTCACTCTCTGCAGGATTCCTAGCCTCTGATCTGCTCTTGGAGCCACTATATTTTTATGGCTAGTCCAGTTGAATTTCTGGTCAATGATGACACCCAGGATGTATTAGTGTAGGATTCAGTGATGGTACCACCATTGAATGTCAAGGGGTGACGGTTAGATGCCCTGTTATTAGAGATGATCATTGCTTGGCACTATGTGGCATGTTTATTACATGCCACTTGTCAGTCAAGCCTGGATATTGTTCAAATCTTACTACGTTTGAACATGAACTGCTTCATTATTTGAGGTGAAGCAAATGGTGCTGAACATCGTGCAATCATCGGTGAATATCCCCACTTCTGACCGAATGAAGGAGGGAAGATCATCGATGGAACAACTAAAGATGGTTGGGCCTAGGACACTACCCTGAGGAACTCCTGCAGAGATGTCTTGGGCTGAGATGACTGACCTCCAAAAACCACAACCATCTTCCTATGTGTCCATTGCTCCCTGATACCCATTGATTCCACTTTTGCTAGGGCTTCTTGATGCCACACTCAGTTAAATGCAGCTTTGATGTCAAGTACTGTCACTCTTACCTCACCTCTGGAATTCAGCTCTTTTGTCCATGTTTGAACCAAGGCTGTAATGAGGTCAGGAGCTGAGTGGCCCTGGTGGAAACCAAACGGGGCGTCACTGAGCAGGTTATTGCTGAGCAGGTGCTGCTTGATATCACTGTTCATGACACCTTCCATCACTTTACTGATAATCGGGAGTACACTGATGGGGTGGTAATTGGCCGGGTTGGATTTGTCCTGATTTCATGTACAGGACATACTTGGGCAATTTTCCACATTGCCGGGTAGATGTTAGTGTTGTAACTGTACTGGAACAGCTTGGCTCAGGGCACGGCAATGTTTCTGGAGCGCACATGATCAGTGCTATTGCTGGAACATTGTCTGGGCCCATAACCTTTGCAGTATCCAGTGTCTCCATTTCTTGATAACACTTTGAATGAATCAAGTTGGCTGAAGATTGGTATCTGTAATGTTGGGGACCACTGGAAGAGGCCAAGATGGATTATCCACTCAGCACTTCTATCTGAAGATTGTTGCAAATGCTTCAACCTTATCATTTGCACAGATGTAATGGCTCTTCCATCATTGAGGATTGGGGTATTTCGGGAGTCTGCTCCTGTAGTAAGTTATTTAATTACCCACCACCATTCACAACAAGATATGGCAGGATTGTGAAGCTTAAATCTGTTACATTAGTGTGGTTTCACTTAGCTCTGCCTGTCATTTGCTGGTTACACCTTTTGACACACAAGTCATCTTGTTTTCTAGCTTCACCAGTTTGACACATCATTCTTATGTATGCATGGTGCCCTTTCAAGCATGTCCACTTACACTCTCCATTGAACCAGGGTTGAATGCCTGACTTTATGGTAACGGTTGAATGGGGGATATGCCAGGACATGAGGTTGCATATTGTGTGCTGGAGTACAACTCTGCTGCTGTTGATGGTCCACAGCACCTTATGCCCAGTCCTGAGTTGTTAAATCACTTTGAAATCTGTTCCATTTAGCCCAGCGATAGTGCCAAACAACACAATGGAGGCTATTCTGTTTGTCTCCTCAAGGACTGTTGGCAATTATTCTTACTGTCATGGACAGATACATCTTCAGTCAGCAGATTGGTAAGGGTGAGGTCAAATATGTTTTTTCCCCTCTTGTTGGTTCCCTTACCACCTGCTGCAGACCCAGTCTAACAGCTATGTCCTTTAGGACCCAACCAGCCTAATCAGGGGCAGTGCTACTGAGCCACTCCTCGTGGTGCACATTGAAGTTCCCCGGCTCAAAGAACATTCTGTGCCATAGCCACCCACAGGCCTTCCTCCAACTGGTGTTCAACATAGAGGAGCTTTGATTCATCAGCCGAGGGTGGATGTTACATGATAATCAGCAGGGGATTTCCTTGCCCGTATTTGAACAGATGACATGAGACCTCATGGGGTATGGTGTCAATGCTGAAATCTCCCACGTATATACCTGTGTGGCCCACCTCTGCTGGGTCTGTCCTGCTGATGGGACAAGACATCTCCATGGATGGTGATGCCATTGTCCATGATCTGTAAGGTATGATTCTGTGAGTATGACTATATCATGCTAATGCCTGCAAGACAGCTCTCTCAATTTTGGCACGAGTAGTAAGCAGGATCAATGCTGTGTATATTTCAATAACTTTAATTTCACCCAATATCTAGCCAATGGTCATCATTTCCATCTTGTTATTGAGAATATTCTTTTTCACTGAGAAGGCTGCTTAGTGAAATTTAACCACTCTGTTCATTTTATTTTTGGTTACTTTTGGTAAGAGCATGAAACTTGTAACTTTGCTTCAGACCTCGAGGTTGTGACTCCTTCCTGATCCTAGTATTCTGCCAACATTGCTTATGGAGTTGGTAAACATTGAACAAAAATGTACTCCAGACAGCACTGAAGTTAACACTGTCACCAGTTGCCTGTTGGCTTTCCACAAAATGCAAGCTACTTGTTTAAAGATTGGACAATGCACAGGACAAGACTGGGGATAAAGATAAATGAACAAGTCATGTGCTCCCAGTCTACAAGTCTTTGGAATTAGTTTTTAGTGAACCGAATAAAAAGAACAGTGGTTGTTAGAACAAATATGAAAATGCAGATTGGGTCCATTTGGTCATTTCTGGGCTGTAACAAATCATAGAGCTGGTTCCCAAGCACAGCTGGGTAAACTCCTGCAGCAGATGTGCAGTGACTACAATTCCTATGAGAAAGAAAAAATCTGTTTCCTGCCACAACTCCGGGAAAATAGTTTGTCTATTGTGCAATTTGTAAAAGCAACTGCAAGGCTTTATTTATTTGAAAGTTACATTGGTGGACTGCATGCTGGTCCAGCAACTCAATAACTGAGTTGTTAGGGTGTTAGTTCCATTAAAGAAGCAATTACATTCAGATGGAGAGTAGAATATCCTTTAACCCTTATACTAATAACAATGTTCAACAGATATGTCAATAATATCCATTATACCTTACCACCCACAAATCAAATCAAAGGATCACTGAATATCTCCACTATGGAACTGCGTATAACAGGAACAACTCCTGCTAAATCATCCTCCTCTTTTAAAAAACAGCTACCTACTATATGGTAGCGTAAACATTGCAGCCTTTAGTTTGTGATTGCTATTTTAATTTCTGAAAATACCATTTTAAGATGTACTTGTGCTTAAGTTGTACAATGTACTTTTAGTGAAGATAAGAAGTAAATGTATATATTGTTCAAAAATTGTGAGTTTACCTTTTGCTCTCTGTAAAGTTAAAGAAAAATTTTTATTAAATTGTCATCAATTTATTGTGGGAGTCATAGAGTCATACTGCATGGAAACAGATCCTTTGGTCCAACTCGTTCATGCCAACCATGTTTCCCAAACTAAACTAGTCCCATTTGCCTGTGTTTGACTCGTATCCCTCTAAACCTTTCCTATTCATGTACCTGTCCAAATGTCATTTAAATGTTGTAACTGTACCTGCCCCTACCACTTCCTCTAGCAGTTCATCCCATACATGCACCACCCGCTGTATGAAAAAGTT
Organism: Rhincodon typus; assembly: GCF_021869965.1. Taxonomy (NCBI): domain Eukaryota; kingdom Metazoa; phylum Chordata; class Chondrichthyes; order Orectolobiformes; family Rhincodontidae; genus Rhincodon; species Rhincodon typus. The sequence continues at coordinate 26,154,832 of NC_063341.1, read as the reverse complement.
GCCTCTCATGTCACTTAAATCTTTCCCCTCTCACCTTAAACGTATGCCCCCTAGTTTTGAATTCCCTAATCTTAGGGAAAAGACCTTGGCTATTCACCTTAGCTACGCCTCTCGTGATTTTATAAACCTCTATATGGTCATGGCTCAAACTCCTACACTCCAGAAAAAAATGTTGCAACCTATCCAGCCTCTCCTTATAACTCAGGCCCTCCAGTCCCAGTAATGTCCTTATAAATCTTTTATGCACCCTTTCCATTTTAATAACATTCTTCCCATAACAAGGGAACCAGAATTGTATGCAGTACAAAAGAGTGGCCTCACCAATGTCCTGTACAGCCACAACATGTGCTCTAATCAATGAGACAAGTGTGCCAAGCGCCTTTTTCACTACCCTGTCTACCTGTGACTCCATTTTCAAGAAACTATGTACCAGAACCCCTCAGTGTCTCTGTTCATCAACACTCACTTGGGCCGTATCATTAAGTGTACTAGTCCTGTCCTGATTTGTCTTACCAAAAATGCAATACCTCACATTTATCTAAATGAAACTTCATCTACCACTCCTCAGCCCATTGGCCCAGCTGATCAAGATCCAATTGTACTTTTAGATAACCTTCTTCACTGTCTACAATGCCAATTTTGGTGTCATCTGCAAACTTACTAACCATGCTTCCTATATTCTCATCCAAATCATTTACATAAATGACAAACAATAGTGGACACAGCACCAGTCCCTGCAGAATACTGCTGGTCACAGGCCTCCAGTCTGGAAAAACAACCGTCTATCACTGCCCTCTGTCTCCTGCTGTCAAGCCAATTTTGTATCCAACTGGCTAGCTCTCCCTAGATCCTGTGCAATCTAACTTTACTAACCAGTCTACCATGCAGAACCTTGTTGAAGGCCTTGCTAAAGTCCATGCAGATGATGTTTACCGCTCTGCCTGCATCTATCCTCTTGGTCACATCCTCAAAAAACTCATTCAAGTTTGTAAGATACAATTTCCCACGCACAAAGCCATGTTGACTATCCCTAATCAGTCCTTGCCTTTCCAAGCACATGTAAAACCTGTCTCTCAGAATCCCTTCCAACAACTGACCCACCATTGACTTCAGATTCACCAGTCTATAGTTTCATGCTTTTCCTTACAGGCTTTCTTAAATAAAGGCACACCATTAAGCACTGTCCCGTCTTCTGGCACCTCACCCGTGGCTGTACATGGTACAAATATCTCTGCTAGGGGGCTAGCACTTTCTTCCCTAACTTCCCACAATGTCCTGTGATACACTTGATCAGGTTCCAGGGATTTATTTACCTTTATGCCTTTTAAGGCCTCCAGTACCTCCTCTTCTGTAATGTGGACTGCTTTCAGGACATCACTATTTATCTCCCCAGGTTCACTAACTCTCCTTAACCTTATCTGCCTTTGTTATCTTACGTCCTTTTTTGCCCCCCTGATTTCCCTCTTAAGTATGCTCTTACTCCTCCTATACTCAAGGGATTCACTCGATCCCAGTTGTCTATACCTGACATATCCTTCCTTCTTTTTCTTGAATAGTATATTTAGCATAGCAGAGGATGAGGTAGGACTGAAGAATTAAACTGCATTTCGTAGAATCCCTACGGTGTGGAAACAGGCCCTTCGGCGCAACAAGTCCACACCGAACCTCAGACCTCCCACCCAGACCCATCTGCAATATCTCCAGTCATTCAGCATTCCCTACTCCTCCCGACATTGCCCTTAACGCTAACAGGAACCAATTGCCTCTGAACTCTCGTTATCTCATTTTTGAAAGCTTCCCACTTGCCAGATATCCCTTTACTAATAAACAGTCTACTCCAATCAACTTTTGAAAGTTTCTGTCTAATAGAGTCAAAATTGGCCTTGCTCCACTTTAGAACATTAACTTTTATACGAGGCCTATCCTTTTCCATAACTTTTGTAAAACTAATAAAATTATGATCACTTGCCCCACAGCACTCCCCCACTGACACCTCAGTCACTTGCCCTGCCTTATTTCCCAAGAGGAGGTCAAATTTTGCTCCTTCTCTAGGAGGTACATTTGCATATTGATAAAAAAAAATTTCTTGAACACATTTAACAAATTCCTCACCATTCAAGTCCTTACCATTATGGCAGTCCCAGACTACGTTTGGAAAGTTAAAATCCCCTACCATTACAACCCTATTATTCTTAAAGATATCTGCAATCTCCTTACATATTTGCTCCTCGATTTCCTGCTGACCATTGGGGAGCCTATGTATAATCCCATCAAGGTGATCATCCACTTCTTATTTCTCAGTTCCATCCATATAGCTTCAATGGACGATCCCTCAGAAATATTCTCTCTAAGTACAGCAGTGATGTTTTCCCTAATCAAAAATGCCATTCCCCTCCTCTCTTGCCTCCCTTTCTATCCTTCCTATAGCATCTATACACCAGAGCATTGAGCTGTCAGTCCTGTCCCTCCCTCAGCCATGTTTCTGCAATTGTAATGACATCTCAGTCCCATGTTCCCATCATGCCCTGAATTCATCCACCTTACCTATTAGGCCTTTTGCATTGAAATAAATCTGGAGTTGCACATTCTCCCCGCATCTGTGTGCATTCCCTCCGGGTGCTCCGGTTCCTCCCACAGTCCAAAGATGTGCAGGCTAGGTGGATTGGCCATGCTAAATTGCCCATAGTGTTCAGGTATGTGTAGATTAGATAGGTTATAGGGGGATGTCTGAGGGTTGGTGTGGACTTGTTGGGCTGAAGGGCCTGTTTCCACACTGTAGGGATTCTATGAAATGCAGTTTAATTCTTCAGTCCTACCTCATTCTCTGCTGTGCTCATGCCTGCCTTGACTATTTAACTTGCTCTTTTTAATTTCCAAACATGAACCTCCTTTCTTTCCTCACTGCTGCTTAGGGTCTCATGCCCCCACCCCTGCCAAGATATTGGGTCTCCTTCCAGTTCAGGTGCAACCTTGGCCTCTTGTACAGGTCACCTCTGCTCCAGAAGAGATCCCAATGATCCAAAAATCTGATTCCGTGCCTGCTTCGCCAGCTCCTCAGCTGCGCATTAATCTGCCTTATCCTCCTTTTCCTTCTCTCGCTAGCATGTGGCACCTGACTGCTGAATTCTGAGAAAGCTCTCCACATTCAGCAGCAACAATAGAATGTAGATTCTATGCCAAGCTCTTGAGATCTCTCAATGGGTGAATACATTATAAAAAGCAGCAAGCTGATGGTTATTGTACAGAATTTATAGCACAGCAAAAGATCAATCCGTTCAGCTGCATTGTGCTTGTTTAATCTTTTATCATGAATCTACCACTTTATCAGTGCTTTTATTTCAAATGTTTATTTTCAAATGCTTACACGAATCCTCTATGCTAGTGCCTTATTTAGTGAGAGCTGTCAATGACCACGGAGATGTCTAACTCTGTGCTGCCCCTTGCCAGATGACATAATTGATGTATGAAATGGCAGATGTGCTTCACATGGTAGGGTATCAGTACCTAATGCTCTCAATCCTCCCAACATTTATTCCTTTGTATGGTGTTAATCCCTATGTATTTCACACCAGAACATTCATACGTGCTAATATTCAGCAAAGTAGCTGACTAAGGAGCTCAACTGATGCCCAGTTTGGGTTTTTCCAGGGTTACTCAGCTCCTGACCTCATTACAGCCTTGGTTGAGAATTCCAGAGGTGAGATGACAGTGACAGCCCTTAACATTATGGCCACATTCAACTGAGAGAGGTGTCAAGGACCCCTAACAAAACTGGAATCAATGGGTATCAGGAGCAAACTTTCCACTGATTAGAGTCATACCTGACACATTGGAAGATGGTCGTTGAGGTCAGTCATCACAGCTCCAGTACATCTCTGCAGGAGTTCCTCAGGGTTCCTTAGGCCCAACCACCATCAGCTGCTTCATCAATGACCTTTCCTCCATCATAAGGTCAGAAGTGGGGATCTTCCCAAATTATTGCACAATGTTCAGCACCATTCACAACTCCTCGATACTGAAGTAGTTAATGTTCAAATGCAACAAGATCTGGACAATATCCAGGCATGGGCTGACAAGTGGCAAGTAACTTTGCACCACACAAATGCCAGGCAATGACAATCTCCAATAAGAGACAATCTAACCACTGCCGCTTGATAGTCAATGATGTTACTGTAACTGAATCCCCCACTGTCAACATCCTAAGGGGATTAGCATGGACCAGAAACTCAACTGGACAGTGGCTACAAGAGCAGGTCAAAGGCTAGGAACACTGTGGTGAGTAACTCACCTCCTGACTCCCTAAAGCCTGTCCACCATCTACAAGGCGTAAGTCAGGAGTCAGGTTTGGGTTGTTTTCTTTGGAACAGAGAAGATTGGGTGGGTGGGTTTGGTGGGGGGGTGTTGGGCAGGGGGGTGCGGGTGCTCCTGACAGAGGTGTATGAGGTTGTGAGAGGCATGTACAGTGTGAATGGAAAGCAGCTGCCCCCTTAGCTGAAAGGTCAGAACATGTCATCCACTTTTAGAGTGATTGGCAGCAGGATTAGAGGGGATTTGAGGAGAGATTGTTTTCATTCAGGTGTTAGGGGGATGAAATGCACTGTGTGGAAGGGTAGCTGAGGCAGGTAATCACACAGTTTTTAGAAAGTACTCCAATGAGCACTCCAAGTGACACAACATTCAAGACTATAGGCCTAGTGCAGGAAAGTGGGACTGGTGTAGGTAATGTCTTTTTTTGGTGGTGAAGATTTGATTGACCAAAAGGCCTTTTCCATAATATATGATTCTAATTCTATGATCTCCTTTTATACTTCTCTGGGTTTCATTCCCAAGGTGATCAATGTTTCTTCTATCAGATATGCCAAGATCTTTGCCAGTTTCTTCAATGACACAATAGACCCACATCTTATAAAGAAAGTAATGCAGCAGTTAATGTAACCAGCATGGTCTTATTAAACAGAGGTACAAAGCTAACAAGTTTTGTCCATTTGCGATTATATCTTAACATCACACATTGCCATTGTAGTTTGGGATTTGGTCCACATTCATCCCTCTTTCCACAAAGTAGAGTCGTGATAAGTAGCACATACTCTGATACGCAATTCTCATTTCATTAAAGTCAGGGTTAAAAGTCAAGAATCACGATTCTCCAGGCAGAGAATTCATAGGGCTTAGTGCTTCTGGGCCCCAGATGCCCACTCCTGCTCCCATTTTAAACCCTGGACAGCTACTTTTGAGTGCCTCTATAAAAGAGAATAATGCAGCACTCATTTATTTGATGATGTAGTTACACAGAACAAAAGCTTCTGTATTTGTGTTGACATAAGTTGCATTTGGATTCTCAGAGAAGCACCATTAAAAGAAGTCATCCATGGCCTCAATTATCAACCTTCAATGAAACTTAAAACCCCACAACAGAAAAGGGAAACATTAAATACCTAACCACATGGTATTTAAATTGGTACAAATTGGCACAGGGATAGTTTAGTGACAGTTTGTTTTTCCCAAGATAACCAGCAGACAACTCTACACAAAATGGTCACTTCCACAGGCTGGTGACATCGCAGCCAATGTGTTCCACTCCATACGCACAAAGTTGGAACATTTTCACCAGGCACTTACTACTCTAAACCCAATCTCCAGATTTAAATTTAACAACACAGTGCTCATTACAACAGCATCTGCTACAATTTTATGCATACAATATCTCATGAATTTAAGATAGAGATTAAATAATAATTTACCAGAAATTCATGACTTCATTGACTTCAAGTTTTCCTGACCCCCACCCACCCATCCACCCTGCCCCCCCAACGGTCATTCATGCTTTTGTTGACAGATTTGAAACTGTTCAGTCTCCTCTGTAGCCTCCATCACCCCATTCACTACACCCTTTCACAGCTTCTTTCTTCTCCTCTTCTCCCTTTACAGCCTCCTGCTTGCTATCTCACCTTGCACCCTCTTCCCTTCCTTACACACCCCTCCTTTTTTAGTCTTCTCCTCCCCATGTAACCACTTCCTTCATAAACTCCTCCCCCAGGCCTGGACTTGGCTCAACGTATACCACCCCCACACCTCCAGGCCCACTCTCAGATCAATACAGCTCTCTATTGGCCAGCCCATGCTTCAGACTGAGGCCATTTCTCAGTCCACCCACCCACCCTTGCTCTTGGACTCGAATCCAGATCTGGATGATACTAAACCCAACGACTTGCTTACTGTAACCATTTACCATTTCTGCAGCTTCTTCACTGCGTTTGTTTCTGATAGGCTTATTAGTGAGGCCAACAGTAACAAAGATGGGCGAGAAACTCCTGCAAATGGAGCAGATCCTCACAGGCCAGCTCCCACCCACCACTCGCGTACAGGACGACTTTGCTCTGATTGGTCATCACTGGTGAGAGAGTGAGTGCTGCCCTGAGTTTGAGTCTTCCTTAAGTCACAGGCCCCAGTGATTAGCAGAACCCTCTCCCAGGCCCGCCTCCACAGTATTATCCCTGTGGTATGCACATTCTAACATTGTATGAAGCAAACAAATCCAAGGAATGTGGCAGAGATCCAACATAGATCCACGTTAATGGAACACTGCGTGATGATTTGGGACAAGAGCATACATTTGCCAATACAACTGAAGGCTTAGATTCAAGATGTTAAATACTGAAATGTTTACCATATCCAAAGTCTGAAATTTTGGAGTAAGGGCAGAAAAAGACTAGAGTTTCTGTGGCTACAGGACAGAAAAAAGAGTCAGCTGGACTGCAGCTATGAATGAACAGCTCAAGACCACTGCAGTAAAGTGGAGATTGGGTGAATACAAAATTACACACAGATTACGAACTTGCTCACAAAATCTGCATCCACACACGAGGCATGGCCACTTGGTCGAGGTACAGGAGAGCAGCTGGCCTCCATGGGCCACGCGGGCCACACCCAGCAAGAGTCAGTGTTTACTGGAAAGAAGGATGGATGTTTTTGGATACAAAAATTTTTTGAAACACCTAAATTAAATGTTCAGGAAACTCAGATGCCACATGTTGAGGCAGTCAAGCATTATTCCCAAGTAATGAGGTGGTGTAGATCTATCACCCTAATTTTCTTCTCCACCTTGACACTAAAGGATAAATAAATGCTCATTGAAACAATGAAATTGGTTCAGCACTGAGCACAGGTTTTATCCACTATAACATTATAATCTCAGTGATGCTACCACTGGTGATATGAAAAAAAAACTCAGTTGTGTGGAAGGGCATTTCTGAAAATAAAGCAAATCTCATGGATGGGACATGTGGATGGACTGAAGAGGGGTCACAAATATCCTTTTGGTAACAACCATCATTGGCTTGGACCCTAATGAGTTCCTAGCACTAGTTGAAGTGCTTGCCTAAGTAAAGGTCATGGTCTGAGATATTTGTGAAGCTATGGAGGAGATGAAAGGATTTGTTCACACACAAAAAGAAATTATTTGCTTATTGATGACAATCACAATAATATTGGTTCCATGGCAAGGAGGAGGATATGAAGGTGAAGCTGGAGGATCTAGAGTTTAGCAGGTCAGGCACCAGAGCAGCCACTGCCTGGTACAGGTCAGAGTGTGAAGTAAAATATCCTAAAGAGCGGGCAGCACTAAAGGTGGTACTTCTTTTCCTTCAATCTGGATTGGAATGTGGGCATTACTGGCAAGGCCAACATTTATTGTCCATCCCTAGTTGGCCTTGAATAGATTGACTGGAGAGTCAATCACATTGCTGCAGCTCTGGAATCACATGTAGACCAGACCACGCAAGGACAAGAGATTTCCTTTTTTAAAAGGTCATTAGTGAGGCAGATGGGGTCTTATAACAGTCAAGAGTGGTTACACGGTCACTGGTAGACCAGCTCTGAAATTGTGACTTTCTTGAACTCAAATTTCACCACCAGCTTGCTGTGTAGCTGCTGAGTGCATTTTTCTTTAAATAAGCCTCTGATTCTGATCCATTTCATTACTGAAAAGGTTTGGTTGTTGGTATCTCCAGATTCATTGCCTGCACATTCTGTTCCATTTGACAACGCCAGGATACTTTGCAAGCATGAGGAGTAAATGTCATTAGCTGCAGGAACCCAGTCTCCAGGGGCCAGAGCTAAATATTTCTGCATAAGGCAATTCTGCAACTTAAGAATGTACAGACAAAGAGGAAATTGGTGACCATCATATAGACAAGGAGGATTACGAGGTCGTGCAGGAGTCCTGAGTTTGTCTCAGTCTCCAACTAGTGCAGTGTGACCAAATCCATGGCACCACAGCAGGCTCAGCCCCACAAGGCGACACCAGCTAGATCAGGAAAACAATACTGCTCTGCAATTCTATAGTCCGAGGAGCAGACAGGTGTCTCTGCAACCACAGATACAAATCCATGACGACATTGCCTCTTGTTAGCAAGATCAAGCACATTATTCAGTGGCCTTGAAGCAATGAACCCAGCAAAGTAAACATCCAGACTCTAGTCCATATTGGTAAGTGGGTGGAAAGAAGGATGAGGTCATACAAGTAGATTTTAAACCAGTTAGGAAGAGTGTTTTTACATACTTTCAAGAGTATTTTTCCTATGTGACCAGTGAATATCAAAAGAAAAATAAAGGAAATGCATGAGTGACTGATGAGGTGGTGTAGAAGCAGTTGGGCGGTGGTGGTGGGGGGGGGCGGGAGCGGTGTGTTGGTTTCAGATGCTTGACATACATATATATTTATCTGGTTATACCTTAACAGAGCTAGGGTGATGGTTGTAATGGGGCAATTTAATAGTGTCATTAGGAGAGTTTCAGCTAATGTGACAGTGGTATTAGAACCTGAAAGCAACATTAAGTTTACTGTACATTTGTGTAAAGAGTAGATAAGGTTGGCGAGTTGAATGCACAAATGAAAATGGGATAAAGGAGATCTGGCTCAAAAATGGCAAGACTAGGTACATTTTCCTAGAGACAGAAAATTAAGAAAGTGAAGAAAGGAGAATCGGCATCAGCACTAGTTGAGAATATTACAATGTTGGAGAAAAAGGATGTCCTGGAGAGATTACGAACCTAATCAATTTGACTAGAGTTAAGGAAATACAAAGACACCATGACACTACTAGGTTTATTCCATATGCCATGAAATAGTGGTAGAGATGACCAGAGCAGAAAACCTGCAGAGATATTGTGGAAAGATACAAAAATTATAGAGCAGTGATGACAGATGAGTTTAATTATTCTAATATAATTGGGAGCATTAATAGTTTAAAAGTCAGATGGGGAAAAGTCATTTTCAGGATTTTTTTTAGATCAGTCAGCTTGCAGCCAATGAGGAAGCAGGAATCACGATCTGATTCTGAGGAATGAAATAGGTCAAGCAAACAAGTAACAGTCAGTCAATATTTAAGGAACTGTGAGTGGAATATCATATGGTTTTAATTAGCTATGTAAAAAGACAAGGAATAATGTGGTGAAAATTTCTAATTAGAGAAAGGTCAATTTTAAGTGTGGTGAGAATGGCTTTAATCATCTTGGGTAAACTTGAATAAAAGATTGGCAGCAAAAACTAAAATGGAGCCTTGGCAACTTCAAGCTGGAGATCATTTGGATACATTCGGATACATTCAAGGCATATTTTCATCAGATGGGTGGGGAGAAGGGAAGGCAGATCATGTAAAAGAGCTCTCTGGATAACAAGAGACTGAGGATAAAAGGAAACCGAAATATTTATAACATTCCATTGATGATGTGAGAAACAGGCTGAATACAGAAAGTTCAGAGGGGATGTGAGAAATAAGAGAGGCAAAAGAGTAGCATGAGAAGAAACTGGCAAACATAAAAAGGGTATCTGAGCATATGAATAGCACAACAGTAGGAAAAATGTGCGTAGCCAATTAATGATCATGGAGACTTGTGCATGGAAACAGGAAGCATGGTTGAAAAATGAAATTCGAACTTTGCATGCATTTTTCCTGGGAGGAAGATGCTGCCCAAGTCATAATGAAAGAGGAAGTAATTGCGATACTGGATGAGAACAAGAATTGATAGAGATATTAAAAAGGCTGGTATACTTCACGTTAGTCAGTAAGAGCAGATGAGGTGCATTCCAGGTGGCTGAAGGAAGTAATAGTGGAAATTGCAGAAGAACAGACCTTAGGGCGGCACGGTTAGGACTGCTGCCTCACAGTGCCAGGGACCTGGGTTCGATTCCACCCTTGGGCGACTGTCTGTGTGGAGTTTGCACATTCTCCCCGTGTCTGCATGGGTTTCCTCCAGTTTCTTCCCACAGCCCAAAGATGTGCAGGCTAGGTGGATTGGCTATGCTAAATTGCCCGTAGTGTTCAGGGATGTGTAGATTAGATGGGTTATCGGGGATGGGTCTGGGTAGGAGTGTGGACTCGCTGGGTCAAAGGGCCTGTTTCCACACTGTAGGGATTCTAAGAAAATTCTAATCATCCAATCTTTTTTCAGAAGCAGGAGCGGTGCTACAGAACTAGATAATTGCAAATGCTACACCTTTGGTCACAATCAAGTGCAAGGGTAAACCTAATAACTACAGGCCAGTCAGCACCACCTTAATGGTGGGAAAGCTTTTAGCAGCAACAACCCAGGACAAAATTATCAATCACTTGGGTTAACAAAGGAAAACCAGTATGGATTTATTAAGGTAAATTATATGTAACTAACCTGATTGAGGTTTTTGATGAAGTAACAGATAAGGTTGATGAGGGTAATATATGTGTACATGGACTTTCAAAAAGCTTTTACTGTAAATAACAAGCTTGCCAGCAAATTTGAAATCGTTGGAATAAAGGGGGGATAAGTGGCAGCATAGATATGAAGTGCGTGACAGGAAATAACAAGCAGTGGTGAATGCATTTTTTTCAAATTGGAGGAAGCAATATATTTAGGTTCCCCAGGGGTTGATCCTAGGAGTTCTGCTTTTCTGAATCTATATTGCCAAATTAGACCCTGGTATGCCAGACACAGTTTCACAATTTTTAGATGACACAGACATTGGAAGTACAGGAGGATAGTGACTGATTTCAAGAAACAGAGAGAATGATGGCAACGGCAGGCATGAGAGGAAATTTAATCCAGAGAAATGTAAATGGATACAGAGAAGTGATAGAAAATAAAAGGATATAATTCTAAGTGAAGTATTAGAACAAGAATACTTACAGATATAAATGTACAACGATAGAGTGAGTAGGACAGGTTGAGAAAGTGGTTTAGAAAAGGCTGGTTATTAGGAATAAAAGCACAGAGTAAAAAGCAAGAAATTACACAATGATTGGTAGAAATAATAGTCCAGAGCAGCTGAGATGTTGTGTAAATCTCTGACCTCCACATTTTAGGAAAGAAATCAAAGCTTTAAAAGAGTACAGAAAACATTTGCAAGATTATTTCTGGGGTGATCGTCCTCAATTCTATGGCTGGACTGGAAATTCTGGACAGCTTGACAGAGTTGATACAATTCAAAATCATAACAGATCAGGGAACAGTAAATTCAGAGAATCTGTTTCCAATGGCAAAAACACTCATGATAGAGGGCAAGAATTTAAACTGATTCCAAAAATAAAAATCGAAGGTGAAAGGTGAAAAATGATTTTCTCTACAGTGAGTGGTTAGGTATGTGATGGAAGGAGATTCAATTTGGCTTTCAACAGGAAATTGGATGAGCATCTTAAGAGGAGAAAAAGATGCACACTAGTTATGGGAAAGGACAGAGATGAGCGAGTAGTTAAATTACTTGTGAAGTTAGCACAAGTTTGATAAGTTGAATGACCTCCCTTTGAACTACAACTATCTTTTCATTACATGAATACAGCTCTTATTTGTTTGTACCTGGCTCACTACTGGCAAAATCCTTCAATACACAGTACCTTGCATCATTCAGTAGTGCAGTTGTTTGGGAAATATTTGTTTGCATTGTGAAATGCAGAAGCTGGAATGTTTATTGTTGACAAATATTAAATTATTTTGAAGCATTATTATAGAGCCATTATTTGGCTAAATTTGTCCCTACTCTAACGCTTAAATGAATTTTCTGGTTATTTTGGGTGTGTAACATTTGCTGATATTTCCCCATGGCAATTATGATGCAGTCATGCACCATGGTTCCAACTACACTTCATCTATGTTATTCTCATTCTTCTGTGCTCACTTGCCCTTGGCACTGGGAGTAATCTGAAGATTACTACTAATTTTCTTCTCACTTTGCTAAATTCTGATTGTAGGACCACCTTTCCTTTTCTTGCCTAGAACATTGGGTCTAATGGGGATCATGACCTCTGGCTGTTCACCCTCCCTAACAAGAACACTCTGCAGCTATTCCATGACACTAACACCAGAAATGCAATGTACGAGCCTGAGCTCATGCCAGTGGTCACAGAAATGGTTTCCTGACTGAAGAATCCCTTAACACTCTTTCCTCCCTTCCTGTACCACCTGTAGTACTACGTGCTCAGCTCATGAAGCACTCCTCTGAAGGACCCTACCTGCCTGGACTGACCAGAGGTCACCATTCCCTATCTGTCTTCTTTCCCCTAATTTAGGTTTGTGTTCCTCACCGAACATGCTATCCACGTGTCCTCTGTCCTGTGGTTAATAAAGCACAATTCTAACTCATAGATATGAACAGGATCATTAGCTGGCCTTATCTTTTGCCATTTCTGCATGATAGTCTAGAAATACAGAATTGCTGTAAACCTCAATAACTTTAGTCTGACATCTGCTGTGTTTTTTGAGGACACTTTAGACAAATTTCAAGGGAAGTAAAATCACAAATCAGCAATAAATGCTGAAGACACTTTGCAGCAATGGTATATTGTCTGAGCTGTGTCAGTATATCTTAAAAATACTTGTAGTAAAGCTGAGAATTCTCGGAATTAGACTAATTTTAATAGTATATTGCAGAACAATTTGCAATGCATTGATAACAGGTTAAGTATTAACAAAGAAATCCACGATTACACTGGCCCTTATTGAACAAAGAACAAATCAGCATCTTTAAATTGGCCAAGGTGAAAACCAGGAAACAAAGTTATTGATAAACTTTTTGAAAAGCTGCTCAATAAGATGCTAAAATGTAGGATTAGAAAAAGCATGTTAATAAAATAAAACACAACCAAACAATCTGAAAAGGTTTCATGTAATACCACGTTTTTATTTCTTTAAATGGTACAATTTGATTTACAGGCACAATGATATTAAACAATAATTTGCCAGGCATTTTGGCCACTGTGTGGGGACAAAATAGGTCTTAAGGAAAGCAGTGTTCAAGTCACACCATTATAAAAAGAATGTGCAACACACACAAGGAGACCTGGATAAAGATTACAAATATTGCGTCTTATAAATAAGAAATACTGTTTTATACATAAAATTGTATAAGTGTTGCACGTCTTTCCCAACAGCGTGATGATATTTTAGTCAAAAAGCTATAAACAAAGGCATAGGACAAGACATTATGGATCTACTTCTCATGGCAGACAATATTGCATTCCACATTATATCATTGATCATTCTGTGCACATCTTTTCTACTGATAGGACATTAACCTCATACTTTTGATTAATTGACTTCTTTAAAGTGATAAATACTAAGAATGCATTACTGTTATAAAATAAAAAAGATCTGCTCTACCTGCTAGGTACAGTGTCAGGAGAGGCTATTAATAGTAAAACTTCAAAGTAGAAATGTACCTTCTTGCTTCAGGTATTATACTTGGGAAAGAGCGTGCAACTCTTTAGACCTGCCCAGTGCTTATTAGATAAAGTCTGCACTCTTTATAGTAAAACTAATTCAGTGATAGTTTCAAGCACTAAATATGCAATTATAGATGATTAATTTATTAGCAATAATGATGTTCAGCAGTGATAGTAATTACATACAATAATTTGACTAAAAACAAAGCAGGAAAACGCTGATTAAATTTTACATCAAGTCAGTCTGCAGAAGCACTGACAGGATAAAGATAAGGGGGCACACATAACTTTCTCCCCCACTGGGGCATGTGTTAGAAAAGTAACAGCTCTGACTGCCAAACCTTTGCTCTCTCCAGTTTGTATAACAGACTTAATTTATGAATTTTCATCTGGGCCAAGTTCAGGGAATTCTCTTGCTTTAGAACAGACAAAGCAAATGGTGTTTTAACATATTTGGGAGAATTTAGAAAGGTTGAGGGAGGAGGGGGTGGAACATCCAAACTGCTTAATTTAAATACTTTGTAGGACATCTACAGATTAGTAATATTTGTATTTAAAGAATAGTAGCCCTAAATAGAAAATAAAAACTAAGCTGTGTATACAAGCAAGCAAGATACCACAGAAATATGCAGGCAATCAGAAGCAGGTCTAAAACATGGTTTCTATTGATGACAGGATCTTGAGGGTGGGAAGGTAACTCACAGAGCCAATCCTGAAACAATTCTGGAGTATATTTACACAAGAAGATACTCAACATTTCCTCATACTATTCCATGATAAAAAACATTCACACAAAAATATAACATTTGAAATAATTAATAGCACCAGTGTATCAGGTAATTTTATTTTCTTTTGCTACGCAATGTACAAAGTTGCATAGAGTGTCGCTGTAAAAAATATGTTCTGCCTTTGATTTTGACACAGATGAAGCAGCAGTCTTGGGAACGGAAATATAGTGTGATCCACATTAAATGCACGGTGTCAGACACTGCTATGAGCATTTCACTTCGTCACAAAGTAGCTCAAAGTAAGGGAAGCAGGGAGCAAGGGAAATAGTTATTGCATAATTAACTCCATTTTCTAAAGAGAAGACCAGCTTTCATGGTAATTCACAACATTAACCTGGTGAATACTGCATATATTGTTCACGTAGTTACTTATTTACCCCTACATGAATGTGGTATAATGCACAGTTAGGAGGTGATGTGGTAAAAAGTTAAATGTTAATGTGTTAACAATTCTTAATCCTTCACAGCTAGTCTGGTCATTTAAAAAAGGGGAAAATAATACAGTACCATAGAATATAAAGCTATGTTAATACTCATGATGTGAATGCAATAAAGAACCAATGCCTCCAGGCAGCAGGAGGAGAGACAAACCTACATTAATAGCCTTTTTCTTTGTATATTTTAGCCACCATTATGCTGCTTGAGGCTGCCCCACTGCCTTTGCATTGCAGGGGGAGTCTCCCCATTGTGGAGGAAGGTCTGATAATTCACTAATCTAATTGTGTGGAGTGACTTAAGTCAAAAGCATACAGTGTGGCTTTCTCAGATTGTCCTTCCAACAGACTTGGTTCATCTGGAATCCCAGTAGCTTGCCATGTAGGTATGTCACTCGCACCTGCTCCATGTCCATGATCTTGTGCTTCATCCAAGCAGCTGCATTTGATGCCTGAGGAGTTTCATTTATGAGCCTTGGAATACTTAATGATGTTGTCAGACATTGAAAAAAAATTTGGTAATAAGGCAATTTCTGTACAATGTCATTCTAGGTTTTGGGTAGGGGATGATGACCATGAAAGTGACTATGGGGTCTCCAGAGACTGGGTATTGTAACACCCAGGAGGTAATGTTTGTTTGATGTCCTCTAGGTTTTTGATGTCCTTCAGGATATCTTCAATGTCTTGCTCATAGGAAATTATCGCATTAGCCTGCTCCTTTTCAGCCTTTTCCAGATCTGCCAACTTCCGTTCTAAATCACTATCCTCCATCTGATCCTTGGCTTTCTTTAGAATGTTCTCAATTTCTCCAAGCCGGTTAACATCTACATTATCAAGTTGACCTGTAAAAATAAGCCCAGCCAAAGTAATCAATATTCCAGTGTGACAAGGAACTACTTGATAAATATACAGCCTCAAAATTCAAACCGTATCATTCACACTTAAAACTGCAGAAGAAATGCTAATTTCAAATGTTGGGGTTTAAGGGATGCTTGGCTAACAAATAATTAAATGTAGTTTCATCCAACAATGCCAAGTAAACGGACCCTTGAATAAAATAAACTGCTATCAAGTCACACTTTAAATAATGTCTGTCATCAGGATCATAAAGGGTATTTCACCAGACAGATGTTCTTTGTTAGTTACTAGACTGAATGAGAGTGGAAGCATCTTTTCTGGTCCATGAGATGGGAGCAGTGGAAAGGACACTGCAAAACCCAGCCATGGAACTGGGAGGAGCTGGCATCAGCGTTGTGGAGAAATTCAGTTTGGTGATTCTTGGAAGACGGAGGGATATTACTTTGGATGTCACAACTCACTGAAATTAGGAGAAGAAAGCACAGAACAGGTCCTTCGGCCCTCCAAGCCTACGCCGACACATTTTACCCATCCATACTAAAACTGTCTTCACTTACAGGATCCATACCCCTCTATTCCCTTCCTATTCATGTATTTATCCAGGTGCTTCTTGAAAGCTGCTATTGAGTCTGCTTCCATCACCTCCTCTGGCAACGTGTTCCAGGCACTCACCACCCTTTGTGGGAAAGATCTGCCACACACATCTCTTTTAAACTTCCCCACCCTGAACCTGTGTCCCCTAGTAATTGATTTCTCCACCCTGGGAAAAGGCTTCATACTTCCCACTCTATCCATGCCATTCACAATCTTATAAACTTCTATCATGTTGCCTCCTCAACCTCCTGCGTTCCAGTGAAAACAAACCCAATCTATCCAACCTTCCTTCATAGCTAAAATCTCCTACACCAGGCAACATCCTGGTAAACCTTTTCTGTACCCTCTCCAAAGCATCCACATCCTTCTGGTAGTGTGGTGACCAGAAGTGTATGCAATATTCCAAGTTTGGCCTAACTAAAGTTCTATAAAGCCGCAGCAAACTTGTCCATCCTTATACTCAATGCCCCTTCCAATGAATGCAGGCATGCCATAGGTCTTTTTGACTACTTTATCTACATACTCAGCCACCTTCAGTGATCTATGGACCTGCACACCCAGATCCCTCTACATATCAATACTTCTAAGGGTTTTGCCATTCACTGTATAAAATTCCATCGCTCATTTTTCTGCCCATGTCTCCAACTGATTTACATCCTGCTGTGTCCTCTGACAATCCTCCTCACTATCCACAACTCCAGCAATCTTTGTATCATCTGCAAACTTACTAATTAGACCAGCGACATTTTCCACAAATCATTTATGTAGATTATGAACAACATAGGTCCCAGCACTAATCCCTGTGGAATACCACTGATCACAACTCTCCATTCTGAAAAGCATCCTTCCACAGCTACCCTCTGTCTCCTATGTCTAAGCCAGTTCTGTCTCCAACTTGCCAGCTCACTCCTGATACCATGCGACTTCACCTTCTGTACCAGTCTGCCATGAGGGACCTAAATATTACACTGAACTCTGTAGAATGGTAATGTATGGTTATGAGTGGGAACATCTTTTGTGTAGGGTATGGTATTAGCTGCCTACTGAGTAATATTTAATTGATTTGGCCTTTAGTGGGTTTGCTACAATAAATGTCTTAAAACGTGAAGTAAAACATTGTTTTCAAAGATTTCAGTATCTAAGGGCATCAAAGCACAAGAATAACAGATAAATTATAAAATCCAAATGTAGAAACTGCAATGTATCTTAAATTAATACCAGCCTTGACCCTAACTGGATGGCCACCAGAAAAGTGGTTATTTGTACAAATTATAAATTGTTGTCTAAACGATGTATTATGATGTAGCTGTGCATGTCTGCCACAACCTGGGAGTTAACATTAACATTGCTAGTGATCGGACAGAGTGGTGTATTTTGCTGTTTCTAACAGATAGGGTAGAGAGCATTTCTAACTAGCTTTGACTTGGTAGTTGTCCCTTGAAATCATTACAACATATTAAGCATCCCTCAGTCTAATTTTACAGAAGCATTGCAAATTTTAAAAAAAAATCAACAACAGTCTCCAAAATTACAAATGTGAGTAGAAACAAAGCTAAACATTCAATCACAAGTATTACTGTGATCAAAGGAAGCTTTATAGGGACAGGAATTGGTCATTTAGCTCTCGAGTCTACTTTGTCACTTCATGGCATGATAGCTGATCTGTGATTTAATTCCTTTTGCCCGTATTCTTTTTATCAAATTTGTCAAAAAACTTACTTTTAAAATCAATTAATCTAGCATCAATTTTAAAATGTCTACCATCTTTTGTATGTAAAAAAAAGTTTCTTAATTTCACTCCTGAAAGATTTGATTTTGTTTCTATTTCAGAATCTAACCGACGCCTGTATTCCCTAACCCATGGAAATAGTTAAGAGAAAGTAAGAACTGCAGATGCTGGAGTCAGAGATAACAGTGTGGAGCTGGAGGAACACAGCAGGCCAGGTAGCATTAGCGGAGCAGGAAAGTTGATGTTTCGGAGCAGGACCCTTCTTCAGAAATTATTTCTGAAGAAGGGCCCCCACCTGAAACGTCAACTTTCCTGTTCCTCTGATGCTGCCTGGCCTGCTGTGTTCCCCCAGCCCCACACTGTTATTATTACCAAGGAAATTGTTCTATCTACACAACCAATTTCCCATAAACCTTGAAAACTCAGATCAAATCACCACATAAATTTCAGGAAAATGAGTACATTAAGCCTAGGAGTGCAGGTATTATTCTGGTAGACAGGCACTGTACTCCAAGGACCATATATCTTAGAACTGTGCACAGTCATCCAGGTGCATTCTAACCTAGGTTATGATAACTGAAGCAAGGCTGCATTCCTTTGCACTCTAGCTCATTAGATATAAAGGAGGTGGCCATGGCATAGTGGATAGAAGTCTGCCTCTAAGCCAGAAACTCTAGGTTTGAGTCCCACCCAGGACTTGATGGCTAAGGAAGATGTGTTTGTAAGACATCCAAAAAAAAAAAGGAGTACCAACATGCAAATCCTTCTAACACACAGCAATGGGAGGCAATGAGTGCAGGAGAAATTCTTGGACAACAATATGACACAGTGAACTTTGGAGATTCTACCAAGGCTATCAAAAGGTTTGAATTATAACATTTCTGTAAAAGTGCATGATGTCACGGCACCTCAGCCTCCCTCAGTGAAGTGAAACATCCATTATAAAGTCCAATATTGCATTAGATTTTGATTACTTTTCTATTCCTATCCATGACACTTTGATGTTTATGTGCCTTGACCCCAAAGTCCCTTCGTATCTCCAGCGTTTCTAGTTTTCACAATTTAGAGATTATATTTTCTATTTTCAATTCAAGGTGGATAAAATAAAAACATTAAAATATTAGGTATTAATTCAGAATTTAGCAATTTAGTGGAGATTGTAAATAATACTGGTTTTCCTGTTGACGAATAAAGTAGTAGATTTTATACTGTAGGTGTTACTGTTATGAATTAATTTGTGCATTTGTTGTCTAAATTCACTTCACAGTTAATGTTTAAAACAAGATCTAATGCTGTGACTACTGGTTTTTAAACTGCTTTGCATGTCAAGACATCATTCTGAAAGCAGCTAATAATTCCATTCTCTAGAAAATTAAATTACAAGGTTCTTTAGTTAGTTATTCAGACAAATTACTGATAGAACACCAAGATATTGGGACAAGTGCAGATGTCTCCTGAGCTTAGAGAGTGTTGGGGCTCATCTAGGCAAGTAATTTGAAATATGGAAGTGGAAAAGTCGACAGTAAAGGTGGGAAAGGTTGCCTGTAGCTTCACACACCCAATACAGAAACTTGCACTGGACCAATCAATCTACTTCTTTGTACCAAAGTGACTGAAGAGGTATTTATTGAGGAGTTTGGCTGTTTTCCCTCTGAAGAATCTCAAAACATCTGGGGAAGGTAGGAAACTTGTATAAACCATCAAGACAAAGTGGATGCATGGGTGTACACAGAATTGTTGCATCATTCTTCATTGAAATATAAGTCAAGATAAAATGAAGTTGAATGAAAAGTCTAATTTAAATAAATGGGATCACACGGATGTTGGGAATTTAAACTAAAAGCAAAAAATGTTGGAAATACTTAGGTCACACAACACCTGTCTATACGGTCATGGATGCTGCCTGATTACTTCCAGCATTTTCAAGTAAATAAATGGAACATCTCTACAAATAATGTTTAATATCCACAAAGTGCCTGGAAAGAAGATACGTTACATCTCCCATTCTAGAATGAGCCAAGCAGAACAACAGTAGTAATCTGGCAAGTGCAGAAGGTTTTATGTTAAGATCAGAATTGCTCTACCTACCATTTTCTCAGAAAAAAATCAAATACAAGTGTGTCAATTGTAGAAAGGATGGAGGATAAAATTAAACATTCAACATTATTAAAATTGTTTCTCAATATTATACTGCAGGCTTATTTCACTTAAAATGAGCAGTTATTTTACGTTGTAGAATAGTTATACTTTTCAACACCAGATGCAATATGAACTTATCCCAGAGTACACTTGGTTTACAAACTAGTATTTTGTAGCTATCTGGTAATGTTCATCACTGGGCCCAAAGTTTTAGCCTAGGTAAAAGCTCATGCACAACAATGTCCCGTGGTATCACGGAGTTAAGTTTTAAAACACACTGAACATTTCACACCATGCAATATCTGCTCATCTTAAAGAAACACTAACCTCCATCTTAATTTAAAAAAAAATGCAGATGGTCAGGTGTGTTATCAAACCATCCTAAGAATTTTATAAAATCAAGTTGTTTTAATTGGTTGTCAGAGGCTGCTATCTAGAAAACCTAACTTGTCATAATTGCTGTCATTGTCACAAACAGGGATAAACCTCTAATGCTGCATTTTCTACTGCCCGAAACATTTCCTTAGTGACTGCTCTCAGTGTTTCTATAGATGACATCCTGTTTGGCTTGCCTGGTGGTTCCTATAGCAATGAGATAAACTTTCAATGAATTCGTATGTCACAATCAACCTTTTTTCGATCAATGCTGCAACCGTCACACTGACAGAATGGTGAAATTACTTTACTGGCTTGAATGGTAGGTGGCAGCAACTCATTCACTTCACTGCTGATGGACATGGGCTTCTGACAGCCTCTATTTGCTGTCATGTTGCTGAAGGCACTGTGGTTCAACACCAGCTATTTTACTTCAAGCACTGTGCCTGTGGCTACATTGTTTACACTTGTCGCCAACGACACAACGACTACTAATTGAAAATCGCAAACATAAGAGGCTAGAAACTTGGGAAAGTTTTCCATAAAACAAAATGCATGTAGCTGGGAGCCATGCAAAGGAAAGGCCCAGTGCCAGCCTTTACCAGAAACTTAACTGTGTCTATGTAACGCAAGTCCGTTGCTTCATTTGATCAGCCTAAGTTAGGCAACATAAGACCACTAATACTTACCCAGTTCTCCCAACAACTTATTGATGGTATTTAGCACACCCTGCACAGCCTTTTTGGCCTTTCTTGCCTGCTCATCTGCCTCTTTTGCAGCTTGAGAAGCCTGAAGGAACAATGTGACATCATGGTTAGAATTCTAAAAATGCATTATGTATTTCTGATCTGATGTAATTGACCAATTGTACAAAAATAATTCTGGCAGCTCTTCATGCCAATGAATTTTAAGAAATCTGAATAACCTCACCATATCTGCCATCATCATGTCTTGGTCTGCTTCATTCTTCTTCCCCACAAGTTCATCCTCTGCTTCTTTAAGTCGATTCATCATGTTACTGACTTCACTTTCCAAGGTCATGGCATCATTAAAGGTGTCATCAGCATCCTGCTTCGTTTTAGCAGCATCCTACAAAGGCAATCATTGGCCAAGGATTTAACCAACAGCTAAAAGCTGTACTTAATCAAAAGGCCGTGGCACTCAAGTGAAATGGCTCAATTGTGTCTGGACCTACAATTTTTCTTTGAAATGCTCAATTATTCCTTAACTTGCTGAAACAGGTAACATGGATGCTCTGAATAGTAATAGTCACAGTTTTGTTCCAGTAACACATTTGCCCAGAAACCCTTAAAAACAGTATAAAATTTCACATACACTTGCAGATATATAATTCATTCACTTTAATCAGCTATGTTGCCTTTAATTTAGTTACCTAAATTTTAATGTTGATACCACCTATAACATGGAGATCTAAATCAATGGATATTTCATACTACAAAGATTAAGAGTACACATTGCCTAACTGTATTGTCTACTCCAATCTCGATCTGGATAACAGCAAACATTTAATTCTTATCCAGTTATCAGGTAGAACAGATATAGATCAGCAGCCCCCATTTTCAAAGGAATGAGGGCTGATGGTGAAATCACCCACCATAACAAAAATGATAATATCCAATTTTATGTTAATTTAAATATGCAGCTTTAATTAAGATTTCTATCAGATATTGTATCATCTTAAAAGGTAATAACAAAACTAGACAAAATTTAATTTTTTTGTAATTTCATGGTATCTTGTGGGCTAATCCAGTCAAAGTATTTGCAACTGTATATCATTCTGAATTGATCTTCCAGAATTCAAGGTTGAATACATATTAAAGTATTAAATATATTGTGTTTGCAAACATCTGAGGGTGAAAGAGTCAAGGTCCAAGGTACTGGATCAAAATTTTCCACTGAGAACAGCAAATTGTGTGTTATTAAGAGTAATACCCAGTGAAAGGAGGCTACGAGGAAGTTTAGAAGATTTGATACAATTATTATTTGAAGTTGTTGACACAAAATGAAAACATTCTTACCTCCTGTAACATTTCTGCAATTTTCTTTGCATCTTCAGCCTTTTTTTTGGCTTCAGATGCATCCATTCTTGCATTACCCAATGCATCCTCAGCCTGTTTTGTCTTTGCATTGGCTTCATCAATGGTCTTCCTGATGCCTGGTATCTTTTTCAAAGCTTCTTCAGCTGCTGTCTTGTTGTCGTTCACTCTCTTGTCAAAATCTGCATGAAAATAAATCATTTTGGCTATGAATACTTGGACATGATTCAGAGCAGCTGCTGTTCCCTTGGTTAACATTTATTCGTTTATTGGCATCAGCGTAACCACTGGCAAGATGAGCTGCATTTTTCTTTTTACTCTCTGGAGTAATTTTAAACAGCAACAAAAGTCCATTCCATTTCAAAAAGTACATGTGACCACACTCTTGAGATAAGTCACTTTGGTAAAAAGGGTGCAGGAGGGGGCATGGTTGATGAAGGGAAGACAAAGAAAGGAAGGAAACAACATCTTCTAAGGTTACTAATCAAATACCAGAGTGGTGTGGCTAACTGAACAGAAAGGCTAGGTATAAATGTAATTATACTGATGCTTTATTCTGTCCATGTACGTATATGTAACATTTTCCTCAAGTTATACAAGTGACAGAATAAACAAAAAATAAAGCTAAACTTGACCAAGCGAAGATGTGAAGAAGGACATCTAATTAGGACATGAAAAGAACAAGAAAACATACATCTCTGCTAAAACATTGTTTTCAGGATGTACAAAACTACTTCAAAGTCAACTGAATACTTGCGAATTGCAGTCATTGTTACTTCACAATTGACTAGATTTACATATGCAAGATCTCAAAAGACAAGGTTATGTGTTCAAGTCCCAGAATCAAATAATTATTCACAAACATCCCCACTACAATACTTTAGAAAAGGAAATTACTCAACATAAATCTATAAATAATCAAAGTAGTTAAGAGGTAACTATATGTACTAGTTTTAGAAACTCAGTTGTATTGACCTAGAATATTGCGCAATTTTAAAGAAACTGCAACCCAAAGAAAGGAGTGCCCAATTCCAATTAATCATTCAGTACACAAATATTCTCTGTTCTCTTTCCCAAGTTCTTCTAATGTACTAAGAGCTAACCAGAAGAACCATCTGGTCTTGACTAGAAAATGGTCAAGGCAAAAGTCTTTTTTTAAATTGGGGGCATATTACATTTTATTAGACTAGGTACATCAGTTTACAGACCTTGCAAATTTTTCAGAATATCCTGAGCCTCCTGCAGGGTAGCCTTTCCCTTCTTGGCAGCATCTTCAGCCAGGGCTTTAGCTGCATCTGCACGGGCGAGCAACTGGTCAGCAGTCTTTAAGATACAAAATAGATCAGAATGAATATCCTGTCAGTCATCTATGGATTGCAGTTTGCACGTTTTTTTTTTATAGCCATAAACCTCAGGTTCCATTATTATTTGGGTTATTCAAATTTTTCCAATGCTTTTATGATTTCCAATACTTCAGTCATATACACTTTAAACTCAAGCTTCTTCAAAGTGAACATACTCTAAGCCTACTCGAAGGTTTATCGACCTTAATTTAGGCATCCTCCTTGTCCTCCTCTGCAAACATTCTAAAAGCTCAAATAGCTATTACTAGACGTACAGGCTAAAACTGTGCGCAGAATACGCATGTGGATGAACCAGGTCCTTATACAGCCCAACAGTAAAATCAGTTTTGCACTAATTATTTAGTAGAAACCCATTTGGTTCCCTCATAGTTCATATAATTGTTATGGTGATGGTGCTGGCCATTTGGTCCATCATATCTGCACTAGCTTACTGAGCATTTTGACTGTGCCAATATTCTGCCTTTCCCCTGTAACCCTGTGCTTTGTTTCAACTGAAATATTCATCTAATGCCCCCTTGGAATGTCTCACGTAAACCTGCCCCCCACCATATATCCAGGCAGTGCATTCCAGACCCAAGCTATCTCACCTTTGCTTTTGTTTTTGCAAAACAATTCAAAACTGCACCCTCTCATTCTTGATCCGCTTAATGAGCAGGAACAGTTTCTCCCTATCTGCTCTGTCTAGAATCCTCATGATTTTCAAAACTTCTATCAAATCTCCCGTCAGCCTTCTCTCCAAGGAAAACAGTCTCAATCTCTCCAGTCGAACTGAAATTTCTTATCCCTGGAACCATTCTCATAAATCTCTTCTGCACTCTCTCCAATGCATTCACATCCTTTCTAAAGCGTGGTGCTCAGAATTATATACAATACTCCAGTTGAAGTCTAACTTTATAAGTTCAGCATAACCTCGTTTCTCTTGTACTGGATCTCCCTATGAACTGTATACCTTATTAACAAGTCTCTATATCCATCCTGTCACCTTTAATGACTTATGCACGTATACACCCAGGTCATACTGCTCCTGCTCAACATTTAGAATAGTACCCTTTATTTTATACTGTCTCTCCATATGCTTTGGAGCAAGGCCCTTCAACAAAGAAAAAAACTGCTCTAAATCTACACTACTCCCACTCTGCAGCACTTAAGAGTCATAGACATAAATAGCATGGAAATAGATCCTTCTGTCCAACTCATCCATGCTGAACAAATATCAATTAATAAATTAATATATAAATTAATTGAGTCCCATCTGCCAGCATTTGGTCCATATCCCTCTTAAACCCTTCCTATTCACGTACCCATTCAGATGCCTTTTAAATGTTGTAATTGTACAACTCTCTGCCACCTCCACTGTACCCTCTCTAATGCAATCACATCCTTTGTATAATGCAGTGACCAGAACTGCACACGTTACCCAGCTGTAACCTCCCTGCTCTTACTATCTATTCCACAACTGATAGAAGCAAGTATGCCTTCTTAACTACCCTATTAATAAGCATCCGAAGATCTCTCTGTTCCTCTGAGCCTTATAGTGCCCTGCAATTCATTGAATACTCCCTTGTCTTGTTGCTTCTTCCAAAGTGAATCACCGTATACTTCTCAGGGTTAAATTCCATCTTCCACTAATCTGCTGATTTGACCAACATCTGCTTATATCCTCCTGTAGCCACCTTCTTCATTATCAACAATTTGGCCCATTGTGTCACCCACAAACTTATCATCCCTTTACATTTTCTTTTATATTGTTTGTATCAGCAAATAATAAAGAATCCAGCACTGTGGTACACCACTGGACACTGGGGGGTTCCAGTCACAAACAGCCTTCTAACACTATCCTTGATTCCAACCACTAAGCCAATTTTGCATCTAGCTTGTCAAGTTACCTTGGATCACATGTGCTTTCACCTTCTTCATCAGTCTCCTATTTGGGATCTTGTAGTTTATATAGATTTCAGCAAAGCCTTTGACATCAACTGCACCACCCTCATCTACACATCTGGTCACCACCTCAAAAAATTCAATCAGATTTGTTAGGTATGACCTCCCTCTGACAAACCCATGCTGACTATCCCTGATCAAATCTTGCCTCTTGCAGTGGAGATTAATTCTTCTTTCAGAATTTTCTCCAATAGTTTTCCTACTTCTGATGTGGGACTCACTGGTCTGTAACTCCCTGGTTTACCTCTACCATCCTATCGAAAAGGTGGAACTACATTAGTTGTCAAGTCCTTTGGCACCTCCCCTGTCGGCAGAATGGAATTAAAAATTTGGGTCACAGCCCCTGTAACTTCCCTGTCTCCCACAGCAGCCTGTATTACAATTTGGATTTATCCATGTTTAAGCCTGTAAAAAAGTTTGAGCTAGCAATGGGTCCACAAACTCTTCACACCCAATGTCAAACTGCTCAAGAACCTCGCAGTCCCTGTTCCTGAACTGTGTATCTATACCTTCCTTCTCCAAAGTGAAAACAGATGTGAAGTACTCATTTGACATTCCACCAACGTCCTCTGGCTCCAAGCACAGATTGCCCTCACTAGCATGTGGTACCAGGAATAATCCAGAGATTACAGGCCGAGAGGTTCTGCTCTTTCAACAACTGCCTAGCTCCCTAAATGCTTGATATAATTTCGTCCCTCACTGGTTCCAATGATATAGGTAGATTGTATACCATGATGTCAGTCTTGTCAGCCTCCCACTTCATGATGCCCAATATCCACTCATTGACATCCCTGACCCTGTCACCAGGAAGGCAATACTTCATCATGGAGTCAGGTCCATGGCTGCATACAGTTCTAACTGTTCCCTTAAATAATAATCCCCTAATGCCATTGCTCCTGTTGTCGTCTTCCTCCCCTCCTGTGGTGCTAGAAACCTGGCTCTTTCTGTACTCCCTTGAAGAATAGCAGCCTCATCAGCTTCCAAAATGGAAACCTAGATTTGTGAGCATTACCCCAGGGGACTCCTGTACTCCCTGCCAGATTCTCTTTGACTGTCTGGTTGTCACCCATTTTCACTTTCCTCCAGTCCCTTGAGCTGTGGTGTGAGCCCCTCTCTAACGGTGCTCTCAGTCTCACAGATGTGGCAATGTCTCCATCTGCCACTTGAGGTATGAAACACTGAGCTCAAGCTTCTGCAGTTGGGAGCACTTCCTGCACACATTGGCATCTAGGATGCTGGCAGGATCCATGATTTCCCACATATGACAAGTCACACATTCCACTCGGTTGACCTCACCTGCCACGTCTTGAACTTAATTAGTCTCACGTGCTAACTTTTCTAATTACTTAATCTTAAAGATACTCCCATTATGTTAATGTTAGCTCCTCCTCTTATTCTCTGACTTTCCTTTTCGCTAGTACTTCTCAGATAATACAGTTTAGAAACTGGTTTAAATTAGATTAACTGTTAGCCCCAGTTAACTATCCAAGCTGCAGCAACTCCACCCACAAGGTCAGATTTTTTTTTAAAAACTTTTCTCAGTCCTAAAAGAGATTTAACTCTGTACCTTTTAGAATTAAATCCCAGCAAACAATACACATAATCAAAGAACTAGCAGCAATTGGTACCAGATTCTAGACCTAACTCCATCTACCACCTAGCTGTCCAGTCCATAATTTGTCAGCATCCTTTTTAAAGGTTTAAACTATCCTACTCACATTTTTCAGTTCTAAAGTTTAGTGTCATTTACAAACTTTGAAATTGTACCTTGTACACCAAGCACCAGATCATTAATATATATCCTGAAAAGCAAGGGCCTGAATGCCAACTCCACCATAAACCTTCCTCCAACCAGAAAAATATCAATTAACCATCACCTGGTTGCCTACTTCTCAGCCAATTTTGTATCCATGTCGATACTGTCACTTTTATTCCATGGCCTATAAGTTCCCTCAAGTCTGCGACTTACACTGTGTCTGAGCCTTTAATGCACCTGGTAACTACACCAGGTTCCTTTTCAGCTTTTTTAAATTTAATGGGTACTCATGCTTGGTGTTGAGATGACTTAAGTCTTCTGGCTTTGTATACAAGATCACACTTGTCTATATATAGAATTTGTCATTTATCCAACAACTCACTTCATTAGAAAGTCAGTGCAAGTCTCC
Organism: Rhincodon typus; assembly: GCF_021869965.1. NCBI lineage: Eukaryota > Metazoa > Chordata > Chondrichthyes > Orectolobiformes > Rhincodontidae > Rhincodon > Rhincodon typus. Next base: position 26,126,697 of record NC_063341.1, on the reverse strand, counting down.
TTATCGCCACACATTCACATATGGGCAATAAATGCTCCTGTAGCCAGCCACACCCATGTCCCACAGACAAATTAAAAAAACCTCTTGGCAGAACTTTAAAATAATCCAATGGTCAGTATTTCTTCAAACAAAAAATTTATTGATACATGAGGTGAGCTTCCTAAAACAATAGAGTGTTCTGTTTCTAGTATCTTGTACAATGCCCGTAGTTAATGAGCTCACTTCTCTATAAAGATACCTGCCAAGAATTTGCTACCATTCTATCTTTGATTTAGGCCTTTGGTGATATCTTGTCATTAAAATTTAAGTGTCATATTCTCATCATGTTCGCTTATCACTCCCTATTCCAAGGCTTGCATGCCTTATTCAAGGTCAACCTCCACATATCATCTTCTTCCAACACTCTCCTTCACCACATTCTAACAAGTGATAAAAGAAAAATTAAAAAGAATATAATTTATTAGTGAGAAAAAAGGGAGGTGGAATTAACATTTAATTCACATGAAACATTTTGGAAAGAATTAAGCAAAATGCATAAACACAGAGTTAGGTTTTAAATTTATACAACAAAGCTGGAATCTATGTTTTACCTGCTGTTCAGTTTTCCCCTTTTCCAAAAGGCTCTTAACTTCAGTTTCCTTTGCTTTCAGGTCATCCCGCATGTCTTTGTAATCATTCAATTTTCTGTCAATCAAACCATCCAAGTCTGCTGCATCCTTTTTAATCTTTTCTGCTTCATTCTAACAGATAGGAATGTCATTTTATTTTATTTTACATAGAACATACAAGCTCTCCCAACAGTACTCTCATTGTAAAATATGACCGTTTGTACAACATAATTCCTTATTATGAATGACCAAGTTAGCAAATGGGATAATTTGCCTTAGTTGATAAACTATGTGATAATGTGCTTATTTCAATTTATCACCTCCTTCCCCCAAGCATCTGAAAGACTATGATGCACTTAGTTAATGTAATGTCATTGTAACAAACCTCTGCTCTTCCAATTCAAGGTGGGTGACCACTGGAAAATCCTAGTGTTTGTTTCCAAGAGCATTGCTCAGCCTCTCCACCTATAGCTTTCAAAATACTTCTCATAAAAGACATTGCAAATAAGACAGAAAACCAAATACCTCTAAACTCTTGGTGTCCACAACAGGCAAACTCGTCAGATTAGCATAAATTTGTAATGCTTTACTGCCAGCTTCTTCTGCCTCACTGTGTACTTTGGTAGCTTGTTTTTCCAGCTCCCTGGACATATTTTTTGCTGCATCATACCTATTTACGAGTTTTACATCAGTTAAAATACAATATGTAACTATAGGCAGAACCATTAATACATCCTAAATGTTCCAATTTACCATGACACAGGTTTTTATTAAAAGGCTGCACCGAAATTCCACCTTTAAACAATCCTTGCTGAGATTGGCTTATTTTCAAGGGTTCTATAATACACAGAAAGTAAGATTTGCTGCCTAAAATAGATTAGGAGCACCAACATCTGTGTAGGTGATTGATTCACAATATCCTTCAAGATCCCATCTCAACCAGCTATATTTTTATTCCATTGTCAAAAAGACAGATTTTTTGCCTTTTCCATTGATGCAATCAAAAGTGCTTCAAAAATCACCAGAAGGTCAAGCAAACCAAGTCCTGAGAGCTTTTGCCCTGTGCTTTTTACTGTACCACATCACCCCAGCTTGCTCAAGCGATTTTTGAAATTTGAGGAATATCAAGATCAAAATTGATTTGGAATACAATGAACAGAAACAAATGTTAAAATACTACCTTTTAATAAGACTACCTATTCTTTCAAGTAGAGGAGCTCACTTTGGGTAGACATTGCAAATGCAAGTTGGAAATAAGTACAGAAAAATTAACGCAATGTCTATCGTTGAAATATTTCACAGGCACTAACAGACGTATTACCATTGAAAGCATTTATGGCCTCTGCATTAGGAACACGATCTGTTGCGTGTATTTTTTCTGTTTGGTACATTTTCTAACATGCTTATTACATTGTCCTAGGACTATTTAGGGGTTCCAAATCCTTCTGGGACATCTCAATGCTTGGCAATTAGAATTAACTTGTTAGTCTATTGCTTCTTTGATCAGCGGGTTGAAAAAGCTGGCAACTTTCCATCCACAGCAGGTGTCTCAATATTTAGGGTAAAATTCTTATTAACCACTTGCTACAAAGACAGTTGGATGTCTGAATCTGGCACACTTCTTCATGGTATGTTTGTAACAACACAACCTCTGGGATTTCAAGCTGGAATTAGTTTATTGACAAACTGGCACCTTTGTCAGTTACACCTTGACTTTTAACTTTAAGACCGAATAGATGGAAATTAGTTACAATCATGGCTCAAAAATGTTACTCAATAAAAACTCAACTCACAAATATGCTTCCTATTAATTATTTTCTTAACAAATCAGATTCCTCTATCCAAATACCGCTCCTCAGGACTAGTTACAGAGACAGTCAGAATAACTTATTTCAATTTAGAAAGCATCAGAACGTCAATTATAACAGATTAAAAATTTAAAGTCTGAGATTATAATTTATATCCTCTTGTGCCCAGAAGTCATTCTTAATAGATATTTCCTTTGGTACAAAGGTTGGTAGGTGTTCATCTCATTTCTCAGATTATAAACTGACATAAATTCCTAACTCATTAATACTATAAATATGCTAATCATCCTTACAGTTCAGGTGTAAAGTATTTACTATCACCCACTTACTTTTGGTTTAAGTCATCAATTGCGTTGGTGATTTCACTTTCTTCTGCTAATGTTTTACGCAGCAGCTCATAAGCTTCAGTTGAGGTGTCATTAGCATTCTTGGCTATCTGCTCAATCACATCGGCTTCATTTTTATGTCTGTAGAATCGAATGATACTTACATTAGCAAAGTTTGTCCTGCTTCGCAAGCTCAAAGAAAGTTCACTTTGCATGTTTGTATTAACATTCTAGTCAATTCTCCTACTTCAAAATAATTTTTGAGAAATATGCAGCTTAAAATTATTTGGAACCAAAAGTCTCATCCTCGACCTTGACCAAAAAATTGTGTTTTCTGCATTTGTCCAGTATTTAAAGCTGCCAGATATTTACACAATGTTTTCTCTTCAACAAGTTTCATCTTCTCCAATGGGATTCTTAAGTACTTGTCCTTACAATAGCTGCCACCGTCAGTAGTCACAACCACACTACAATGAGAAATTCATGGTGTCTCCAATGTCCAACTTTGGCTTGGATTTCCTTTTACATATTACATGTACTTCTGTCTCAAAATGAGAGTGTTTTAGGGCTTTTCTGCAATTTGCATGCACAAAGTGCATAGGCCAATTTTGATGAACACCCATGAAAGACTTCGTAATGTCTTTTGTAGCTCAACCAGCAAAATTCCTCACAATCTTATTTCTCAAAAAATAAATATGCTACCAATGGAACAAATTTGTTCCATCAGAATTTACACACACAATTCAGAAACCTCCTTGACAATGAAACAACTTGCCCACAGCAGCAGAAAATAAAACTTCCACACAATCTTTTGGTAATTAAATGAACCCTTGCCACTTGTTTTAGATACATATTGATGCCTTGCAAACATTTCATGGTGTTGCAAGAAGAAAACATGAAAGCTCAATATAAAATTTCAAATTTATGTACAAAATCATTTGATAACGTAAATTACTAACTTAGTCGCTAATTTGTAGCGAGGGTATTGGCAAATTAGCATTTAAATGTTGGATAGAAAATTGGATGACTGCATAGATAGACGTTATCAGCACAGGTCAAGATTTACAATATTATAATATCGGTAATAAGATTTTCCTGTAAAGAATTTATTAATGATTTTGTTATACAAAGCACATGGAAGAAACTTTCCCTTTTGGTTAACAATAATACAATGTAAAAGTAGCAGAAACATTTTTTATACTAGAGTAAAGTCATTCATCCAGAGTTGAGAGAGAGAGATCAGCATTAAAAAAAATCTTATCTATCTTATTCAGCATGCCACATCAGGGGGTTTTAGGAAAGATGCTGAATTAAATTTTTATTACAGTCAAAGCTGCTCCACAATCTCTCAAAATACCTCTCTAGTGCAGCAAATCTTTTGCAGTCATTCAATAAGACTATCTATTTTAAAAGTTGTTAAGAAACTGTGGAGTTTGGCAAGACAGCACAGTGACACAAACATTAAGCCTGAAATCCAGGCTCCAGGGTGAAAAACACAAGATGATTAATCAGAGTGAGCGTGAACAAAATCCTTACCTCTCAGCAAGGTTACGAGCCTCTTCTGCCAGAAGTGTCATATTATTTGGATCAGCACTGGAATCAGGAGTTGCTATTGACTACAGGAAAGTTAAAAAAAAATCAACTTATGATCCAGGAGTACTCACTACACAATTTATGAAATGCAACGGAGCCATTTTTTCCACAGGATGGAGTAAATTGCTCATGCTCCCTGTATGACTCCAACATCATGCAGATGATTTCCATGTGGTATTCATAGATATCTAGCGGGTGCCAGACATTAATGATGCATTCTTCTGTAATTTAAAAACTCAGTGATTACAGTATTTGCAGTATCCAATTTATGGCCCCCTACAGAGAGGATTCTAAAGGCTGTGCTCACCTCCAGCAATCCCATGTGAATGTCAAACAGTGTTGCACAACTGGTAGGAAGTTAACAGTTGACCAGTGACTTCAACAAGCCTATTGGTTTCACATTCATCTATCTAAACACCAGTTGAAGAAAGTTGGATTTAAATAGGTGTTAACTGATCTTCTGCCACACGCATTCAATAGCCTGCACCTTTCTTAACAAGCAAGAGAAAAAAACTAGCACAAATTAGAGGGCCACAACTAATCCAGAAGATTTAAATTCATTACATACTATTTATATGGTTCTCAATGTGCGAGTTCTCCAACCAATAGCACAGAGTTTAGTCAGGAAGGGAGAGGGAACTGTTGATGGTTCTTCATCAGAAAGACTCCCTGATGATGGCTCACTTTCAGGCACATTTCCCAAAACAATGGGCTGTCATGGGAATTGCCAAACTGTTCCAATTAAGGTCACAAACAGGACCACTTTGAAAACTCTGACATTTTCACAGCATCCGACTAGTGCAGCAGTAGCATCCCTGACTTTCAGCCAGAAGGTCTAGGCTCAGTTCCCAGCCATGCCAAAAATATGTCCCTACAGGTGTCATAGCAGAACACCATATGGTCCACGGTCACATCTGGGTTACAATATCATCGACTGAAGCGTTTGACCGAGATTACATATTACGGTATCTCCCACTGTAAAGTAAGTTGAGATTTTGCACACCTTTAACTGGCCAATGGTGCATAACAGAATGTCCTTACTATAAATCAACTGAACGGAAGAAACAGGCCAGGAAAAAGAACAATGACAATAGATCTACATTTTTCAATGCATCTCCCTTCTTTGACCACCTTGCATGCAAACTTTTGGATGCGAAAATAAAAACTTAAATCATAATTTGTAAGATGTTTAACTTTGGATAACATTACTCAACAAAAACTGGTCATTACTTCACTTATAAACATGCATGTTGTCTGAATTTAAAGAGGTTTGTATACATACCACATTGCCCAAGATTTCCTTGGCCTTTTCAAGCTCTGTCCGAGCATTTGAAATTACTTTCTCTGCATCCTGGATACGATTATTGGATAGCTCGGCCAACTGTTGTGTGTTATCTACTGTATCTTTTATATTTTGAAGTCGTCCCCACTGAGTGGACAGGGTGTTATTAATTTCAGCCAAACGGTCCATAAGACTTTTGTCTACATCTGTTCATAGAAATTGTGTGAAGTTATATGTCCATACTGGGGAAGATTTCACAATAGTTATGCATTTTTTAACAGATGCATGAGTATCCACTTCACCCTACCACCATGATCGTTACATTATTTACTCACACTATCAAATTGTTAGCACCAGCTGCCTTTCAGTACTTCGCTAAATGTGACTGTTCTTCATTTGACAAGAGGAACTGCCAATAAAGTAACCAGCTACAAATACATCTCTTACCTATTCAATGAAAGCGGCAGGGAGGAAGAAAGAAATAGTAGTTTGTATCTGGTTCATAGCATTTTTACAATTATGTATTCCTTGAAATTATACTTCACTAAATTCTATTTGCCATTTTAGTATTTATTTTATCAAGCATAACTGTGTGTTTTCATGAGTTCAGGATAGTCATGTTCTCCACTAAGTCACACAAATAACAAAATAGGCTTGTCAGTTTTTAAACACGAGGACAGTATGAAGGGTTTCTGTTCAAAAATCACTGAAAAGAGAAATGCTGCCAAAGACTTTTGCCTTGCACTCACCAGGCCAAGAGCAAGAACGCCAACTTTCAAATGATTACAACAATTTATACTACAAGAGAAAAGGGTTTTAGAATGGTTGGCATTTGAACTCTGATTGATCATGGCATTGCCATGGAGAAAGCGCCAAAGAACTACAGGCTTGCTGAGCACGCAAATAATCCTAAAAAGGCACAAAGCTCAAATACTTTGCTTTTGCTTGCAGAAAGTGAATCCCTTCATATGAATACATGTTGCTTCTGACATTGCTCTTCAGGGTTTGCCTCCTCAAGGACTGTGTGGTGATGAATCCTACTAATGGAGTCATGGTTGGATGCATCTGCAACAAGTAGATTGGTGAGGACGAGTTCAAGTAGATTTTACCCTCTTATTGGTTCCCTCACCACCTGCCACAGACCCAGTCTGTGTCCTTTAGGATCAGCCAGCTGTGGTAATGGACATGGAAGTCACCCACCCAGAGCATATCCCGTGTACTTGCTCTCAGTGTTTTTCCAGATGGAGTTCAACATGGAGAAGTACTCGTGCGTCAGCTCAAGTGGAAAGAGGGAAGAGCAAGACTGAGAGAGAGGGGTAGAAGGAAGCAGAAGAGTGAGTGGGAAGCAAGGGACAGCACGTGGAGAGCAGAGCTGAACAATCCTGGGTGTGCTAATAGTTACACTAACAAACAGTTGAAGATAATCAAATGAGCTCAATGTGGCTCCGTTATGCTTGCTAGAAGCAACATATTCATATATTGGTATCTGTTCTCTGAACACTAATGGAAATATATTCAAGCCTTGCACTTTTTCTGGATTACCTGGGAACTTGGGGAGCCTTCAGTTCCACATTGTTTTTTCCATGGCAATGCCGGAGTCAAAACACTGAACCAATTAGCACTCTTTGGTATAAATGGTTGCAAGGGTTTGAAATTTGGCATTCTTATATTTGTCCTGATAGGTGGACAACGTAAAGCTTCATCCACATTGTCTCTTTTCAGCAATTTTCAAGTTCTGTACTACCAAATGATGATTTCAATTAAGAAAATTGTAATAAATTGAAGTACCAAGATGATAACTGGAGTTTTTAAATCACTTCATTAAGTCCAAGGTGTCAGTTATAACATATACCTCTCATGTTTTCAGCATCCCTCAGCAAGTCCATTATGGTTCTTTCAGCTTCCTTGAGTCTTTCTTCAAAAGCTTTGTCGCTCACTGTGTCCTGGCTTGTTCCAAGGTTTGCAATTAAATCTTCCAAGTCCTTAAGCTTCTGTCTATGTTCAGTTACCTGAGCACATGGTACAGGATAAAAGATACCAGCAGGAAACCAATTAAATCAACTGCAGCTCTAGCAATCTTATCTACTGACATACAACTGCTCAGTTAATCAAAAAAAGATAAATTAGCACGACCAGAATCAACTCATTTTGGCAACTGAAATCAAACATTTCATTCCTGCACCAGGATGTACAAAGCAATGCATGTCCTTGGCTTCAAAGTTGTTATTTAAGATTTAACCAGTTACTCAAAGTAACACTTTCCTGAAAACAAGCTAATTTGCTTTATAAAACATGATTCTTCACTTCTCATTCAACCAGTTACTTCAGGTAAAGGATTAAACATCTAAGTATTAATCCATGTGAATATTCCTGTTACTACCTGAAGTACTTATTGACAATACTGTTTAATGATATTCTGTGGAAATCTCTGTTGCCTGGATGTTCTGATGGTCATTTCTGCACTGCAACGGGGAGCTGAGCAAGGGGACCCTACAGAATCCTCTACACCTGAAAGCCTCCAAAAAGTATCCATTTAAATCGGAGAATCTGGAGTTTGACTATCGGTTAAAATTACCCCCAGACATGCCACTCTCACTACTAAGAGTCCCCCAGAACCCCAATACTCTCAGAAGCTGACTTGACACTACCCTGTTCTCCCAGGACCCAACAGCCTCCTGCCAACCCATTCTCTCCACAATGTACCAGCCACCTCCTCCCTCCATCCAGAACCCACCCTAACACCCCGCCCCGATACCCGACTCTTCTCCTTTGCCTTGGCCCTGACACTTTCTCCCTCCCTTTCTTCCCTTGTTCCCCTCCTCCCACCAAAAAAACTCCCGATGAGAGATATTGGATCCGGATTGATCTACCCTAACAGTCCAACACTTATTTGGCACCCTGCCCTTACAATTACCTTACGTACTTTCCCTTTCACAGGAACTGTCAAAGTGGCTGTCAGTGATGCTGGACATTTAAATCACAGAATACAGCTGTGAAAAAGGGGAACAGATTATGGAAAAAGATCGCGGTTTGCCTTCCCCAACTATCCTGCACTGAGGCACCTGCCAGATTTATAGTACGCTCGGCATTTCTAAAGGAGCCCTAATCAGTTCCCTGTCAGAAATGTGGAGCTTGTTTTTAATGTAATGCAAAAAAAGGAATGGAGTAACACTCTATAGGATTGCCAATTCCTGGCTCATTGTATTTAAACTATTTCAGTTTGTTTAAAATACTTTTCCTTCCTTGCTATTAATGTTACCTCATGTATGAAGGCTGCTTTCACACTATTCAGTCATGTGAGGAAGCCTTTGCAGAACACCTACGCTCGGTTCGCAACAAACAACTGCACCTCCCAGTCGCGAACCATTTCAACTCCCCCTCCCATTCCTCAGACGACATGTCCATCCTGGGCCTCCTGCAGTGCCACAACGATGCCACCCGAAGGTTGCAGGAACAGCACCTCATATTCCGCTTGGGAACCCTGCAGCCCAATGGTATCAATGTGGATTTCACAAGTTTCAAAATCTCCCCTCCCCCTACCGCATCCCAAAACCAGTCCAGCTCGTCCCTGCCTCCCTAACCCGTTCTTCCTCCCACCTATCCCCTCCTCCCACCTCAAGCCGCACCTCCATCTCCTACCGACCAACCTCATCCCGCCCCCTTGACCTGTCCGTCCTCCCTGGACTGACATCCCCTTCCTAACTCCCTACCTACACTCACCTTTACTGGCTCCATCCCCGCCTCTTCGACCTGTTTGTTTCCTCTCCACCTATCCCTCTTCTATCCGCCTCCCACTCTCTCCCTATTTATTTCAAAACCCCCTTCCCCTCCCCCTTTTCTGATGAAGGGTCTAGGCCCGAAACGTCAGCCTCTCTGCTCCTATGATGCTGCTTGGCCTGCTGTGTTCATCCAGCCCTGCACCTTGTTGTCTCGGATTCTCCAGCATCTGCAGTTCCTACTATCTCTCCTTCTTTCCACCTGTCTCCTGATGATATTGATTCATGTGGGGGGTGGGGAGGGGGTGTGGTAGTGGTAGTGAGGGATGAGAACCAAACATGGTTTAATTTTAATTTTGTTCCTCAGTTATAAAATCTAATCTGATGATGGCCAAGTTGGAATTATGTAGAATTCCAGCACCAAACCGTGCCACTCAGCCCAGCTGGTCTATGCCAGTGTTCACACACTACATGAGCAGCCACTTATTCTACTTCATCTATACCTAATAGAATTGTTTGAAATCTTTCTTGCTCATGTACTTACCTAGCTACTGCTTAAAAGCACCTATATTACTTATCTCAAGTAATTCATCTGGTCACACGTTCTATGTAAAGAATTTTCTCCTGAATTTATGTGATGACCTTTGATTTGGAAGTAGTACAGCAAAGAACATTTGTACTTCAACATTTAAAACATCTGTAGAACCAAACTTTTTTTGGAATGTTTGAAAGGGATGTTCAAAGGGTCGATACCTTTAACAACTATTGAAATTATAATTTTCTTGGATAGTAAAAAATATTGGTCTGACCAGGTTCCAAATTGACATGAAGGAAGTTAAAACCAGAAGCTGGAGGACAGAATGAGATGAAGGGCGAAGTTAATCAATGGACAAATGCAGACAAACAGAAAGTGCAAACAGACAGGAAGAAGACTAGGAAAATTCTTTTGAAGTGAAGAACCAAAGCTCTTTTAGGGGGAGAACTGTTTTGAAGAAAAAGGGACAGGAATGTCTGGAGGTACTGTCGTTCTTCGCCAAAATAGTCTAAAATCTACAAAACCATGAATAGGTTAGTATCACTTTCCCAGAAATTGCCAAATTATGAAGTTGGGTCTTACTGGTTAGTTGGTTGGTTGAAAAGGAACTCAAGAAAATTATACCATCAGAACTGTAGTGACCCAAGGGAGAGCTGGTTCTTACACATATGCTTGGTTGGCCATAAACATTTCAGTGAAACTTCAAAGTGAAAGCTATTGTTGGAAAGCCTGACCTACTACACATGAAAAGAACACATTGTAGAACCACGTTGCTGTATACTACCATGTCTGTGCAAGGAGTGATTTGGGTATCTGTGGTTGCGGAAGACATATCTTTGTAACATTGGCTATTTAGTGATTTTTGTTTAAATGTGAGGTTTCATTCACCTGTTCATTCACAATAAATGATGTTGATTCCAAATCATGCTAAAGTAAAACCTACAGTGATTTAATTAATTCATTTAGTCCTTACTGGTTGTTAGTTCTTTATTGATTTTGGGGTAATTCAGCAAATTTGGTTATTTTGTTTTCTACCTGCACCCACCCCCAATTTTAGATTTATTGGTAGTTTTAGAATTTAGACCTACAAGGGGAATGAGTGTCAAGACTCTAATGGAGCTTAATGTAACACCAAAGCATGGAAAAGTGAAGTGCAGATCGATTGGGATGTTAATAGAAATAAAAACAGAAATTGCTAGAAAAGTTCAGGTCTAGCAGCATCTGTGGAGAGAAATAAGAGTTAACATTTTCAGGTCCGGTGACCCTTCCTCAGAACTGATGGTACCTCGGAAAATGTCGGTTTATATGCTACATTAGCAGAGTTGAACATATAAATTAGTGATGTGAGCAGAAGTAGATTATTTGTTGCCTCTACCCAGCTCTATCATTCAACAAACCATGGTTGATAGGATCGATTAGGCAACCAATCCACTATCCATGCTATTCAGTTATCCCTTACACAATAAGCTCTCATTTAACATAATAATTTTTGATGTAGAACTTTGCTAAATGTCTTCTGGAAATCTAAGCACAACAAATCCACTGGCTTCCCCCTTATCAAAGAGCATGTTGTTTCCTCCAAGAATGTCAATAAACAAATTAATAAATTAGTCAAACATAATTTCCCTTTCACAAGAACATGTTGAGGCACAACAGTTTGGAGAAAGAATTTAGAAAGCTAGGCTTCTTCCCTCATGTTGAAAAGATAACATTATTAACATTCATGGCTGAAGTGTCAGTGTTTGACCTCACTACTCCACTGAATCTGACAGGAACCTCTGGAGTTCTCCAATATGAAAAAACACTGATATTCAAGAGCTGTTATCAGTGATGCTACACCTCCAATGGGTGTACTGTTGACATTTCCCAAGACTGCAATCAAATGGAAAATTAAAAGGAATTGACAAATCTTGCACTTTCATGTCATTAACTCTGCTGTAAAATTCCTTGAAAAAAGCTATATATTGCCAAAGAGTTATAACAGGTTTTAAATGGCATACCAGCTTCATGATTACTACTGTAACTACCCACACTGAGAAGCATTTTTAAAATCTGAGGAATGTAAAAATTATGAATAATTTGTAAAAGTTATGAATAATTTTTAATGGTTTTCAGGTTTTAATGCTTATTTTACCTTCTAAGTACTATTATAATTATTTAATTCAATTTAGATTTTCAGATACCAAATGCAAAGGCTATTAAACACTATTAATTTCCTGTTTTCAATGTGATTTTTTTTAACCTGCCTGCTGACATTACCATTGCTGCAAACCAAGACACCCTCTTGACATGGAGTCAGATTTAAACTAACATTGGGGAGGGGAGAAATCAATGTCACAGATCATTAGATCTTTGTATAGTGGCTTTCATCAAGATTAACAGTGAGTGCTATTGTTCCATAGGTGATTGCAAAACAATATGAGCCAAACAGGGTGACCTGATTAAGATTGTCAAAATTCACAGTTAAGGAAAAGGCAAATGATAATTGTTTCCATAGGTAGGCTGAATAGTAATAACAGGACATAAATTTACGAGGATCACAAAATAAAATAATGATGAACTTAACATGCTAAGTGACTAAAATTCAGAAACCTGTCACAATCTATTTTTGAAATAAAAAATCTAAATTCATTTGAAGGGAACTTCCAACAGTTGCTTGTAAAGAATATTAAAGGAGAAAGGAAGCAATGAGGAAAGCTAAACTGATTTCAAATGAAGAAAACATCCAAAATATGTTCTCTCCTATTCAATCTTTGAAAGGACTAAGGTCTGGCTATTATCTGGTATTTTGCACAAGCTGTTCCTTCATATGCAAATTGAGAGTTCAAGTACCACTAAAAGGTAACGTGATCTCACTCTCACCCAACATTCATAAACTGTCCCTTTGAATAGCCCCACCATCAGAAGGATCAGATGAAGCATTGTGTAATAATACAACTATCAAATGTAGAAGTAGTATTTTCTACCTTATCTTTCACCAGCCTATAGCATGTAGGACACTCCTGGCAGCCAGGTCTTGTCCGATTGTAGAAATAGTTTTCTTCGCATTGGTCACAGTGTATGCCCACAAATCCTTCCTTACAGTCACACTTTCCATCTTCCTTGCACTGAAGAGATCCAGAGCCCTCACGGTCACAATCACAGGCTGTAAGAAAAGATAAACTACTTACACACTTGATTTTTAGAAAATGACAAGAACAATTTTTGAGAGATGTTCCCGGAAGTTATTTTTAAAAAATAGTTTGCTTACGTTTGCATCCATCCTGGCCAAATCCAAAGTGATACGGTTCACATGTATCACACTGCCGACCAACAACACCAGGCTGACATTCACATTGTCCATTGCGGGCATCGCACTGGCCGTTAATGGAACCAATGGGGTTACAGTCACACCTGTGAGCAAACAATTGGTGAACTCAACCAACGAAACCCTTCATGTTCTGCTGTGAAGAATAATGTTAACTACTGAACTGCAAGATTAAAAAGGTTAACTAGTTAATCCAGGTCCCATTATATACTACAAAAAGGGCAAGTACCATTTATGCAAACAGTAAACACATTATATGAGAAGCGATCATCTCTGTCAAATACTTTTCTTATTCTTTGAGTTGACGGCACACTACAGCCAGCCAGTGTAAGACGACTGGGAGGAATATTTTGTGCAGTCTTGTGAGACCCACTTTGCAACCACATAATTAAGATTTAAAATTAATTCTTCTATCCAATCTGTGATACAAGTAGAATAGACACTAAAGAGATATTCAATAGCATTATCCCACATGAGCTGTCAAACAAAATGCACCAAATATGGTCACAAATGAGTTACCAAGTAAACTTGAAGTTAATGGGCTATAAAGAAACCATTGGAACAGAGTGCTCATTACAAAATTTACACGCAGAATTATTAACCAGTGTTCTGGGAAATGTAGACCAAGTTGCACTATCACTGTGCCTCTGAATTACATGTTACAAAGTTTAAGATTTTAATATTTAATAAGTCATTTTAATATATAGCAATGGTTTAATGAAATTATTGGTCCAGGTGGTACAGTCAGCACCAAATAGCATGCACCATTCATTACAGCTGAATGCACAGAGTTCTTGCAAGCTTTAGAGCAGAGACTTCTCACGTGTGCCTGATCTAATGTGCCAGCTTCAATACAACATTCACAACATGAGGATGCTGAACCAACAAAAGTATAGCTCTACAGCCAGACTGAAGGATCTGAGAGAGAGCGAGCTCCAAACCAGGGAGCAAAAATTGGAATATTTAATTGTAAAATACTGTATAGCAAGCAAAGGAAAGGACACAGAAATGGGATTGAAATTGGGGGAAAAAGTAGTCAAAAGAAAATTATTTTCTTTATAAAATCTCAAACAATAAGTTACGTTGAAGTAGTGAGAATCCACACTTGTCAGTAAGCAAAACATAAAATACTTGCTATTGATTTCAGTGGCAAGCCTGTAAGTAAACAGCATTATTTCAAATAAAGGAAACAAAAGTGCTTTTCTTTCTCAGTATACTGAATTCATATGACTGTATCATTCAGATCTTTGGCACTTAATCTGGGAAATCTCGTTAAATAATGCATTAAGTTCTCTTATCGTTTCTTTACTGAGCATGGCAGTAAGACTGGAATGATGTGTGGATAGAATGTAGGGTTGTCTCTAAAATGCTGCAACCACATTTTGCTGTTTAGAGCAGCTAACTGATTTAGAATAAAACTTTTCCAAAGCTGAAATATTAGCTTCCGTTCAATTTCTGCTGCACCGCTATTGCCAAGCCAAGAATTCAAGCAGGACGACAAAACTGGAGCTTTTAGTTTCACAAGGTAGAAGGGAGGGCATGTTGTATGGAGGCAACTTTATATTCAACACGGAAATTGTAGATCTCAGCACTGGTTGCTCAGAGTACAAAACTGTTCTGTTTACTCATACTGGCGCCCTTTTGTTAAAAAGGGAAATGGTAGACTAATTTCACTGTCTATTACCAGCACTTCCTTGTTATTTGTTCCTCACACACAACCATTCCTTCTGTACTTTCCGAAGATGACCATTTTTAACACTTGCAGATTGCACAGATGTTTTTCCGATGTTTCCACTGGTAATTTTGTTAAAAGTTATTCTAATAACAGCACTTTGGATATTACAGCATGATTTAATTGATTTTGCTCACAACAACTTTGGATATATTGATTAAACTATTTCCAATGCATTACTGCATTGAGTCATTACAATGCATAATTGTATATACAGAGATTAGAATAGACTTGATGGACTAAATAACTTTGATTGCTGCGATTACTGCCACTTAAAACAGTTTTATACATGCACTATGATCTGTGTACTCTTGGATTTCACTAAGTGTTAGCAATCCTGCACCCGCAGTATCTACACTGCACCCGCAGCACGCTGAACTGGTGTTGCATTGTTGGAGACCTGTTTTTTGGATGAGACATTATAATGCGGGTACAGTTACAGAGTTTAAAATACATATGGATAAGTACCATGAATAGGAAAGGTTCGGAGGGATATAGGCCAACTGCAAGCAGGTGAATCATAGAATCGCTACAGTGTGGAAACAGGCTCCTCGGCCCAGCAAGTCCACACCAACCCACAGAGTATCCCACATCCAGACCCATCCCTATAACCCACCACCCTACACATCCCTGAATGCTACGGGCAACTTAGCATGGCCAATCCACCCAGCCTGCACATTTTTGGACTGTGGGAGGAAACCGGAGCACCTGGAGGAAACCCACGCAGACACAGGGAGAACATGCAAACTCCACACAGACAGTCACCA
Source organism: Rhincodon typus (assembly GCF_021869965.1). Lineage (NCBI taxonomy): Eukaryota > Metazoa > Chordata > Chondrichthyes > Orectolobiformes > Rhincodontidae > Rhincodon > Rhincodon typus. The sequence continues at coordinate 26,111,023 of NC_063341.1, read as the reverse complement.
GAGGGTGGAATTGAACCCGGGTCCCTGGCGCTGTGAGGCAGCAGTGCTAACCACTGAACCACCGTGCCACCCCCAGGTGGGACTATTTTAATTTGGGATTATGGTCAGCATGGACTGGTTGGAGCAAAGGGCCTGTTTCTGTGCTGTATGACTCTATGACTTGGACACTAAGATTTGTATAGAAAGAAGGGAACAAAGCAACAGACTGTCAGGAGGAATAGTCAGCAGCAATCAGTGATGCCAGTAACTTCCCCTGATTCTGTTAGCTTTCACAGGAAACTAGGGCCCCTCAATGCAACTCATATTCCTTAACTCCTTTTGTGTGTTTTCCAACTCTGCATACAAATATGGATCAAATATTTCTTCATCAGCCCTTAAGCAGAAAAAGAAAATAAGTTTCAATAACGTATAAAAAGGGTCTTTATTTTTCCCAAGTGTTCAACTTTGCTGTAACGTTATCCCTTTGTATTTTGTTAAATAAACAAAGTAAACAGCAATTATTTATGCAAAACAGATAGGAGGTGGATGCCCAAAATATGACATAAATTTACACAATTTCACTTTATGAGAAGGCTTCTCTCTCATGCGCTTTCACAAGGCAGATAGGCCCCAAAAGACTTTTGTTACCTCAATTTCTCACTGAAATGAAGTAACAGGTTGCTGCAGAAAGAAAATCAATCAACTCAAATTCCTCTATTCAACTTACCTCTGACAGCCCTGGCCACTCAGAAGATTGTAATAGCCTAACTCACACTGACTACAATCCCTGCCCACGACATGAACTAAGCACTCGCACAGACCGGTGACTTGGTTGCAGTTCCTTTGCTGATCCACAGTGCCATATCGAGAACAGTTACAAGCTGCAAAGAGAAACAATAAGGGCATTAGATCCTTTGTTTTTAAGAAAACATTGAGTAGGGCAAGGCAGGAAGGAAGAAGCGCAAGAGTCCGCAGAGAAGGGCAAGAAACTCATTTTTGTATTTTCCGCTCATATCATTATTTAGTTAAAAAAAAAATGCAAGTAAGGCACCCACATTCAGTTGCTGGGAAAAAGTTGTGATATTTCGTCCTATAAATAAGTTGCCCCCAAAAATACAGTGAAAGACATCAGAAAAGACAACACACAAATGACTCAAAGAATTACTGCAATACCAAAGGTTTTGTTGGGTTAAAAGAAAATTATTATTCAGTAATGAAATTTCTGTCAGTCAAAGATAAATTAACACTGAAGGCAGTTTTGGTAATTCACCAGTTTTGCTCCATACAGCGCATTTATTTTATATATTGCATTTTAAGATACTAAATCAATTTTATGTACTTTAAATCTCACAGTCAGAGAGATTTGAAATATATTACTTTTCATTGGAGTTAATGCTAATATGCACTTTTAAAAATTAGACATTTTGAAAGCATTTCATGAACCTACAGTAAAATATGAAGCTTACCTTTACATTTTTCTGATGGAATTGGGTTTAATGCATTTCCATAAAATCCATCTTTACATTTGTCACAGTAGAATCCATCAGTGTTGTAGATGCACTTTAAACACTCTCCTGTCAGCCGATTACAGTTCCCCACAGCATTTGGATCAATGTTGTCACTGCAATGACATGGTTTACATGGACTCACAGACCCCTCACTTCCTAAAGGGTCACCATAGTACCCATCATCACATAGTTCACACCTTTTACCTGTTTGAAATGAAAGAAAATGTATTATCAAATGCACCAAATTCATGAAAACAAACATTCCCACGTTCTAAGCAGAATTCCCCTAGTTACAATACTGATTGGAGTGACTAAACAGTTCTTTCAAAGCTAACACAAAATGCAAAAGGCACAAAGGCTAAAGGAATCATTGTGCACTTATAATCAATAATCAGTCCAATCAACATTCAGCAACAAAATACAGTGCTTAACTAGTGGTGCTAAATTTTTGCACTGTAGCCAACAAAATGAATATGAAAGATTATCTTTTTTTTAAAAAAGGTGCCACTTAAATAGAAAGCAAGCATTTAAGTAAGCTCAAACATGACATCAGGAAGTAATAATAAATCCCTCCAACTGAACCAAGCTTCTGTAACCAAAACCAGAATTTTTGCTGAGGTTTTGCATGAGATAGCGTGCAAAAGTCTGTGGGAGCCTCTCTTTTCTGGGGATTCCAACCTTTTCTGTGAAAGACGTACAGGAGGTCTTGTTCTAGCCGCTCACTGAAGCTAACAATCTCTGCCAATGACTAGTAAATTTACTGAGCACAACAGCATTCCAGTCAGCCATATTTAATGTTCCAAGTTATGAAAGTTATAATTTCTACTGCCAAATGAGAGCAACAGAAAAATCTTTGGTTTCAGTTATTGGCTTTTCAAACATATACTGCTCTTGAACCAGAAAGAGCTCAATTGTTTATGAATAAATTAGCAACTGAGGGTAATCGTTTGTTGACACAAAACTTGATTATTGCTGAAAATAGACATTTTGTCAAAAGTTTTCGACTTGTACTTATCAGGACAATTCACGAGGGATAATAACATTTAACACTGTGTGAAAAGGAAGTACCAATAGGTTGTCAAATGGATTCTGAGATCAGGATAGGTGACCAAAAGGCTGGTCAGAAAGGGGGATTTTGAAGGGTATCTTCAAAAGGAGGACCGTGAGCTAAAGTGGTGCAGATGTGATTCACAGCCCAGGCAACTGAAGGCTTGGTCCCCAGTGGAACTGCAATTGGGAATGCACAGATATCTTGTAATGTTGGAGAAGATTATACACAGGGATAAGGCCATGGAAAGGTTTTGGAAACAAGCATTAGAACTAAAAATGAAGTTGTTGCGACAGGGAGTCAATACAGGTCAGCAAGCATAAGGATGATAGAAAAACATGACTTGCTGCAAGTTAAGGTGTGGGCTGAAGTTTTGATAATCTCAAAGTTACAGTGAGTAGAATGTGGGAAATAAGCCAAGTCTATTGAGTGCAGAAGAAACAAAAGGCATGAATAAGGGTTTTAGTGGCATATGAGCCGAAACAGGGGTGAAGTTAAGCAATGTTGCAGGGGTGGAAATAGGAAGTCTTAGTAACGAGGTGATAACAGGTCTGAAGTTCATCTCAAAATGAAATGCAATACCAAGATTTCAAACAGACGATTTTATTTTAGAATGTTGCCAGAGTTTGTTGAGGAGACCAAAAACAGTGGCTTCAATTTTCCCAATAGAAACTTCTAAGTTGTCTGATGAAAACAGGGGAAGAGTTAACAGGTGGCAACTGTCTTCTCAGATGATGTTCTTGATCACATATTCTTATGTTGTGTTTCTTGACACAGAACCACCTCTCCCATACATACCAGAATATTTGTACTGATTAAGAAAAATACTTTTCAAACTTTGAGGATCTCACCAGTAGTTCCTTTAGGGCAGTTGGTACACACTACATCCCTGGTTTTTGGCACCATGGCACAGCTTGAACCAGTTGGACAAGGGCACGGACGACAGTCCTCTGAGCTACCAACTGTAGGATCACCATAGTAACCATCCCTACACCGCTCACAGTTTGATCCTGCTGTATTGTCTCTGCAGTAACATTCACCTATAGATTGAATTGGTTGATAAAGTAGTTAATTATCCGTATATCAAATATAGTTTCCAGACATTAAAATGCTCAAATTGTTAGCACTTTCTGAATCAATACCAAGTGTGTACAGATCCTTTAGAATGACAGGCAAGACTGCAGAGAATTCCTTGTAAGGTAGGTATTTTATAGATACCATGTGGCAGTTTTAATGCTACACATATTTGACAGTGACCTGAAATTTTCCTGTGAATTTTCAAACAACGATGGAAAACCCCAGGACAAAATGTAAAATTTTGCAGAGGCAATTTTTACTCATGTATGGGTGTGCAGGGATCTGACATGTTCTTCTGGACTGTCTTGGTCCAAAACATGAGAAGATTGTTCATTATAGGTAATAACTTCAGACTTCTCCAAAACAAAATCAAGGAAACAGCAGCGTTGAAATGAATAGCATTACTGAAAATTTACATTCGTTTTGTTTTTAAGATTTAGCATGAGAGACCTAAAGCACTAAAGGGCAGTAAGAAGGCAATTTCTTAAAAAAGTAGTCCTCGGAATTTGGGTGACACTGGTCCAACCGAACTAAGTGTCAACAGGCAGCTGATGAAGCCATGTGGTGAAGGTGCTTCCACAATGCTGTTAGCCAATGAGTTCTATGATTTGAACCTAGAGAGTAAGGGATACGTCAAGGCTTGGTGAGGTTTTAAAACATTTCTACAGACCAGGCTTTCAGGTAAACAAATGCAAAAATTCTCTTTTAATGGAAACTTCAACTCCTGCATTTAAAACAAGGTACCAAAGAATGTGGAGGTAAAAATCCTCTTCAAACACAAATGGAACTCCAGCTTCTTCCAGACTACTAGCATCTATGATAAAGATTGACAGATTTTGTCTATAAAAATAGCTCATTGTATAAGTAAAGGAAGCCACTAATAATCACAATGCCTTCTTGCATTCAACCATATTCTGATTCAGGCAGCATGCATGTCACTGCAAGTGATATTATGGATAGAGAATTAGGTCGATGAACAATAAAGCTCATGATGATTTCAGTCCAATGTCTTCCTGATGTTGAGAAGTTAAGATATTGTACACAAATAATGGAGTAAGAAAAATGTTTAATTTAATCTACCCTTACACACTATGAATTCAGAATTCAGAAACTAAATTCACAACACATACAGGTTGATTCACAAGAGGCGGGGAAAGAAGAGAGTTTGAGATGGTTGGGAAATGGTTTGGGTAAATATCATCACATAAAGCATGATATATACTAAATAAACTAATCCAAGCAAGGGCTTATTTCATATTGTGTCAGTAAGCACAAGTCATCATTCTAAGCAGAGTTTATTTCTCATTAAAATATTGCCGCTCACCACTTTCCGGATCGCAGGTATCACTATGTTCATTGCAGGTGCAGGGCACACAGGAACTGAAAGCTCCAAGCCTAGGATCCTCCCTCCTGTAGCCCGGTGCACACTGTTCACAGAACTGGCCCCGGTATGCAGCTGGGCAGGTACATTGTTCTACCCATTCAGCAGGAGATCCAGAGCCAGGACGAGCAGTGAGCAGAGTTACATCATCCAAGTGTCCAGCACCTATGGAGACATGACCAAAAGTTAGTTGCAAACACATTAAACTTTCAAAAATGTTGAAAATATGCATAGACCAGGTGAACAATGTTAGTTTTATATTCTTTTATTGGAATTAAATCTACATGGACTTAAATAAAAAAATGATGCGCCAGTCTTTCACATTCTGTGGAATTCCATCCTTAAAATTTACTGTCTCTTCTGCCACCTTTAAAAAAAGGTCACTTCAAACCCTTTTCTTTCGACTTAACGTTTGGTCACAGTTCAAAATCTGCTCCGACTTGGTTTTTATTTCCCCTGGACCTATCCTTGAAATATCATGTGATGTTTCTTTGCAATAAAAGGAAACAGAAATAATCTGCAGCAAGTAGGGGAGATCTTCCATCAAAAACAAATGCCCATATGTTCCAACATCTAGTGGGAAATGGGAGGGTCTCAATATACCTTGTTGATCTGGAGCAACTCACAATAAACAATGAAATCATCAATGTCCTTAGAGATCCCAGGTCACCACAATGCTGACCAAGCTCTGGCTTGGCACTTGGTGATTCACAAATGCTCCTGGACTGAAAGTGAAACTGGAATGACCAGTCACTTATGAATAACTGGTAAATTGTCCAAAATTATAAAACAGGGTCAATGCTCATAATAGGTTTTCAAAGGCATCCCTGCTGGGACTTCAATCTGGACAAGTTTCAACACAACACCAATGGATGTTGAGATACCTCTAGTTCTTCAACTATTCCTGCTGGATCTGGCTATGCTGAGTGTGGTTTGCTGGCCATTGTGCCACTGTGTATCAATAAATCAACCAGGTGGCATATGATTCTATGAAGACTTGTAAAATGGAAACAGTCTATTGAAAAATCTCTGGGGTCAAGATCATTCCAAATTGCAGTCCATTGAAACAAAATCTCTCAAAGTGGATTTCTGAACATAGTAAGCAATCTTGCTTGTCAATGGCACATGCCATCATGCACTATTTACATCTGAGTTGTGAGAATTCTCCTTTGAGACAGCTTAGTTAAAAACTTTCACCAGCCACAGACTTAGGATGGATTTCCCTTTGCATCACTTTGTTAAGCTGTGCAAGGTCAACACAAGTTTGTATAGTACTGATAGACTTCAGTAAGAGACAATACAGTGTGGAGCTGGAGGAACACAGCAATAATGAAGAAGGGTCCCGAGCTGAAACGTCAACGTTCCTGCTCCTCTGATGCTACCTGGCCTGCTGTGTTCCTCCAGGTCCACACTGTATTGTCTGACTCCAGCCTCTGCAGTTCTGGCTATCTTCAGTACAGTAAGCATGTCCAAGCACCACTCACTTGGTCTTGTGGTGAGGGAACTGGTGGCTATTCTTCTTGTTTCTACAAGTTGTTCCTCAACTTCCTTCATTAAACAATGCAGAATCTTCCTAGTGAATACGTATATAATGATTTAATATCTTTCTTCAATGCAACACTGTATTCAGTATTTAGCTTCCCTAACCTTTCAAATAATCGGCGATTATTCAGCATGCCAAAATAGACCATGTCTGCATATTCCTCAAGGCTACATCAGCTGGTTGTGGCAGTCCACAGAAAGCATCTGCCTGCACAACGAGCTCACTGCATTCCCTGCACAGGGACTTCACCACGTGAGCAGAGGTCAGCACACGTGTATGCACTGCCCCTTTTTCCAGAGCTGAGAATAGGGGTGGGTGGTTTGGGAAGAGGCTGAGAGCACAGTGCTTCATGTCCTGATAGTTTATGTCTCCACTGCCACCATCTTGCTATCCCCACCATTGTGCCTGGGGTGGAGCCAGGAGGCCGCTTGGTGGTCTCTGCTTGGATCTTGGTCAAGGGGATGGCAGTCAGAGTAGCAGGTTGGAGGACCAAGCGTGGGAACCACCCTGGGCACAGACTCCCAACTCCAGAAAGGGCCTGTTTCGGCAGTGGAGTAAATGGAGAGAGTAGGGAGTTAAGGCAATACAGCAAAGGAGCAGTGCCCGAGGAGATCTACTCCTCAGCTTTACCCAAGGAACCTGCAATGTCTGTTCAATCACCGTTGAAATGTGACTCCGGAGCGTGCACTCATATCACCGCCTCATGATGCAGTTTGTATCTGCTTTGGATTTATCAATTCTCCTTCTCCAAGGAGACCAGTAGAGGTACAGCTGCAGCCACAATGTTCTGCATCCAGGTTTGGGAATACACAGTGTTTCAGCAGACCACACTTCAGACTTCAGGCCTGGTAATATAACAGGTTTGTTTTGGCAACCAGGTCCCATTTCTGGCTCCTGTTCCAGAAGCTGCCTTACCTGCAGCCAGCTGTTAACGTGAGACAAGCTGAAGGACTTTGCTTCTGAGCCTGAAGGCAGGAAGCTGGCTGCTGCCATTTGTGGGTAATTCCCGGCTCTTACAGTCTACCAAGCTTAGGAACCAAAGTTTACTTCAGCAGGAAGGTTCAATGTTTGACTACCTTTGTGGGCAGCACTGCAGAGGATGGGCCTACGCATGGTCTCGACTGTCAGAGTCAGATCAGCTTGGTCTGGGGACACTTACTATTCTCACTGTATGTGCCTCGAATCTTGATAGCTGTCAAGTTGTGGAGAAGCCTTTGAAATTCAAAAGAAGAAAGCTGCGGCCTCCACGGATAACTTGTTACTTCATGAAGCCTGTCAACAAAAAAGTGATCATAAACATTTACAATAGTATTCGAAGCAATATTTATTGCAAATTTAGCTCAAAATGTAAATATTTTCATTTGTTTTTAACAGATCCTTGCGCATGACTTGAATCAGAGTGCATAGAAATAAAAGCTGATTCTCCCAGGGAGTGGGTGTAACGTCTGTTCTTAATTAAACTGACATTGCTTTGAACACAAGGAACCAGGTGATTCAGAGCACAACACTGACAATATTTCACCTGTGAGGCCTGGCACTGAACTAAGCCAAAGCTTAGGTTATATTTAAGGGAAGAAAGAGACTTTGATTCTTCTGTTGTCATGGGGATAATGACTCATTGTTTCAGGGCAGCACAGGGTTTGATATTGGTCATGCAATGCAGAATTCTGCACGCAGATTTACACATCATCTGTATTGTGATGGCATCAAACAGCCACCCTGGATACATCCAATCAACTGTATGTGGTGAAAACAGTTACTACAGTTACCATGCAGGTTCTGCCTTGCTGCAATACAAAATTCATGTACATCGTCCCTTTTCTGAAATGATAGGTAAACATCTACCATTGTAGATCTGGAAATGGGCTAGTGTGAATTGCAGCTCAAGGTGAATTAGCCTCTGACCTTCTCGTCTTGAAGACTGAAGTGGGGGAAGAAGCAAGAAAGAGAATAAGCATTTCCCGCTCCCCATGCCTTTTCAAAGTTTGTTGCTTCAGTTCATGACTTCCACAGAAGCAGAGATTCCAATCCTTTGTGACAAGCAAGCTAGGAGGTTCCAGGATACTGTTCTAAAATTCATTTGCTATTAATAAAGTTCACAAAATACAGTGAATATATTTGGACCATCTCAAAGTCTGGAGTCCAAAAGAGAGTCTGTGTAATTCAACACAATTAATATATGATTACTGGTTACAATTTTAAATGACTTGTGTTACGGACATTATGATTATTTCACCTGAAGACATATTTCTGTGGGCTCTCTGTCGGGTACTGATTTCCCTGAGCTATCAGTGGAACTGTTACTCTCAGGCCTGCTCCTTCCAGCACTAGATCCTCGGCTGATAAACGTGTGTCTCTCTTGTCCACATAGAAAGTGAAAGAGAGGTTCTGACCATAGCTCATCAGCTGATTCCCCAACATATTTGCTGGAAGAAAATACAAGGAAAACCAGTGATTAGGTGTGCAAGCATCTAAGGAAGTGATACCTCTTTAAAGAGTAACTTTATATAATCTCAGATGGTTAAAGGTCTTCAATCTCAGCCACCATCTCCATAAACATTATGCAGCAGCAACATTCAAATCATTGTACTCACTTGTTTTTGAAAAATATGAAATATTATACAATGACTGAATTTACATACCAGGAGCAATGTAGTAAACAGGGAAATAATCGTTAGAGACCACAGAGATATCACGGCTCACTGGGGACCACTGAAGCAGGACCTCAGTACCGTCTCGCTGCTCAGCCCGCCATCTGTCATTGCCTGCATATCCAAAAAGAGAAGTAAACAAAACGCTTCATGCCATACTATAAGCATAACAATGCACTGGCCTTTGGCCTGTTATCACAGTTTCATTCAATGCTGTTGTGCAGGGACTATTTCACTTTGTGCTTACTTGGCAGTACAACATGGATCTTTGACAGATCAACAGGATCCGAATAAAGTACAGTAACCACTGCAGAGTCTGATCGTTTAGAATTGGCTTGGTATGTACTTCGTACAAGAGGCTAGGAACGAGGTCTGAACAAACTAACCCTCCAACCCATGAAAGCAGACCTGAAATCATATCCATTAAGATTGCAGCATGGCTTTATACAAGGTATTCCCTTAACTGTAACAAACATAATTAAAGCAATTGGAAGGTACATCAGGGCAACAGATGATCCAAACAACAGCAGACACAAAAAGGTGTGTGCAAAGTGAATGATTACTGTGTCAATTAATTCCTTTAAAATAAGGCTAAATAAACATGATCCACAGGGCTTAATCATAGGCATAAGTTAAAATATAGACAAATATTTTACGCAATACTTTTTACAATACAACACATTGTACAAAGTCTGCATGGACCCCATTGACAGCAAATATTGGATTAATATCTAACAAGTTTTTTTTCACTACCCTCGGGTATTAGAGATAATCTGTTAGGCACTCTATGGCTTTTATCTCCTTCCTCAGAGGACTGAGAAGATATAGGGAACAAGATAAGAGTGATGTGCAAGTTGGACATGCTCTGCTGGAAAGAATTGAATCAATGGACCAAAAATAATTTCCTTTTTAGTTTAAACTGTAAGTGTTACATACACGAAATAAAGATTTTTGGATTGAATTTTTTTTGCAACTTAGTTTTTAACTGGAGGCTGAGCTGGATGTTACTTGTCAAGTCTGCATCAAGCTCAGTGATACCAAGTCAAATGAGTCCATGGTCAGAGCCAGAAATATGGAGGCATGCACATTAGAAAATCTCAGCAACACCTGTATCAAAGCTTGATGCGATCCTCTCGATACTATAGCCCTCAGCTTTGCTACAAACAGATGAATGACCAAAGCAGAAGCAGGCTGTGCAGCCATGAGGGTTCCGGGGGTCCAAGTTGAAAAATCCTGGTTTGCATCTGTAGAAAAGAAAACTCATTATGAATGTATTTACTACTAACATTTCAAACTAATTTGTTGATTTTTAAGAACCTTGCTAAGTTATTGAATTCTTATCTATGCAACGTAAAAGCCAAATAATCTCGTGATTGCAAAAAGACTAGGCTGTGATTTTATCTTCAATTAAAAAAAACTCAGCCATCTAAGTGGTTTCCTCAGCTACAACTTAGCAATACCCAATTAAAAATTTCAATTAGCTATCTTCATTACTATTGAGTGAAAATGACAAAAGACAATAACATATTTCTGAAGTTACTTCTACTTAAAACTTAGCCATTGAAAGGTTCAACATTCTGGGCCAGTGAACAGCATGTACATTGAGCATTGAAGATGACCTTTCATTTGCACAGATTACAGACAGCAAAAGTACAAGGTGACTTCATGCCCAAAGCGGCAGTAAAGTTGTGGGAGGGACTTCAGTGAAAAAGGAGTCAATAACATGAAGGCCTCAGTTATGAAGAAACATACAGAGCTGAACATGTTTTCAGTGGAGAGAAGATAACTATGGGTGAGACATGATCCGGATCTTTAAAAATGCTGAGACAAATGTTGATATGTATGAGAGTTATTTGACTTGGATCATGGCCACAAAACTAGAGGAAACAGGTTTAAAATTCAGCCTCAAATGAGATGAGAGATTAAATGAATATTTTCCAGTGGTGGAATGTGAGATATATAGAACAGACTCAGTTCCTGTTAAAATTGACGATGCTGAAAAGACTAGGACCTGCATTTATATAACATCTTTCATGACGTCAGCAAAGTGCTTTATAGCCCAACTGGATATTTGTTGAAATTAAAGAAACGTGCAGTAATGTAGGAAATCTGACAGCCAATTTACCCACCACTCAATCATGTGAAAAGCAATAAAAGCTAACACAATTTTTTTCAAAGTGATTTTGGTTGAGGGATAAAACAGTGACTAACAAATATTATTGACACTTGTACCAGAGGATCTTTTCATTTAATGCATGGCAGAAGGCTACACTTTTCCACATTGATACTCAGAAAATACTTGAATTCAGTATAGCTCCCACATGACTTTCAAATCTGGAACCTGACTTCATTTTAAAATCTCTTTACACTTGTAGCAACCTGACAAAACAACAAAACTATTACAAAGGAGCTGCCTGTAAAGTGATTGAATGTAACAACTCCTTTGAACTAAACATGCCTTAAGATAGCTATTTTTAAAACCCTATTCCTCAAACTGATGCAAAATTCTGAGATATCTCTGATGCATCCCAAGGTGTAATATTTTAAAATCCGGAGAATAATCTTCCAAAATTAAGTGATATTTGCAATCGAAAAGGTCAGCAAAGAAGCATTCTGTACTCTGAAGAATTTCAAGGTGGATATTCAGGTAAAACTAGTAGTAGAACCCAAATTGCTATGGATGACTAGTTTAAGGCACTAAGCAAAAGAAGCATTGCCCAGTTGTGGACAGACCCAACAGTTTTCTTTGATCAAGGCTGCAATACAGATAGTACCCATTAGGCCAATTACATTAAGGAGATCCATTCCACAGATGATTCAAACATCCTCTTAAATTGGGTTAATCTCTCATGTAAGTAGAAACACATTCAAGAGACATTGAAGAAATTCCAGCAAACAGTGCAGCATTCCAGAGTGACCTTTAGCAGAGCACTTAACTTTGAAAATCAACAAAATCTTTCAGTATGGAGGCAAGTATTGAACTTGTGCACAGCTAAAAGTCCCACCTCGTTTTTTGCCCAGCCTGATTTTCCCAAGAGCAGAGGAGACGAGAGTGTGTGTCTGCAAACTTGCCCACATCAAGTACCAGGCCAATTAATGCCATTATTGGCTTACTAACTGCCCACCTCCCACAACTTTTCAAATTTTCCCAAAAGGATCCAGAGAGAGCTAGCCAATTTGATACAATATGGCTCAAAGATAGGAGACGGGGGGTGGAGATAGAGGGGTGTTTTTCGGACTGCAGGCCGATGACCAGCGGTGTGCCACAAGGATTGGTGCTAGGTCCACTGTTTTTTGTCATTTATATAAATGATTTGGATGTGAATACAGAAAGCATGGTTAGTAAGTTTGCAGATGACACCAGTGAACAGTGAAGAAGACCTCAGAGTACAACGGTACCTTGATCTGATGGGCCAATGGGCCGAGAAGTGGCAGATGGAACTTAATTTAGATAAATGTGAGGTGTTGCATTTGGCAAGACAAGCCAAGGCAGGATTTTTACAGTGAATGGTAGGGTCCTGGGGAGTGTTGCTGAGGTGCAAGTGCATAGTCCCTTGAAAGTGGAGTTGCAGGTAGAGAGGATGGTGAAGGCATTAGGCTCACTTTACTTCATCGGTCAAAACACAGAGTATAGGAGTTGGGATGTCATATTGCAGCTGTACAGGCCATTGATGAGGCCGTTTTGAGAATACTGCGTGTAATTCTGGTCGCCATTCTACAGTTAAGATGTTGTTAAACTAACGAGAGGTTGCAGAAAAGATTTACTAGGAGGTTGCTGGGACTGGAGGGTTTGAGTTATCAGGAGAGGTTGAATAGCCTGTGGCTTTCTTCCCCAGGAACGTGTGGGTGACCTTATAGAGGTTTATAAAATCATGAGTGACATGAATAGGGTGAATATCCAGGGCCTTTTACCTAGGGTAGGAGAGTCCAAAACTAGAGGGCATAGTTTTAAGGTGAGAGGGGAAAGACTTAAAAGGGGCCTACGAGGCAACAAGGTGATTCAGGTATGGAATGAGCTGCCAGAGGAAGTGGTGGAGACCGTGAAAATTACAACATTTAAAAGGCACCTGGATGGGTGAATGAATAGGAAGAATTTAGAGGGATATGGGCCAGGTGCCGGCAAATGGGACTAGGTCAGATTGGGATAACTGATCGGCATGGACGGGTCGGACCACAGGGTCTGTTTCCGTGCTGGATAATACTATGAGTCAACATTTAGAAGCTATTGAGTCAAACCAGCTGCATGGGAAGCAAGGACATGATTTGGGCAAATTATGAAGTAGCCAGCATTTAAAAATAAAGTAAAAATGTTTTTGAAAGCCAAAAGGCATGAAACATTTGAAGTTACAGCAGTCTATCACAATTAAGGCTCCTGCCTTGAACTAAGAACTTGAAAATTTAGAATAAGGGGTCATCACTATACTGGCATTGTGCGGCTATTGGACAGTGGGCAAAGCTGTTTGGAGTTTGAGCTCCAAGAAAAGGCATATCTGGAAACAGGAGGGGCTGCATCCTCAGAAATCAAAGCCATTGTACTGAATAGCAGCAGCTGGCAAATGAAGGGCAAAATGCCAGGCACCATGAGGCCAGATAGGATAAGGGGCATGGTAGAGAAAGAGACACTGCCTGCAACACAGGATCTACAGGTAGGTGAAGAGACACTGATATAACTGCACACCAGTGCTGAATGAGATTGTGAATTTCTAGGCATATGGTCACAGACACTGTTCCCACCAGTGCACATCTCTGCAGCATCCCACCTGCTGCAGCACAGTGGTGCATCATCCAGATGTCACAGGTCCTCTTTATCATTGTAGGGCAAGACACTGGGACCACCATTGGGCATTGACAGCGTAGAGGGCACTGGGTCCAGCACCGAGTGCGGTTAGCTTGTGCCTTGCAATAGTCTCCTGCAAGAGTCTCTGTCACTTTGGTGGTCTGCTACACTCTCCCTAACAAAGCTCTCCAGAGAGACGTGGTCCAAGAGGGCCGTGAGGCCTTGGAAGGATCAGCTTATCTGGGGAGGAGCAATAAAAGGAGGAATTAGAAGCGGAGAGAGATGGCATTGAACAGAAAGAAGAGAGCACCCCTTGCCATCCTCTAAGCAGCTAGGCAACTGCACAATGGAGAAAGGAATCAAAGGACATGCTGGTACGGTGAGGTAAAGCGAAGTAGAGTAGGAAGTGGCTGTGTGGAACATAAACGCTGACATACATAAACTGGCTTATTGCTGTTCTGTTAATTCTATGTAATCTAATGCAAAATAACAAATAAACAGAGACTGATTTTTTTAAACTAACATTAGAATCACATAACTTCAACAAAAGAACCCATAATCCTACCTCTCACAGTTGAATCCCTCAACATTATTCTTGCACATACAACGCCCTGTATCGACAATGCATTCTTCGGTGCTGCCAGCAGGGTTACAAGCACACGGTCTGCCAGGAGAGAAAGCACGTAAGAAACACAACACCACCTAAACCCGGGAAGTGCTTCTGCAGTTAATCCAAAATTTCTAGAACAGATGGCAAGTGGAGCAACAGCAATTAATGCAAAAGCAAACACTGGAAATACTCAGCTCTTCTTGCAGCATGTGGACAATAAATCAGAATGAACATTTCCAGTCAGTGACACTAAACAACAGAAAAAAAGACTTAGATACTGGAAAATAGAAATTGATGGAAGAACTCTGCAGATCTGGCAGCATCTGCAGATAGAAAGGAGGGTTAATGTTTCAGATCCAGGTCATTGAATCTGAAATGTTAACTCTGTTTTCTCTCCACAGTTGCTACCAGACCTGAAGAGTTTTTCCAGCAATTCCCATTTTTATTTCAAGTCAGTGACCTTTCGACAGAATTGAAAAGCATTATAACTTGGATAAGATGATATCTTATTTTTTTCTTGCTCCATTGCCACTCTATCTTGTCTTGTATCATCAGCTGCTTTTTTATTTAACCATTTGCATTTTTGCTCTATCACAGGCCTTCCCTTTTCTTCTTTCATTCTGTATATTTCCATGTTCTGATGTGACATCTAACTGAAATACCGACTACTCCTCTCTCTGCAGAGGCTGACTGACCTGCTGGGTATTTTTGGCATTTTCTAATTACATGACTAGCAGTTAATGAAGTTACTCTAATGCAGTCAACTATATGGCTATTATCTTATAATGGCAATCGTGATGCCTCATGTGGAAGTGAGACTACAATAGATTATACTTTTGGTTTCATATTTTATAAAATATGGTATCTCAATTAATACACAGCAAACAAGCATTTGGTGATTTTAAGAACATTAAGACGGGTCAAGAAGTCCTCAAAACCTCAAACCAAGCTCACTCTTGGAAGAGGGAAACTGAGTATTTCTAGTTACCATAAATGTCATAGTACAAGTCAACCTTTGAAGCCTCCAAAACTGATTGCATTGTTATTCCAAGTTGTGCATGGAATAAAAAAATGTGAATTGCCACAAGAATATGGTTGCTGATATTTTGAGATGCGAAGAAGAAATACATAGCTAATTCATATTAATGTGGCATGATATATTGAATAAATTAATTACATAAGGATACCTTTAATTGCAATGAAAAAGTGTTTCAAAACCACACAAGACGACAAGCAGGATAGCATGAATATTTGTGCACTCTGAAGGGTTTTTTCCCCTCCATCAACCTATTCCATTGCGACAAATGTGATCTTCTAATTGCTTTTTGGGGGAAATATTTGAATCTCCTGGTATAACCACAATGCCAGTGTTATTCCTTCAGAGGCATCTCTGGATCTCAACAGGTCCCACAAGCTCTACTCTTTACATAATCCACTGTGCTGCCCATTATCAAATTCATAACTTGACTCAATCCTCATCCAGCTAATCATTGTCAGGCATATGTATTAAAAACATCTGCAGGGATTTTTTGTTTTTTATGTATGGTATTACATTTGAAAATGGCCATTGCCTTTAATTTCATTCTGTCAACAGTACAGTTACTACCATTGAGTCTTAACTGCTCACATCCTGTAGTTTTCACTAAAACTGCTTTTCATCCATTCCAATGCAGTTTTGTAGCTGAGCAAGAAAAAATCATGGGCATTTCATCTATGTTGCCCATGTAACATAATGGGTACTTTTCCCTTGGCACTGTCTAATGAAGAATTGCTATAAACTGACAGTAGTCTGAGTAATGTTAATCTTCTGCTACAACACTAGACACTATTTCATAAAGGAACCAAGTAGCTATTTCTCTGAAATCTTTGCTGGACTTGGGGTTTGATTTATATATAAAAAGTATATATCAAGTGACACTGAAACTATTCTGACAATTTGAGGAATATGCTTCTCAAGATCAGACCACTGGGTGGTCCCAGAATTCTCTTGCTACAGCAGAGTTTTTTTTAACAAGTTAGCATATGTTATGACTTTGAATGAAACCAGTTTTATAATTCATTTATTTTGTTGTAAGACTCATTTCTTTTTGTTGTTTGCCATGTGGAGCCCGCTCTGTACGAGTGTCTTAAACTCATACATTTTCACTATACAACCTGAATTGTCTGCTTGATCCCTTGTGCCTGATTAAAACACAAATAAAACATCTAGTTGCAAGGCATATAATTAATGCTACTGTTGTGATTGAATAGGAGGCTCGAATTACATGCAAAACATGATTGCTAGGGCTGGAAATATGGGGCCATCTTATACACCAAGCAACTTATGCACTGTCACTGTTATTTCCTTTAGAATGCAAAGAGGTATTGATGACAGTCCCACTTCAACTTAACATCAGCTCATTGTAGATTAGCCTATTTATTCAGAGTTCTTTTCGGCACAGTTCTCCCTCCTTTTCCTGCAGTTAGTGACTCCTTGCTTGGCTACAACTCCAGGAACATTTTGCTTCCTTACCAAGGGGGGGAATTACTTTCACAAGACTCAGACTAGCCAACTCAATCTTTTCTGTATCTAACAGCAGAAACTTAGTTTTACAAATAATCTACATTAGTGTTAATCTGAGCACATGGGCTACTTGGTAGCCAGAAATGTAATGTTGCCTATGGAGTATCTCCTGTTGCTCTAATAGTATGGGAAGTCAGTGATGCTGACATCAATGACGTGCACCCAGAACAAGAAGTGTAAGAACAAACTGAGTGAGATTGGAACTGAACTAGCAATTTGCACTGCTGCTTTTGGGAGAGAAAGTGGCAATGTTTTCCATTAAAAATTTCTTTCCATTCCATCGCCATCCTCCCAGGAAGCTGCTGTTTGATCACTTGCTCTTGAACCGGGACTTTTCCATCAACAGCTGCTGCACCTGCACTGAGCTCGTTCCGTGTGTCTCAGTTACTGCATTTCCTAAATTTTACAGCACACTGCACGCAGGACACTGCCTCTGCTGCCACCTGTGCGCATATTGGGGGCCAGCCCAGCAGTGCCTGAAAGTGGAAGTGGCTCTTTATTTTCATGCAAAGGTTTAGTGCATGGGAGCATCAATTCAAAATCCTTTTCTACTCACTCATTCAGAAACCTCAAATTCTCACTCTGCAGGACTCTAAACCTACATGCATATGCTGTTTTCGTCCTGAGAGGCACTGATCTTGAATGCAGCCATCAGTTGAATCAATTAACACTAAATACCAGCAAATGCTAATATAAAACGGATGTCGGTTGAGATTTTTCTGTGTATAGAGGTGTTAACTATTTGAAAGAAACACACTGATGCCACCAATAAAGAGGAGATCAGGGACTGATATATATTCACATTAATCATTTGCGGGCTATTAATAACTAACAGCAGTTTCTACTGAAATGATTAAAACCTACAGAAAACATTGCGTGGAGGGGAAGGGTAATCCACAAACACAATATCTGTATTAAATATTAGTGAGCAGTTAGATGCTTATCATTGTAAGCAGCTGTCAAAAATAAGTTAATCATCTATTACCTTCATCACTGGAAATGCATGAAGAGCAAAGAAACTACAAAACCGCATACTTCCAATTACCTGCATCCTGCTTCAGTTAGTGAGTGGTAGCCAGGCTGGCAATGGTCACATTTATCTCCCATCACTCCTGGTTTGCAGCTGCACCGGCCATAGATATCACATTGTGTGCTGATTGAACCTTGAAAGCAAATGAAAGCAATATTAATCATTTATGTAGCAAGTACAGCAAATAAAACAGGAAGGCAAATGGAATATGCTTATTTATTACAAGCAGAGTGGAATACAAAAGAACAGATGTGGTTTCACCAACATCCTGAGTACAATGTACAGTTCTTGTCTTGTTAGAACTAGTTCAGAGACAGTTTATTTGCCTGATCCCTGGGGGGAGTTATTTTATGAGGAAGGGCTGGAAAGGTTGGGCCTTTATCCATTACAATTTCTATTTTCCAAAGCAGGCTCCCAAATTAGACTTTCAGTGATTGTCTGCACCATTTCCTGAGATTCCTCAGCCTGAAAAGCTGGTGTGAAGGTGCCAGCATATGCAAAGTGCCATGACTTTCCGAGAGGGAGGTAACCGATATATATTCTGATGAGTGCTGCCAAGAAGATTGATTCCCAAGAGAGGGCACTGCTGGCTGTGCGTCAGCAACTAGATCAATCCCCAAGCTTCACATGGAAATTTCAGCTCCTGATCAGGGATATCATTGTTTAGTTTTCATGCAGATGAGTTTGGAGCATTTCAGTCGCATGCCTCTACTCCATACTGACGTTCGTACAAAATTAAGACAGTTCCTGTTAAAGCCCTTGGTGGAAACTGGTCTCAATATATGCCATCAGAAATTGCTTGGAACAGATGAGCACCGTCGAAAACTTTCCTGTTTGTTATGTTCTGATGAAGAGTCTCCAGACTTGAAATGTTTACTCTGCTTTTAGTCCAGCAGATGCTGCCAAACCCGCTGAGTTTTTCCAGCGATTTCGGTTCTCTGTAGCATTTGCAGTCCTTTCTTTCATTTTACTGTTTGCAGGGCATTGGGTCTTCCAGGGTGGAACTGCAATGCCCTCGAACAAGAAAATTTTCGATGTAATGAATTTTCAGTGCAGCTACGGACATGGTTGGGAGCAGTAGACTCTTATCAAACATTGGATTCAGTTTAAAGTGTTCATGTTAATGTGGTTGATTCTCAGCTGCCCTCTGGACAATTAGGGATAGGCAATAAATGCTGCCTAGCCAGAGACGCCTTCATCCCATGAATGAATAAAGAAACAAACGTGACCAGAATGGGAGACTGACATTTTGCAAATTCAACAGCACAGCTACAGAACCTGTACAGGGTTGCAATCTAATATCTTATAAAATAAATAAAAGAAGATAGAGACAGATGCAAATAGAGATACATTCATTAGATTGATTCATCTTCATAGTCTCAAAGGAATGAGACCTTTTAATTCTTTGGACTCCACCACCATGTCATTTTGTATTCCTAGTTCAACGAGATTTCAGATCTTCAGGGAAGCGAAGTTTGTAAATTAACCAAAGCTTCTACATAGCCAAAGCTTTGCCATAACCAAACCTGTACAAAGCACATCATTGAGGCATTTTCCCCAAGATGTTATGGTGCAACAACTGTGCACACAATTACCAAAATAAATTCTGTTTTGAACAGTTCTGCACTCACCCACTGGGTTACAATTGCACGGCAGACATTGGGCTTCCGGGCCCTGGCGGTAGAAATCATCCCGACACCTCTCACAGTTGGGACCATCAGTATTCTCAATGCAGTTGCGGCAGTGCCCACCGTGTCCGGTGGCTCGGTAGAGCTCGGAGTCGAAGTAACATTCTGCAGATTTGCCGTGGCAATTGCAAGCTGAAGTAGAAATTGTAAAACAAATTGCTCAGATCATCATACAAAGCACTAGCAGATCTTCCTCACTACAAAACAGTATCCTGGTCAATCTTTACCCCTAAATTAACATGGCTATAAACAATTATTTAGTCACTATGACACTATTTATGGAACCTAATTGTATGCCAGCTGTGATGACTACAATGGGTCAACAACTGCAATTCAGAAGTAATTAGCTGATTATAAAGCACTTCCAATCATCCTGAGGATGAGAAAGAAAGGAGTAACAGGAATACAGAGTACTGGGCTAATGGTAAGATTCTTGGTAGTGTGGATGAGCAGAAAGATCTCGGTGTCCATGTGCATAGGTCACTGAAAGTCGCCACCCAGGTTGATAGCGTTGTTAAGAAGGCGTACAGTATGCTAGGTTTTATTGGTAGAGGGATTGAGTTTCGGAGCCACGAGGTCATGTTGCAGCTGTACAAAACTCTGGTGCGGCCGCACTTGGAGTATTGCGTACAGTTCTGGTCACCGCATTATAGGAAGGATGTGGAAGCATTGGAAAGGGTGCAGAGGAGATTTACCAGGATGTTGCCTGGTATGGAGGGAAGGTCTTATGAGGAAAGGCTGAGGGTCTTGAGGCTGTTTTCGTTAGAGAGAAGAAGGTTAAGAGGTGACTTGATAGAGACATACAAGATGATCAGAGGATTAGATAGGGTGGACAGTGGGAGCCTTTTTCCTCGGATGGTGATGGCTAGCACGAGGGGACATAGCTTTAAATTGAGGGGTGATAGATATAGGACAGATGTCAGAGGTAGGTTCTTTACTCGGAGAGTAGTAAGGGCATGGAATGCCCTGCCTGCAAAAATAGTAGACTCACCCACTTTAAGGGCATTTAAATGGTCATTGGATAAACATATGGATGATAATGGAATAGTTTAGGTTAGATGGGCTTCAGATTGGTTTCACAGGTCGGCGCAACATCGAGGGCCGAAGGGCCTGTACTGCTCTGTAATGTTCTATGTTCTATATGTATCCAATACTTACGTTTTAAAATAAACCACCCAAATAAAACATGGGATAAAAACAGAAAGTAAGGAGGGCTCTGGTGATGCAATGTTAGTGCCTCTACCTTTAAACCAGGAGGCTGGTGTTCAAGTCCTACCTGCTCCAGACATGTGTCCTGACGCATCTGAACAGGTTGATTATAAAATATCTAAAAACAAAGAGAGCTGGAGAAACACAGCAGGTTTGTCAGCATTTGTAATGCTTTGAGTCAGATATGACTTGGACTCAAAACAATAACTTCATTTCTCTCTTCACAGATGATCAGAACTGCCGAGTTCTCCACCAGTTTGATTTTCTTTCACAGAGACACAAGCAGTTCAGTGCAGGAGACCACCATTCAGAGCTCTTTATCTAGCTTCAGTATCTAGTGACAATCTTCTCCTTATCACCCCATACCCTTGCACATTATTTCTATTCAAACAATAAGCCAATACTTTTAGAAATGTCAGATCTCTTATTTTGCTTTTGTAACATCTCATAAAGGTTGGAGGAAAAATATTAGTGTGAATGCAGTATCAGCAAGAGGTCAAATAATAGAGGAGAAATAAACAGAGAGAAACAGATTTCACATTTGAGGTTGATGACCTTTCACTAGAACCAATGTTAACTCTTTCTCTTTCAAAAGACACTGCTTTATTTTCAGATTTCCAGCATTAGCAGTATGTCACTTGTGTGAAAATGAATGGGACATTATCAGGTTCTATTGCAGTGGGGTCCCACAAGGACCAGCGTTAGAGCCTCAGCCATTTATAATCTACATAATGACTGAAACAAAGGGTGGAGGGCAACCTATTCAAGTTTGCTGATGATACAAAATGTGGGAATATAAGCCATGAGAAAGATGCAAAGAGGCTCTCAATGAATACAAATCCATGCTAGAAAGTGGCAGATGGAGTACAAAGGAACTCAAGGGCCATATAGTCTAACCCTGCTATTCCTTATGTTCTTATTTAAGTCCTTAAACAACTTCTGACTCATTAAAAACACATAACAATATAATTCATTATAATTCAATGTTTAGGATATGCAATGAATCTTCCCTCATCTATTTCCTGTAGTTTATATTATCTTTGAGCCTTGGCATGGAGGAGAAAGAGATATAAATATTCATCTAATAGCCTTCATGATCACAGGACCTTCTGAAGTACTTTGCAGGCAACTATATAGTTGCTGTTCAAATGTAGAAAACACCCCAGCAAATCTCTTATATGATAAATAACCATGTCAATTTTTACCTTAATTTGACATTGGTCAATAAATATTGGACCCAGGATACCTGGAAAAATTCCCCTGCTACTCTTCAAAATACATGAGGTCTTTTAGATGCAGCCAAGAGAACAGTTGTTCTTTAATACATCCACTGAAGGACACAACTCAGAGTGCAACACTCACTCAATGCAGGCACCAGCAAAAATCAGTAGATTACATGGCTCCAGTCTTTGGAGTGGGAGCTTGAGCGAGCCCATGACTGTCCTACTCAGAGTTAATAGAAGAGGGACACAGCATGTGGGGGAAGAGGGAGTGCGCAAGCAGGAAACAGCATGAGAGACAGGCAGAGGGGCAGGCAGGGAGGGTGAGCACAAGGGGCAAACAGAGAGGGAGACACAGACAGTTTATTGGTAATAATCACTCAACTCATAATCCAGAGTACCAGGCTAATGCTTTGGTGAGAAAGACTCAAATCCAGTCATGGAGCTAGCCTATAGAAGACTACATAGCAGAATCAGCACTACGGTAGCTAAGGTGCTCTGCCACCCTTTTTTTGTTTCCTTTGCTTCCCATGTTAAACAAAACTTCAGATTGTCTCCCACAAGGAATATTAAAAATCTTCCTACTCTGGGAAATCCATTGCCAGGATTTGCACAAGGCATCACCATAAGCGAATAATATCACGTTATTGGGATGATCCAAGACCAAGAACTTCAGCATTCAATTTTCTATCTGCAATTTTAAAAAAAATCTACCTATCAACAGGTGCTTCACCTTTGGATTTTTGGTTACCTTTGGTAAATTACCTCCTGTCTTCCCAATACCTTGCATTTCAGGAATGTTATGAATATTCTGGACTTAGATGGATGGAGCTCCAAGTACAATGCAGGACAGACTACCCACCTCATTGAAAACCAACTGAAACCTTCAAGATTTAATTCTTTCACCACCAATGTACAATGGCAGCAGAGTGTACCATCTAAAGATGCATTGCAAGAACTATACGAGGTTTCTTTGACAGCACCTTTCAAAGCCAGGACTTCCACTACCAGGACAAGGGCAGCAGATGCCTGGGAATACCACCACTTGCAAACTCCCTTCCAAACCACGCACCCTCCTGGAAATATACCACCATTCCTTTAGTGTTGCTGGGTCAAAATCCTGGAGCTCCCTTCCTAACAGCACTATGGGTGCCTTCACACTGCAGGTACTACGGTTATCCAAGGTGGCTGCTCACTGCAATCTTCTCCAGGGCAATTAGTAACACATTATGGTATCTTGTTCCTAGTCATGGCCACATGCTGGTAAGGAGGTAAGCAAGAATTGGCAAATGAGATCAGAACCTTCAGAGGATCAATTTTTTTTTTAAAAACCTTGCCCGTTAACACCATATCCAGGATTTTATTCCCACCAAATGCTGTCATTCATTTATTACAGTTTTATATACAAAACTTCAAAGAAGTGAAACTTGATACACCATCCATAAACTTTCCTATTATACCCAAGAAAGAGATTTCTCAGGGACATGTGCCAGTTGAGCAGGATGGGTTGGGGAGTTGGGTATAATCAGTGAAAATGCAACTGTAGAATTTTTGTTTGAAACTTTCATCTACAGAATGTCCCATTGATCCCCAAAATCAGTTCACTAAAATGCTGAAAACAGCTAATTTCTTTCCAACTAGTTCTGAACTTAGAAACGCTTAGTGCTGTTGTGACATGGTTTTAATCTTATCAACTATTACAAACTATACTTTCAAGTTGCAGATCATAGAATCATCATAGAATTCCTACAGTGTGGAAACAGGCCCTTCAGCCCAACAAGTCCACACCAACCCTTGGAGCATCCCACACAGACCCATCCCCCGATAACCCACCTAATCTACAGACCCCTGAACACTACAGGCAACTTAGCTTAGCCAATCCACCTAACCTGCACATCTTTGGACTGTGGGAGGAAACTGGAGTACCCAGAGGAAACCCACGCAGACACGGGGAGAATGTGCAAACTCCACACAGACAGTCGCCCAAGGGTGGAATTGAACCCAGGTCCCTGGCGCTGTGAGGCAGCAGTGCTAACCGCTGAGCCACGGTGCCGCCCCAGATGGTGGAAAACACCTCCACTTCTAGAGGAAGCAATGTTTCCTTTGGAGATCCTACAGATCAGCGCTCCCAAAGAGAAAACATCAATAACTACAATATACACAATGAGGCACTATCTTTATAGATTGGGTTACTGGATTGTGGAAATTTCTGCATAAATGTGATTGTAGAGTCCGCAGATCCTTTTGAAAAGTAAATTATATAGTTGCCTGAAAAAGAACTATAAAGGAAAAATGTGCGGCGTGAACAAGAATGTAGGATTAGACCAGGAAGCTCATGAAACAAACATCGATCTGAGAGGCTAAATGCGTATTTTATCTGTGGTAATATTCTCCAGGGGTAATTTGGCTTTTCATTCTATTACCTACATACTGTACAATGGATCTGTCTTTTCAAACTCCTTTTCAGTTTCAGTCCGATTTAATATAAACTCAGAAATCCTTCAGTGAGACATGCAGCTAATGACTAAGAGCCTGAATGGAACTTTCAGCCATAATTAATACTGAGGGGGAGAGCAAGGAAATAGCAGGAAAATGGAATGGAAAAAATTACCCAAATTCCAGGTTTCAACAAAGAAGGATTCAAGAAACAAATCCTAAGCAAGGTTTCCTAAATCAGACCCGGATGCTGCATATTTCAACCCCGATTCCCTCTGTAGAAACCCTATGGTTCTTCATAGTGCTGCTTTTTTTTTTTATATACAAGTCATCAACAGTTTATATAAAGCTCTCAGATATGAAAACAAAATTGATCACTAATCACCTGTAATGATAAGTTAATTTTTCTTCAAGTAAATGGAGAGAATATTTTGCTGAATATTCATATTGAAAGAATGCTATGCACAATTCAATACTTACACAGACACTCATTTGGGTTTTCTGCTGTAGCTCTGCGCCAAGGTCGGTCATTGTAGAATGGCTGGCAGCTCTCACAATCCACTCCCATTGTGTTGTGTTTGCAATTGCAGACCAGTTTATTGAATTCATTCTTTATACATTCACTGGCATGGCCATGACACTTACACCTGTGGTGGATCAAAGAAGAGAGATGAGGAAAAAGATGATCAATAACCAAACAAAGCAAATACCATCACAGATTTTGTCCTGAAAAAAAGGGCAATGGTTTAGAAGCACAATCCCAAAAGGTAGCAAAAAAGATAGATAAAAATGAAAGTTGATATGCAGATACCATCGTCTGAGCATAGGATCAATCTTGATTTAAAAATAAATGTCACTTCATGAGTCTCTAGATAAACTATGGCCCTGCAAAAATGATGGCAAAATAGCCAAAGCCTCTTCACATTTACGATCATGATCATCTTCATGCTTTCAAACTAATGCAGTACATCTTCCATATGCTCATTACATCCATAACCCATAATTAACAAGCAACTGTACGTTAGTTAATGCCGGATGATGCCAACAGTGCATTCATTATATTCACTCTGAACTGAAATCTATTCTGTTAAGTTTTTCATCAGTGTTCAACTGGAACAATGGAACATGGGATTCAAGCCAACCCAATCATATTTATGCCTATATCTTCAAAGTAAAGAATCACTCCTGGAGTTGCATTGAATGAGATGCAGGGAGTATAATCTACTCAAAACAGATAAGCAATTCAGTGCTGAGGAAGGGTCACTGGACCTGAAACTTTAACTCTGATTTCTCTCCACAAATGCTGCCAGACCTGTTGAGCTTTTCCAGCCATTTATGTTTTTGTTTGTGAGCAATTTTTAACAGTTTGCACAAATTACTACTGACCTAATTAGCCACTTTTCCACTGATTTCATTTGAGCAAGAATGTGAATTCTGTCTCAAAGCTAGTTTTATTTAAACACACTTAGAATGGGAAGTAAATTGACTGGATTGAAAAAACAAATACTCCAACAAAAACAAAAGAAAACTCAATGATAATTGGGCGTAGGTTTTCTTCTGATAAAAACGTAATCTTCTTTCAGAGTGAATGCATCCTGCAATTTAAGATCTTAACTTATTTTGTCTCTCATCTGCTTAAATCTACATTTTCTATCATCAACCACAAACAGTGTGATTTTACAGTTAATCAGAGTCCACCGAAATGTGCGATTTTTGTTTTCCTT
Source organism: Rhincodon typus (assembly GCF_021869965.1). Taxonomy (NCBI): domain Eukaryota; kingdom Metazoa; phylum Chordata; class Chondrichthyes; order Orectolobiformes; family Rhincodontidae; genus Rhincodon; species Rhincodon typus. Next base: position 26,084,579 of record NC_063341.1, on the reverse strand, counting down.
TTATTTTCACTACATATTTCTGTGAATTAACTTATATTTCCAAGTTTTTACCTGGATTTGAAGATTACTTAGAACTCATGAATGTTAATATGTCTGAATACCTATGTTAATTAAAACAAAAGCTCTCTCATATTAGTTAAAAGAAAACTTTTGAATTCATTGGACCAAAGGAGTTCAAAGTTGTTAATACTGGTTTTCTAACAACTTACTGGTGAATCCTGGCTTGTTATTCACTTATTAGATATTAGACTCACATAATTAGCCATTTTGATCACAAATTGATGTGGATACCCACTGGCTGCATTTTTGTAGATTCCTACATTCGGTGATAAGGTTAATCATTATTTCTTCATTTAATATGATGGTGCTGAATTAGCTGAAGTAACACTTGCCTGCAAATATTTAGAGGGACTGTAAATTCCAATCCACATAAATAAAGTTAGGTCACATGGATTCAGAGCGAGCTTGCCAATTGGATACATAATTGGCTTAATGGCAGGAGACAGCGAGTAACGGAGGAGGGTTGTTTTTAGGACTGGAGGTCTGTGACCAGCAGTGTTCCACAGGGATCAGTACTAGGTCCTCTTTTGTTTGTCATTTATATAAATGATTTGGATGAGAATACAGAAGGCATAGTTAGTAAGATTGCAGATGACAGCCATATTGGTGGCATTGTAGACAGTGAAGAAGGTTTTCTAAGATTACAGAGGGATTTTGATCAAATGGGTGGATGGGCTGAAAAATGGCAGGTGGCGTTCAATCTGGATAAATACGAGGTATTGCGTTTTGGAACAACAATGTTAGGGCTTATACAATTAATGGTATGGCCTTGGGTAGCATTGTAGAACAGAGAGACCGAGGGTGCAAGTATATAATTCTTTAAAGTTTGCGTCATATCTGGACAGGATGATTAAGGCGGCGTTTGGCATGCTTGCCTTCATTGCTCAGTCCTGAGTATAGGAATTGGGACAGTATGTTGAGGTTGTACAGGACATTGGTGAGGCCATTCTGGAATACTGTGTCCAGTTCAGGTTGCCCAGTTATAGGAAGGATATTATCAAGTTGAGAGGGTTCAGAAGAGATTTACCAGGATGTTGCCAGGTATGGAAGGTTTGATTTGTAAGAAAAAGGCTGGATAGGCTGAGACTTTTATCACTGGAGCGTAGGAGGTTGAAAGGTGACCTGACAGATGTTTATAAAATAATAAGAGGTATAGACAGAGTTGTTGGTAGTTGTCATCTTTTCCCTAAGGTGGGGAATTTCAAGACTAGGTGGCACATTTTTAAGGTGAGAAGAGAGAGATTTAAAAACGTCGTAAGAGGAAAATTTTTTTTTTTTTTTTTAAACAGAGGGTGGTTGACGTGTGGAATGTATTTCCTGGTGTAGTGGAGGAGGTGGGTAAAATTACAAGATTTAAAAGACATTTGGATGGATATAAGAATAGGAGAGGTTTGGAGCGATATGGGCCAGGAGCCGGTAGGTTGTTGGAGATCAACTATAGAGAGGTCTTCACTGTGAGACTCAAGCAGCTCTTCAACATCCTCAGTCTCCACTTCTTCAAATGCAACTTGTTTTGCAAAGATCAACAGAATGTTCTTCGATTCTTGAGAGCTCTTCTGACGGATCAAAGCCTTTAAAATCTTGAAAAAAATCTGGGAGAAGTTTCCGCCAAACTGCGTGCAAGCAGTCCTTACTGACATCACCTCAGGCCTCCACAATAATGTCAATTGCATTCTTGATGTTAAAGCTCTTACAAAATTGAAGAACACTGTCTTTATCCTCCTCAGTAGCTGCAATCAGCCTCTTAAATGTGTGCATTAAGTAATAAACTTTAAAAGCTGCTATTGCATCCTGGTCCATGGCTTGAAGGACAGAGGTTATATTTGGAGTAGAAATAGTACTTTGATGTTTTCAGAAAGCTCACCAATGGTGGGAAGATGGCTTGGGGCATCATCCGGGATAAGGAGAATCTTTACATCTGAATTTTTTTTTCCTGCAATACTTTCCAAAAACATCTTCCAAAACATCAACAATAAGGTCACCGATGCAATTGCATTAGGGCCAACACAAGTTCACATTTTAGAAATAGCGCTCCCCTGTTCGTCAGTCACATTATAGCCAATTCACATTGCCGGAATATGTGTTGTAGCAGAACCCTCCGTATTTGCCTTTTCTTGGATCGCTTTTCACAGGCAAAGATAACCCTTGTGAATTCAACACTTTTCACCTCTTTCCGGCACTTGAAAATCAGTCATATTTATTAAAAATAAATTGCTGCTACTTCCTAACAGTAAATAACAATTACACAGGAACAGTAACTCTTAGCCTGTCTTGTCACCTTTAATGACTGATGCTTATATGCACTCAGGTCCCTCTGCACTCCCTTCAAAGTTACACCATTTATTTTTGTGTCATCTTGTTTTCTTACAGTCAAAATGAATCAATGCTCATTTCTCTATATTGAGCTTCATCTGCAGCCCATCCACCACTTTTCTATGTCCTTTTCAAATTCTACAATTATCTATATTTTAGGCTGGCTACTCTAGGTTTAATAAATCTGATTATTGAATAATAAAAGTTGTTTAGAAGATTGATTAAGGTGCAGGGGTTAAACATTTGTTTAATATCCTTTAATTAATATTCTTTCCAACTATTCATCATTTTGCTGGAAGGCTTTTTTCTGTTTATGTTTAAGCTGTCTTTGACAAAAGGCATTCTGCTAAAATGTCAGCAAAAGATTGTGGATGCTCGAAATCTGAAATAAAAACAAAAAATGTTGGAGAAACTCAGCAGGTCTGGCAGCTTCTGTGAAGACATTAACCAAGTTACTGTTTCAAAATCAATATGACTATTCTTCAGAACAGTCTCAGCATCAATTAAGTATTAAGTTGCACCAATTGTTTTCATTCTAAAAGGCTGAAGTGAACAAAATCAGCTATGGTGAAGAATCCAGTTTCCATTTAATATATAGGTGCTAAATCCTAAGTCATTCAGATAGTATTTTGAATGTACACTAAGGTTCCACTTAACGTTGCCTCGTTTTATGGTGGTTCACTCTATTGTCGGACAGTTGTTGGGACCATTTAGCATGTGTGCTCCATTTTAAAATGCTTTCACACTGGTCTGATATAGGGCTACACGACGTAACTGACATCACTTTGGAGTAAACTCTCCTGTTTCCTGAAACATTAACTCTGTTTTCTCCTTCACAGATGCTGCCAGACCTGCTGAGCTTTTCCAGCAACTTTGTTTTTGTCTCCTGCTTCCTAATCCTTTCTCACATCTCAACTTGGGCCTGCTGCCCCATCCCCTGGTAACAAGCCAGGCAGAATTGATAATAGGTCACATGATCTCCTTCACTGCGCTCTCTTACCATTTAAGATCAAGTTCCAAAAAATCATAACCTGATAAATCCTCACATTCACTTCACATCTGCATCATTGCATTTCTTAAAAAAATACACATTATACACTTATTTCTTTATCATTGCTTGTATTCTGATCAACTAGCAGTTGTGATGTGCCTGAATATTCACTACCAGCATTAATACCTCAAGCTACTTCACGACAGAAATAGCTGTGTTGATTGTGATTGCCATCACCAGTTGCAGCAGTGCTCACAAGTGAATAAGAACATGGGTTTGCAGGGCCATGCCATTGCAAAGCAGCCAAATGGCAGCTTCCAGGAACCACATCTGTTTCTTGACAGTCAAGGTATTTCTAGGGTTTGTAGCCTACACGTTTCCAGAGCTATCCAGTCCAGCCACTTCTTTCGCCCAAGCCAAGAGTTCACTGACGTGGATCCAGAAACAATACACATTACAGTCTATCGGCAGCGCTGACACTGCACATGCTCCATATATCTTTTGGGTACTATTCCTGAGCATAACCCTTCACCATGGCAAATGATGGCAGGGTGAAGAGGTGAAGAAGAATTACATTATCAGGAAAGGAAAACATCCCCTCATCACCAGTCTTTTTCCCAACCACTCTTCCCGCACCAGTCACTGTGCATCCCACCTGTACGTGCTCAGGTGCCGACACTGCTACACATGGAACACTACGACATTGCAACACACTTACGGTCACTTCCAGCAGCCAGTCACAGAGGAGTGTTGTCATAGCCTCTTTCTACATATGCAGTCATTATTAGTATTCAGCGCAATCACTTCCAACATAAATACATAGAGTACATTTAACTACAACAGGCAGATGAGGAATGGTGACAAAGCCTGATTGAAAAGGTGGATATTAAATTGCTTTTAACGGGTTGCTGAGTGGTATGGGATGGAATGCCAGAGAGGCATTATCGATTACTCTTTCATACACCACTAATTTTGAGAGAAGGGTGATAAGTTAATTATGAGCTGAATTAGTTATCATTTTTGTTAAAGTGAATAGGACATACTGAGATAAGCTTGTCACATTATTGAATAGATCCCAACCAGCAGCAACAGGCAGGAAGATACCACGCTCCACTGAATGATCGTTCAGCAGCTAGAATTTATTAAATACAGGTGAGGTCATACACAAACTTGGTTCAATTACATTTCTACTGCTGATTTTGAAACATGTGCAACTTCTTCTGACAGAGTCAGCTGCAATATCAGAGCCAGTGTGTTCAGGAGAGATGTTACAAAACATTTCTTCACACATAGGGTGGTAGAAATGTGAATCGCACTTCTAGACAAATGAAGTTGATGCTAATTTAATTAATGATATGAATTATTTTGAAATTATTAGCTAAATCAAAGCTACTCGGCTTTTAGAGTCAAGACATAGACCACCCGTAACCTCAATGAAAGGCCTATTCCTGCTCCACATATCTAACTGAGAACAGATTTCAGAACTCCCCTACTTTTATTTTGCCAAAAAACAATTATCGGTCAGATACACCAACAATGCAAGGGAAATTAATTTTCAGCTTGCAGGCTTAAGAGAATGCTGCATCTGACAATATCCACGAATGTTGGCTGTTAAAAGTTTTGTTCTGATGAGTTAAGACCATCTATGAATACATAATAATGGGGTAAATACTTGTTACAATTCTAGCACAATGGATGAAAAGAGGAGACTTTGAAATTCTGATTCCTTGCTTTCCACTGCAACACATTCTCAGCATTCCTTCTCAGTAAGATTGGGAATAAACCAAAAATGAGCCATAAATCATGGGAAGTATTTTGAATCAAAGAATCTGTCATATTTCTTCTGTATCAAGGTTACTATACACAAAAAAAAAGAAAAAAAAAACAAAAAAACTATTAAAGTAGAATTAGAATTAAAATTGAATTACAAATTATAATCAGATTCTGACTAAATCCATTTACTGACTCAAAAGTGTCACAATTGCTAAGTGATCAATCATCTACATTAACTTTTTGGCCTAAACCTGGAATGTAACACCTTGACATGCCAGACAAATCCTCGCAAGAACTTTAAATGTCAGACGTAATCCAAAGTGTCAGAAATATGAGCAGTAATCTTAACGGGAAAAGTAGTGGAAACAGAAAAAGAATTGGAGGATTAAACAGCAGACTTGAAATGTTGCAAGTGTTTTGACATTTTTAGATGAACCCTTCTTGTTAAGCCAAAGATGCACATTCTCAAACTGACAGTCACTGGTCAACTACAACAAGCAGATTCACTGTTCTTGTACCACTTGCATTTGGATTTCAATTCAGGAAAGTAAAATGATGATCACTGTTACCAAAGGATTTCAAACTCAACGTACGCGCAATTCTTGCAGTTTGCAATAATGAGAGACTCCTGCACAGAAGCTCTCAATAAACAGCCAATTCCTACTGTATTATGTCTCACTGCTATTATGTAGTAAGCGTTTAGGAGACATGTCCATGATATCAACACCATGTCATAACAAGTGACCTGGTATATAAACCACAAGACTCCAATTTAACTGGAGCCGCTTGAAGAATGGCACACCAATGAGGCCAGTCACTGCTTGCGGTCAAAAGAAAGAGTGAACAGCATGTTTTGGGCAAGTAAAATTCAACTGGTTCTGGGAAGTTCAGCCTTGGGAAGCAAAATGCCAATGTCAATGGAAGCTTGACATTGTTGGGTTGCCAGGAAACGTTGCTTACTCCTTTTGTACACATGAATATAGCATTTTTTTTTTATCCAAAGGGGGAGCTGACAGTTATGAGTTTAGATTATAACCATATTCTAAATAGACTCGCAGACTGAGAAAAAGAAGTAGTATTCAATCACATGTTTGAAATGCAATATTCAGTTTAAATCTTTTTTTTATTCATTGATGGGATGAGGGAGTCACTGGCCAGGCAGCATTTGCTGCCTATCCCTAATTGCCCAGAGGGCAGTTAAGAGTCAACCACATTGTCGTGGGTCTGGAGTCCCATTAGGCCAGACCAGGTAAGGATGGCAGTTTCCTTCCCTAAAGCACATTAGTGAACCAGATGGGTTTTTCCTGACAATCGACAATGGATTCATTGTCATCATTAGATTCTTAATTCCAGATATTTTATTGAATTCAAATTCCACCATCTGCTGTATGACGGGATTTGAACCCAGGTCCCCAGAACATTATCTGGGTTTCTGGGTTGACAGTCCAGTGACAATACCACTAAGCCATTGCCTCCCGATAATCACACAGGGTACTGCCAGTGTGAACAACTGTCCCATAATTATACCATTTGTCCTATGTCCCATTTTACGTTTCTGAGATGCCATTTGTCCCATATTGGGGTGTGGTGGGGTGGGGGAACGAAGAGGCATCGTTTGCGCCTTTTCGTTTTGTCCTTTCTTGTGCTGTTACCCAGAAGGTGGAGAGGGAGCTCGAAGAGCAGGCTTGCTGGATTGGTGGTCTCTTTTTCAAAGAGGCAGGGTCAAGCATCCCACCACCAACATCCCTCTCCCAGCCCCAGTTGAAGCATCCCTTATTCGATTTCCCCAAGATTTGCTCACGTAAGTGTTATTATTCCATCATTCATTGTGAAGTCTAGGCATCTTGCTGAATACAACACTTACAGACTGCTTACAGAGTATCTAGCATGGCTATACTTAAGAAAATATCTAAAGCTGACCTGAAATTTGCCACAGTTCCAACTCTTCTAATTCTCCTATTATTTACAAATTAGTAACATTTATTAAGTGGGGTGTAGCCAAAGGAGACAATTAGTGGCAGTGGTAATTTTTGGCCTGAGTTTATGTAGTGGTCAGACATTGAGAAAGATGACACTGTCAAACAGAGACAGAACAAGCGTGTAGCTTTAACAAAAGGATGTGCCCCATCTGATGATCGTTTGCAAGAACAATAAGAATTACAGCCTACAATGCCATCAAAACTCAAGATCACATCTCTGTACATGCACATGATATTGATGACACCACGTTTGCCTCTGTAACAGCAAAGGCAGCACTGTCAACTCTCTCTGCCCACTTGTCAGTAAAAGTTTTTAGAAATAATTATGAAAATTAGTATGCTTTACATCTCATTTCTGCCTTATACAACAAGCAGCTTTTTTTTTAAAAAGGAGACATTTATAAAAAGGCCAAGGTGTTGCAATTTGTACCCAATTCACAATGTTACCGACATGTGAACTTTGTGGGAATATCTATAATGCACTTTACAAAGGGTGATACTTACTAACAGTAACTTCTGAATTTCCAAATTATTTTGCATAGGTTTGTACTCTTAAAGTTACTATCAGTGTCAGTTGAGCAATGAGGGGCAACACTGGCAACTTTTCTCATTATCACAAGAAAATCTGTGCTATCATGTTAAACTGAAGTTGCACTGTACATGATATAAATCAACTTCCTGGCCATGGTCTAAATTTGGCTGTCTAAAGTACAAGTCTACCCATTCATGCAGCAAGTTGATTAGAAAGCTGGTTATCGTTGCAAAAATGACAGTATAACTGCAACTGTACTATGCTGGAGAAGATATGAGAGAACTTCACATGCAGCTTTTTTAATCCACTTCACTTCTTTTGAAATTATAGACTATTACAGCACAGGGGGTGGCTATTTGACCCTACTGTGTCTGTGCCAAGCACTCTGCATCAACAACTCAATTAGTCCTACATCCTACCCTTTTATTCATAGCCCTGCAAATCGTGTCATTTCAGGTAATTATCTAATTTGAATTCGCAAACACAAATTACATCTGACTCCAATCCTCTCGCTCTCAAACAACGTATTCCAGGTCCTAGCCACTCACGACATCAAAATGTCCTTTGTTGAAAGAAATATTTGGATATTTTGTCAATCGCTTTAAATGGGTGCCCTGCCAACTGGAATAGCTTCTCCATCTAAGCTGCTCAAATCTCGAGAGTTTGAATACTTTTATCAAACCTTTTCTCAACCTTATCTTCTCCAAGGAGAGCAATCTCAGTTTCTCCAAACCGTCCAAACGACCGAAATCCCTTATCCCTGGAATTATTCCCATAAAACATTGACGAATTAGAGTGGGTGCAGAGAAGGTTTATAAGAATGGTTTCAAGTATTAAAGATAGATTGGAAAACCTGGGATTGTTCTTCACAGGGAATAAGTTTGAGACAATTTGATGAAAGTGTTCAAAATCATAAAGGATCTAGTAAGGATATATGAAGAGAAACTTTTCCCATTGGTAAGAAAGGTTGCTGACTGCCAAAAGGGAAGTCATGATCTTGCTCAGTGGCTTCCAGCAAATACTGCCAACACTGTCCACTTTACCCAAGTGTTAAAACCTAAATGCTTTTTCTTAGCCTTCACAGCTACCAACACCAAGCCTGTGGCCTTCCACTCTTCCAAGGATATTTGAGTTTTGAATACAACACTTAGCTGCCTACTAATTCCTAGAATTTCTCCAAAGCTCCAACCATTCATTGCTCTCAACCTCACACTAAGTCCCTTACAAAACAGGTGTAGCTCAGTTTCCTTCACAGAAGCTCAGCTAACTGTTGCAGCCCTGATATGCAATTTGCTTCTGATTGAATCTCATCTCATCACTCCCTGCCCATCACCTTTGAATTCCTCTTCAACACACCATCTTGAATGTCCTATTGAAAATTTTGCAATAAAGCTCATTCTCTAGAGTTGAGCAGAATTGAATAATAACATTATGAAATTGTCAAATGCAGCACCTTCAAAGCAAATTTGAAGGTTACAGTCTTAGAATGTTGCAAATAGATTTCATCGCAGGGACAAGGGGGCAGGAGTGAGTGACAACGTGACCAGCGGGGCAAAGAGAGGGGTGGGCCTAAGCAAACTGCAGTTTGGGGTGGGGGAGTGGTGAGGAGGAATGAGTGAGAAGGCATGTTGGAAAAGCGATCATCTGGAGCTGCTGCTATTGGTGGGTGTTAGCTAACTGGAAGAGCAGGTCTAGATGATTGAGAAGGGAGTCATGAGAGATACTGGGGGCGTGGTGGTGGGGAGTGAGGAAAGAGGAAGGGGGGGAAAACAGAGAGGAAAGAGGAGGGGGGGGTGGAAGAGAGAGGGAGGAGGAGGAGGAGGAGGAGGAGGAGGAGGAGGAGGAGGAGGAGGAGGGGGGCCAGGAAAGAGGAAGAGTGAGAAGAGAGAAAAAGGAAGAGAAACAGAGACAGACAGGCACACGGGTGGAGAGTGAGTGTCATGGGGCATGGCTGAGTGGTTGAGTGGAAGTGCAGTGAGAGATACTGACGGGGGGTGGGGGTTGAGTGGTGTGAGTGAGAGAGAGAGAGAGAGATTGGGGGTGGGGAGAGTCAGCATGAGAAAAAGAGTGCGCATGCATGTGAGGGAGAGGTGTCAAATATATGTCAACCGTAACACTGCATTATACTTTAGTTGTGCCAATTGTTTCGTAATGCAAGTGTTTAACTCCATGTTGGGGAGTGTGGGTGTTTTCCTGAGCTGTTGCTTTGAAAAACAAAAACTCTGAGCTTTTTAAGCAAACCAGACATTTCTCCTGGGAAGATTTCTATTCCAATTCTTAGTTTATACAATGTAAATTAGATTTCTCAAAACAACATATCTCTCACTGAAAATAAGCAACCTCACTTGATTCCCAGTTGTGTTCAGTCAGTCCAAGTAGCAACAAGAGGAAGCAATAAAATAGTTACAGCACTAAACTCTCAGTTAACTGGGGCTGCTCTAACTGGTTCATGACGGGTTGGGGAAATGGACTGCTTCGACATATGGAGGACAAAAGAGTTTTTATACCGGCTTTCAGTACTCAACACTTCGCTTCACACTTGAAAAATGGCATGTTTTAAAAGGTCATACATCAATACCATATTTCTATAAATACGGAGAATAAAATTGACCTCAGCACCAATCCTGGCCCACAACATTTCAACTGTTCTCCAATCCTGACAGCATCCGTTGAAACTCTGGTTACATCATTTTCTCTTTTTTTCCAAAAGAAAACCTGTTATTGTCTTTTACATGTCCTTTTGAACCATACAAGTTTTCTTTTATAACAAGCTTCCCATAAGATGCCTTGCTACCTTAATCACAAATATGCTCTTCATTCATAAAACAGAATGATATGTCATAGGTAGTGATGGATCGTTTCATCTAACATTAGTGGGCTCGCAGATAAAGCAATACACTTAATCCCACTCCATTGTTCTCGCCCCTTAGCCTTTCAAGAATTTATCATTTTGAAAGATTATTACCAAAATTGCTGCCACCACTTCAGACGATGCAGATCATCATCTCAGTGGCAAAAAAAGTTCCCCTCTTTCATTTCTGATTCTTTCCCAATTGCTATAAAATTGTGCCTTCCATCAAAAATCTTGGCTGGAATTTTGTTGAGGCATCAGGGGCCTCACCTTCTGGCTGGAGAGCTAAACGAACTTGGTTGCCTCTTTAGTGGAAAGCACACCAAACCAATCAAACAGAGGAAAGGCCAACAGTGGGCCTTTTACCAGGATTAAGACCCGGCCAGAGATCACTCCCTTGGAAACAAATCAGAGGCCAACAACTTTAATGCTCACTAACACCACTGAGCAAGCAGTCGTTATGACTATAAGGGCAGGCACCAGAGTCACACAGTGACTCTGATCAAGGAACCATGCGCCTGGGAGATGACAAATAGGTCACAGTTTTGCCTGTCACGCAGGCTGCATTCTGCTAGATCCACATGCAGCTGCGGTCATACCAGCAGCAGTTGAATGAGACCTTTACATGGTCCTTATAGTTGGTCACCTATGGATCTCAATTGATAACAGTGCAGGTCTAAAGAGTCTTCTCCTTCCTGACTTAATTCTGGCAAAGGTGGACAGGATTAATGTATGTCCCATTTTTCCTAATTAAACGTTTTTGTCATCTCCAAGTGCCACACAAGAAATAAAAACAGATGATTCAGCCCCTGATCTACTCTATCAAAACTGGTCATGACTTTGAGCAGTTCTTTTAAAACTCTTCTTTGCCTTATCTGCTCCAACAATACAACTACAGTTTCTCTACTATCTCCACATAATTCTTCATCCCTGTTAGCAACGCAGTAAATCTTTTCTGCACCCTCTCCAAGGATTTACAAAGCTAGAAGGAAAAGGACTCAGGACAATTGTAATAGGATTTATTTGAGTTCAATTAAGATCTGAGTTAAGGTATCATTTTGCCACAGGCCCAATTAACTTTTGACCCAGCCAATAAAGAAAGTAATAGACTACACGATCACTATAATAATGGAGCGTCCTGCTTTTTGCTTTGGGGAAGAATTCTATATTTGCCCGAATCTGAGGCAGGGATAGGGTGCTGAAAGACAACTCTTTGTCTTTGCATCTGACCGCCCCCACCCCCCCCCCCCCACCTTCTCCTTCGTGCTTTTAGCTTTTTCTTATATTCACTCCTGGTTTATCTTTTTCTTTTCATCTCCCTTTTACTCTATATTTCACAGTAGTCTTTTGTTGAACTAATTTTCTCACAGGCCTCACTTTTATAATTAAGTCTGATTTGAATTTCTGAGCACAGAGCTTTTTCTTTGATATGACTCCGTACTGAAACTCCGTATCTTGCACTGTAACCTTGTCACATTCACAGATTTCCTACTGTTTATCTACGCTCCATCTGCCCACAAACTAAATCCCTTATTTCAATGAATTTTATACATTCTTGCTAATTCATGATTGTGTTGTTTCATGTTGAACCCAACTCTGTAGCACCAACTATTAAACAATTGTTCTCCTGTTCCCATTATTTGGTCTGATTTACATTAATCAGAGCGGGAAGACACAAGGTCTGCTGAACTGTTCTATGTTCCAGAAAACACAGAATTAAGTTCGCAGCTAAATTCAAAGTTAAGCAACAGCAGTGAATCAGAATCACACAGAAAGGGAAGTAGAAACATGGAACTTTGTTCCCTGGAGGTAGAGTCAATTGAAATTTTCAAGGCGAGGGTTTGACAGATTTTTTGAAAGGGGGGGACATGCAGGGATATAGTACAAAGATGAATAAATAGATTTGGCATATAAAATAGCCATGGAAGGTAAAACAGTTTCAAGGGGTTAAGCAATCTACTTCTGTTCATCTATTCCAACTCATTTCATAACCTGTTAAGCGTAGGCCTAAATATGAGCCACTAACCACCAAACATTGAGTATGTGAATTAATCCATTTGTGAACATACATTCCCTTTAAAAAAATAATAATAATATTAAATTAGCTCCTTATTGATCTGGCATTTTGTATTGGTTACGACCAATATCCTGTTTAAATCTTATTCGTTAAGTGTGGTAGCTTTAAAATTATATCTGCAGAACTGCACATTTGGCATTCTTAAAAGGAAAAGATCACAAACTGCCTTCGCAGTACCGTTACATTGCTGCATGGCCATGGCCATTCGTACATACAGTTTTTAAGGAAAGATCTCGTGTGAACTCCTAATGGTTAATCCAAAATAATTCGCAAATCTTCGGAATCTTTACAACCCAGGACTACATAATCTGATCTAATTGCTGTGTTAAGTTTCACCATCAATACATCAGTGCTCCTTTAAAACCCCTGCTTGTGACATCATTATTGTACTATAGCATGTGACCTGAGGGTATATACAAGTCTCAAATCCCACCTTACTTCTTATCACTAAAAGCATAACACTCTACTGAAAGCATGCTGCTCTATTGTTACCTAACAGCTTAATGTTATGCGCCTGAGGAATATAAAGTTTGTACATAGTAATTACTGCAATATATGTCTGTTGCATTCTATAATACCATAGTATCTATTCCCAGTCCTTTTTTACATCACGGAACATAATTTAAAGTATGGTCACATCAAGTAAAAACACCCTGGTGAATGTAAACTCACACCATAAATCAGAGTCAAAAACACACAAACATGCACTAGTTTGATAAACTTTAGTGCCTTTAGGAGTCTCCCTTTTATAGGAAGGGAATGAAGTATTACAGAAGTAACTTAAACCTAGCGAAAATATTGTAACTACTTCAAATACCAGACTTGCAAAAATCCCAATACCAAATATAATTAGCACAACTTCAGTCTCCATTAGAGCCTACTGCACATTATCATTGTATTTCAATGTGTTCCCCGGGTTTATGACCTGTCGATACCAAAGTAACTTTGGTGATCTAACATTAAACATCATTGGCAGTAGAATTTTTCAAAAACAGCAAAATTCATGCAGTTACATGGCCATGAGTTAACAAGAACACAGATTTTAAAACAAACATAAAAATGAAGAAACAATTAAAAAATACCTTCCACCAACTGCAAAGTCCGAAATGGCGTAATAGTAAGACTTCAGAACCTTTGGGTCATTAAAGACCTCATCTCCAAAAGTGTTCAATCTATTCAAGGTCACTTTGATATCAGTTGCTGTAACCCATTCCTGTAAATGAGCAAACAGAACCAAGTTAGCACATTGCCACATCCAGGAATTAGTCACTGGATTCTCAAAAGGTATTCACCAAGGAACATTTGGCATTACAAAGCACTTTCAAACAAATAACTCATGACATTTTCCACAATAATTCACCCAGAAAATTGTCCTCAGATATGCTGTTTTTATTTAGTTGCAATTTAAATAACTGCAACTAATTTAGCACTTTTACATTAAAGTTGCATAATGAGTCATCAAATCTGGTTTGTTAAAATTACAATTTATTTACACATGTTGAACGAAGAGATCTTATTCGATGAGTTATACATTAGTTGATTGAGAGAAAACCCCATAAATTCTCTGCAGTACAAGTTAAATACTGCTGTTAGCTGTCCTTCCAAAATCAGTTACATTGGTACGGATTTACATTTAGCTTCCAGAAGAACAAACAACCTCTGAAGTGCAAATTTTCCACTGCAAGTAAAATCTGTTAAGTAATATTGGAGTTTTCTGCATTTTTCTTTCCTGATGTTTCACTGGTATAAAAAAAAGCACAACATGTACTCTTAATAATCATTAAATGCTTACTGGCCAGAAGAAATAGTGCAGTCACCAAGATGTACAAACAGAATATGAACAGGGTGAAATGTTGCCAAGTCATTTAAGGAAATGTACAAATTAGCATGTTGATTTTTGCAGTACAATTATTGACTCAGGCAACTCTTAAAATTATGAGGAAAGCCAGGTTTTACTGAAAATGTGATAGCTAATATGATGAACTGGATAGTTACATTACACAATATTACTTAAAATAATTTCAGGTCTGTCAACACATATCAACCATCAATACACCCATGGCAAATGTGTTACACACAGCTGCTCTTTGGATAAAGCTGTGATGCTTAAATTTATCCAAATGGCCATAAGTAAAATTACTTTGGGCAGAATTTTACCCATTTGCAATTAAAGCATTTTATTGAGTGACGAAAGCCACAATCTTCCATTTGTTGCATCATTAATTAGATAATCCTAAACTTGGGCACTCTTTAAAGAGAAATCATGTAGTTAGAGGGGCAGAAGGGCCTGTCGCTGCAACGACCTTCCAGCTCTCATCTCTGGCGCCCTATTTAAAGACCGGCTTCACGCCAATTCCGACTCTAAGCCAGGAACCATCCCTCCACAGCGCTGCTCAAGCCTCTGTATTTAGGACATGGCCAAGAGAAAAAGAAAGCTAGCTGCCTGCTGCACAGCATGACCTGGACATACAGGTAGATGGGGTGATGGAGAGATATGCAGTCGTTTGGTTAGCCCAGCGTCACAGGAGCCCACACCGTGAGGCCAAGCCATCCTGGGCACAAGCTGCAGCCCAAGTCAATGCTGAAGTCAAAGAGAATGCACAAAGACAGCAACGTGAAGTAGACCAATACTGCAGCCTCCAAGCAAGCATAATGTGAGCAAGTACTAAAAAGCTAATTGCCATAAGAAACGTCCAGCGTAGATGTACGGACACCACTGCGTATAGCGCAACCTAGCAAAAGCATGCAAGCCGCAAGTGTCTCTGAGCTAGTGCTGCAGGGCTCACTTGAAATGCTGTCCAAGTTGGCTGCGTGGACAAAAGGTTCGAGGATGGTAGTGACCACGGAGCATGCAGGAACATTGTTGCAAAAAAGCAGTTGCACGATGGCTGGGACAAATAACTGACTGACAACTTTTAGGATCCGCTCTGATCTACATGTCAGGAAAATGTGCCATTTATTTTCTCAGGCAAGGGCAGTAGAATTGGAAATGGCATATAAATAAAGCAAGTTGAGGCTTTTACAGGATTTAAAGATGTGAAATAAGGTAGTTGATGCTCAATGCGATTTTTTTAAGGCTTGAAGGGATCAATCAGGATAAACAATTCTTTACGTCAAGATTCTCTTTTTTTTTCTCTTTCTCATTATTTTCCCAGCTTTTTTGCCATTGCTCATATGACACCAGGAAGGGAAAATTCCAAAGTGGATCTCCTGAGCACCTGCTATTTCCAGAGTTGTTTTTGTTTTTTTTTTAAAAAAAAGACTGGCTCGTGTGTGGAATGAACTGCCCTAACGAGAAAATTGTGGATGCAGGTAGTTAGAATGTTTAAATGACATTTGGATAAGTACATGAATAGGAATGGTTTGGAGGGATATGGGCCAAACACAGGCAGGTGGGACTAGTTTGGTTTGGGCACACGGTCGGCATGGATTACTTGGATTGAAGGGTCTGTTTCCATGCTGTACGACTCTATGACTATTTCCAGATCACAGTACACTGCTTTTATATTTGTAAATTCTGTTTGAAATTTGTAGACTTGAGGTCTGAAAGTATTTTTTAAAGTGCTGTTGCACCACAGGTGGTCATAGGTAGACACAATTAAGTGCTACTTAATCTTTCCTATGGGATAGCAGACGGACCGTTAGTTTGGCAGCTTATCCAATTCCACGGAAATCAACAGGAACACATGTGACATGCAGAGCCAAGGCACCATGGTACAAGACTTGAAGTTTTATTAATAGCAAACAGTAAAATTTTGTAACAGAGGTGGCACGGTGTCTCAATGGTTAGCATTGCTGCCTCACAGCGCCAGGGATCCGGGTTCAATTCCAACCTCGGGCGACTGTCTGTGTAGAGTTTGCACATTCTCCCCATGTCTGTGTGGGTTTCCTCCGGGTGCTCCGGTTCCCTCCCACAGTCCAAAGATGTGTAGGCTAGGTGGATTGGCCATGCTAAATTGCCTATAATGTTCAGGGATGTGTAGATTAGGTGGGTTATAGGGGGATGGGTCTGGGTGGGATGCTCGGAGGGTCGGTGTGGACTTGTTGGGCCGAAGGGCCTGTTTCCACACTGTAGGGATTCTAAAAAAAAAATTTGTATTGTAAATGAGTTGACCTATCCAATTAACAGGGAGCCAATCCGCACACAGCAAACCGCAAGAACACAGATGTGATAACTGCTCATCACTGACTGCATAAGTGATAAGCTTGTAAAGTTCTGCAAAGTTGTGCACTGCATGCCCTTGATGGTCCAATCAAATTCAATCATAATTTTCAGATTTTTGTATATTTGAACAAGAGAAATTTACTGGGTGATGAAGCAAAGAGTAGGGGAATGGGGTGAGTTTTTTGCAAGATAGCTATCACAGACACAATCGGCTAAATAGGCTCATTCTTTGTTGTTGGATTCTACGATAATTGGTCCAGAGGATTTATTTTTCAAAGGCATTTGGTGATGGCCAAGTCACCAGGAGAACTACCGATCTCTGCTTTGGAAAGTGCTACTTAATCTTTTCTATGAGATAGCACACAGACAGTCAGTTTGGCAGCTTATCCAGTTCCCACACATTCAAATTTCCAGCAAAAATGAGTAAAATTAAACCAAGATTACACATTCAGTATATTTTTGCATAAGAATATGCTGTAATGAAGGTAACACTTACTTATGCTATTGACTTGGTTTGATTTGAAGATAAGCTGGCTACTGCTGGGTCTTCATTTTACAGGCAGGGATAGAGGAAAAGAAGAAAGGGCACGAATGTCATTGCCCACTAATTAACTGGCCCACGCACAGACCGAGGTCTTTAGGAAAAGCATATATCACCAGTTTCCAACCATATTGTCAAAACAAAGATTTAAAATGGAAAGTTGGCTAAGGAAATTTACATTTATCAAGTGTGCTACATGCAATAGAACACACTGGAATGGAAATCAATAGCTTGTACCAGGTACAACATTTGATTCGTATTAGTTGCATTCAAGGCAGAAAAATTCTTACACATTATTTACACTAGAACTGCCATTCACAAAACTGAAGTGCACACTCTGTGGTTCACAGTGTCCCCTGTGGGGCAGGAACTGTCTATCAGAAACCTAATCTTGACCAATCAAGCATTCACTTCTGGAAGGATATTTACATCAGTACAGGGAGGTGTCACTGCCAAGAAAATCCTGGTGTCAAGTCTTACCATGAAGTGTCCTTACTTTTGGTTAAAAGGTCCAGGCATGTCCAACCTTTCCCAGATTTGTGCCATTACATGTCAGAGTAGGTCAACTAATTTATTTATTTAAAAAGTCAAAAGAATTATGTATGCGGGAAATCAGAAATAAAATCCAAAACAGAAATTGCTGGAGGAACTCAGCAGGTCTGGCAGCATGTGGAGAGAAATCGGAATTAATGTTTCAATCCAACAACCCTCCTTCAGAACTGATTAAAATTGTTAACTACAAACGCAATTGAAATAGTTACCAGAACAAAACTGCATCAGTGCACTTTTATTAAATTAACATGCATTTGGTACTACTGAATTAAAGCCGTAATTAAGATTTTTAAAATTCTCAGAAAATGGTGAAGAAGCACTTTCAATCACACTGCAAATAGCTTTTAATTAAAGAACCATTAAAAGGCACAACCATTAACAGGTGTAAAAGTCTACAGCACCAAAACCAGAGAAATATGGCAGATCGTATTGATGAAATCTTGTTTGTATTTCTCATCACAAAATCAATATAGCAAGAACCACAAACTGGGATTATTCCAGCCTGAGGCAATCGATTGTTTTTGCAGCCATTCATAAATACAATAGTTGAGCAATTAGCAACAGACTAATTTCTAGTCAGTGGTTACATAATTGAAATCATATGAGCCCACCATTAAACAGAAGGTTCACGTTATTTATGAATGTAAGGCAGTGTGTTAAACTCCACCTATTCGATATAGTAGTGCATATAAAACAGAAATTGTTCTCAGCACATCTGCAGGACTGTCATCCAGATGTGTTCCCATTTTAAATGGAATCAGAGTTCTGGTTTCACACCCTGGTCCAGAACTTGAAAGCATAATGTAAGCTGACATTTTGGTACCGAGGCACTGATGAAGCTGCTATCTTTTAGATAAGATGTGAAACCAAGAGCTGGCTTGAGCAGATGTAAATGATCTGACAGGTTGGCTATTAAAAAGGACCAATATAATTGCTCTCTTGCTTACCTATTCATTGTTAATTTCACAATTACCACCATTTCAACAAATTAACTGGTCTTTGACATCACTTGCTGTTGGTGTCATCTGGCTGCTGAGATCTTTTTTAAATTATTCACTCATGGGATATGGGCATTGCTGGTTGAGCCAGCATTTAATGCCCATTCCTATTTAGCCTTGAAGGTGGTGCTAGTTGCCTTCTTGAACTGCCACAGTCCATTTGGTGCAGGTAGACCGACAATGCCATTAGAGGGGAAATTACAGGATTTTAACCCAGCGGTGGAGAAATAACAAATATATTTCCAGGTTTGGAAATAATGAATATTGTGCAACTCCACGTATCAGCGGAAGATAATTGGAACTAAACATGTTCTCTCATACATCTCATTTGCTATTGCAGCACTTCCCTATGATCATTGAGATCAGCAAATCAGCATGTAAATTGACTTTTGAAGCCTCTAGAAATCATTCCAAAAACCAAGGGTCAACTGTATGTTTAAAATATAAGCAGAAGTTGTTGGAGAAGCTCAGCGGGTCTGGCAGCATCTGTGGAGAGAAAGCAGAGTTAATGTTTCAGGTCCAATGATCCCTCTTCTGAGCTGGAATCGAAATGTCAAATCTGCTTTCTCTGCCCAGATACTGCACGCTTGCTGATTTTGTCCAGCAATTTCCGTATTTGTTTCAGATCTTCAGCATACGTGGTTGTTTCTTTTATTATACTAAAATACTGTTGTGGGTGTGGATGATCATGATTTTGAAATTTGAAAATAAAAAGTCACTTGTATTAAATTAATGACTTATTGTATAGAGTGCTTGGGCATAAATACCTTTAACCACAAAGTGACCATTTCAATACCTGTCAACAAAAACAGAAATAGCTGGAAAAACTCAACAGGTCTGGCAGTATCTGTGAAGAGAAAACAGAATCAATGTTTCAGATCCAGTGATCTCTCTTCAGAATAGATTAAAACCTATCAAATTTGTCACTTTCAGCATCTGATGCAAAGAGTTAACAAATTTATTCTGAGTAACTTTAACTATGGCATTATTGTAACAATCCCACTTGAAATCAAATATGGTCAAGAAATCATCTTCCCATGCTCTGTTTTTTTTTGGAGGATCTGGTTCATGCAGTGATAGCATCCACAATTTGAAGATGACAAGACACAAAGTATCAATTCGGGCAGTATGCATATTTCCACATTCTGTCAGGGTTTCTTTCTCGGTTAACCACACAATTATTTTGTTAGAGGCAAATATGATCTTTGAATGGCCTGTCATATCACACACCCAATGGCTGAACTACAGACGTTAGACCCCTGGCTTAGGTGCAATGTTGGTGCTATTCCTTTGCAGTTACCTCATTTACACGGTATCTGAACATGTCCCCACACAAATTCTATTCTTTACAAAGGCAGTAAAGGAACAAAGCTGGTGCCCAGATGAGGCATGTCGTCGATGCAGTGGCAGTCTAGACACACGATGAAGGGATAAGGAAACAAGCAAGCAAACAATAAAACAGTAAAATGGAATACAGATTACTCTTTAAAGTTGAACTCAAGAGCCCAAAAGTCGTAAAATTCTGAGACTGAAGAGGCAATGCTGGATTTCAAGCTTACATTGAACTTCACGCCTTTTTTCATTTGTGCCCTATTTTAAGTAACACTGAATTCACTTGCTGCAGCAGATACTGGACATGTTAGCAAATGTTCCAATTTTTAAGCTTTAAACCAGTTATGGGTTGCCACATGTGGCCTGTCTTAAACTTCTGCTCATCTGAACAACATAGCCTGCGCCTTTTGCCCGATCCCTTGCTTCCAGCGATAAGCTAAACAACCAAGCATTCATGGGCAAGAAATTGTGGCCAACCAGAATGAGAGTAAAGCTGTTTTGGCTGAAAAGAGGAGTCAGCTTTATGCCAAGTATCTGCAAAAAAATAATTTTTTTGAGGCTGGAGAAATGAGTTGCTCTTATACCCTAGGTCAACTGGCATGCTGCAATCTATGGTATTTGTAATTAGGGTAGTGTGACACACAAAACATGCAGTAGATAAAAGAAAACCCAGATACAAAAATAGGTCGATGAATGGACTAATAGCAGAAATGTTGGCGTCAGTGAAAAGTAATACCTGTGGACTTCCCTGTTCCAATACAGAAAGATCAGATCCAAACCTTTCGACATAGTCCACATCCAATGATAGATCTGTCATTGGTAGCGACAATTAATGGTACTACCAACATAAGATAGTGAATTAACCTTTTACCTTTAATTTTCCATAGTACTATTGGTGTTAGCACAATAACGTGCCAATTCTTCATTAATGAAAAAAAGCTGTTAGCTCCATCAATTTATACATTATACTTTAATGGTAGGTGTCAATAGCAGAAAGTAGGTCTGGTATGATGAAACCAAGACTCTGAAAACAAGAACCAAAAAGAACTGCGGATGCTGTAAATCAGGAACAAAAACAAAGTTGCTGGAAAAGCTCAGGAGGTGTGGCAGCATCTGTGAAGGAGAAAACAGAGTTAACGTTTCGGGTCTGGTGACCCTTCCTCAGAACTGTTCTGAG
>NC_063341.1:25962460-26062838 GCF_021869965.1 Rhincodon typus | reverse complement strand
GAAGAAGGGTCTAGGCCCGAAACGTCAGCCTTCCTGCTCCTCTGATGCTGCTTGGCCTGCTGTGTTCATCCAGCTCTACACCTTGTCATCTCTAGCAATATGTGATGTCTGGTAGATGCAAAGCAACTTCATGATGATTTGGACAGACTTAGGTGAGTGGACAAGAATATGGCAGATGGAATATCAAGTAGAAAAAAGTTATCCATCTTGATAGGAGGAACAGATATACAGAACATTTCTTAAATGGTGAGAAATTAGGAAGTACAGATGCATAAAGTAACTTGGCTTCCTCAATATGTCAGGTGCAAACATGCAGGTCCAGCAAGCTATTAGGAAGATAAGTGGAATGCTAGCCTTTATTTCAGAAGGATTTGAGGAGAGGAGTAATGAAGTCTTGCTTCGACTGCATCAGAGTTTGGTCGGACCACACCTGGAGTAAAGTGTGCAGATTTGGTCTCTCTAAGTCAGGAGGATATTGTTGTCATTAAGGAAGTGCAAGAAATGTTCATCAGACTTGGTCCTGGGATAACAGGACTGTCTATGAAAAGAATTTGGGGAAACCATAGGCAGTTTTTGCTAGAGTTTTGAAGCATGAGGTTCTCACATTGAGACTTTCAAAATATTTGAGAGAGTTAAACAGGATAGATACAAGTATGATGTTACACATGGTTGGGGAATCTAGAACCAGGGGGCACATTTTCAAGACAAGATGCAAACGACTTAAGGCCAAGATAAGGAGAAATCTTTTTGCTCTGTGGGTTGTGAATTTTTGGAATTCTCTACCCCACAGAACTGTGAAAACTCAATCATTGATTATGTTTAAAGTAGAGATTGATAGATTTCTAAATAACAATGATGTAAAGGGATATGGGGATAGTGTGGGGAAAAAGGCCTTGAAGTGGACGAATGGTCTAATCTTGCTCCCTTGTTCCTAAAGATACAAGGTCGTATTAAAAATAAAGCTGTCTTGCTGCAAAGCTTGTTTTCTTCTTTTCTATTTGCAACTTTTGTTATTGTTTCTGGAGATTGTCTCAAGAGATGGAAGTCACAGAAGGCAGACTGGAATTCATACAAGAACATTCTTAGTCTGTTGTTTCCAAATGACTATACCACTGGCTGCCAGCAGTATATCTTAACCACAGTGCACATCCACACTCAACCTACAGACTTTAGGCACTCAGCCAACAAATTTCCAATGAGCAAAACAGAATTTCTACAATGAAGGACATAGATTTGTTTGTGAGAAGCATCTCTGAGTTTTTTTATTTGTTCAACAGTTTTCCAGAATCAATGTGTAATATTTTGCATTTGCAGGTATTTCATACAAATGCTACATGGATTCACTAATAAATGATCTGGTCATGCTTTAGCAACATTCAAATGCAAATGCAGAAATGTACATATGAAAATAAAATATGCACAGAATCTGTGACTTTAAAAATGGAGCCCAAATTATATCTGGCACCCTGTCCAAATATCCCTTGATCTTTTACCCAGCTTCACTTCATGACAGCATTTGGTTTTAATTCTCAATATGCAACACCACTTGCCAATTAATGTATTATTTATATGCACTTAGACAGGTTTTAGATAAATAATAGAAAGCAAGCCTAATTAAATTATTTTTAATTCACTGATTTTTTTTTTTCCCCCTGAAATTACTTCTTCAAAACTTCACTTGTTACAGAACATTTTACTCATCCCCAACCACTCTGGAAAAGATGGCAGAGAGTTAGCTTCTTGAATCGTTACAATCCACGTGGCCTAGGAACACCAACAGTGTTGCTGGAAGATGTGTTCCAGGAGTTTGGCCCAGAGGCAGGGAAAGGAATGACAATATAGTTCCCAATGCCAGAATGACGTGTGGCAGAGAGGAACGTGCAGGTAGTGATGTTTCTATGCATCTGTTGCCTTGGTCCTTCTAAACAGTAGAGAATGCAGGTTTGGATGGAGGAGGCTTGGTAAGTTACTGTAATGCATCTTACATACAGTATACAATATTACTGCCACTATTCATCCATGGTGAAAAGAATGAATAGTGGAGTCAGATTGGGTGTCAACCAAGTGGGTTGCTTTGTATTGAGTGGTGGTGGAGCTGTGTTCATCCAGGCAGCAAGCAGACAGTATTCCATCACCCTCTTGACTTGTGTGTTATAGTCATAGTGTCAAACAGCATAGAAACAGGCTCTTCAGCCCACTAGGTCTATGCTAACCAACAGACACCAAGCCACACAAAACCCTATTACCTGCACTTGGCCCACTGCATTTTACGTCCTTGCATTTAAACGTAGAAACATAGAAAACAGATGCAGGAGTAGGCCATTTGGCTCTTCAAGCCTGCACCACCACTCACGTGCAAGTACTCAACCAGATGCTTTTTACATGCAACAAGAATATCTGCCTCCACAAGACACTCAGATAGCCCGTTCCAGATATCTACTATCTCCTGGGGTAAAAAAAAACCAATTCATATCTCCGCTAAAATACTTGCTCATCACCTATACTTACACCCACTGGCCTTAGACATATCTGCCATTGGAAGAGATTCCCATGTTTTACTGTCAATTTTATATACCTCAAATCAGATCACCCCGATCTTCTCTGTTCCAAGGGAAGCAAACCTAGCCAATTCAATCTCTGTTCATTGCTGAGAATTTTCATCCCAGGCAACATCCTGGTGAACCTGCACCCTCTCAATGCAATCACGTCCTTCTGACAGTGTGGCAACCAGAACTGCACACAGTATTCCATTCGTGGCCTAACCAATGCTTTATAAAGTTGTAACAAGACTTCCTCACTCCTATGTCCTATGCCCTGACTGATGAAAAAAACATCCCATATGCCTTCTTCACCACTGTCTACCTCTGCTGACACTTTCAGGTGCACAGACTTGCACATGTAGATAGTGGGCAGGCTTCAGGGAGTCAGGTGGTCAGCTGCTCACCATGGGATTCTTGGCAGGTCCAGTTCGGTTTCTGGTCAATGGCAACCCCTGGCATGTTGATGAAGGAGATTAAATGATGGCAAAATCACTCAGTGAATGTCAAGGGAAGATCATTAGATTCTCTCTTGCTTGGCACTTGTGTGGCATAACGTTACTGGCCTTATCAACTTAATCTTGAATGCTGATGAGGTCTTGCTGTAAATGGACAGGAAATGGTGAAACAGATGTACAGCAACTTTACTCCCAAGTTCAAGAGGTGACCAAATCATCTCATACTTAAGATTAAAAGAAACTTCCTCTATGGTACCTGTTATACGTGCAATGAAATTTAGGTAAACCTATCTCACACATGCCATTTACTCCTCCTTATTCCCGAAAGGCCCTTTTGCACAAATGACCGAGTATTAAGACAATTAAAAATAGTTAGGTATACAAAGTATAGAGATGAAGTCAAGCAATAACAAGTATGTTCTGCTACTAAATTCAAACAAATTTGAATGTTTATCCTAGATTAAAATCAATTTCATGACGTGAAATTTGCTTTGCAATCTCCAATCAGAAGCATGCACTTCAAGCCATAGCAACCTCTCCCCATAATGATTAAATCCAACAAGCATGCAGCCAGTAATCATATACTGCAGTCTACACCAAGCCTCCAGAGAAATTGAAGGCTGCAGTCCTTAAGTAAAGGTTTTAATCCTGCAAATGATTTAACTTGTTTTGCCCCTCCTTAAGCAGGAAACATTTTTGATCATTTTGTCAATCAGACAAGCCTCTTGTTTGGAATTATATTTAATCTTTGCAACTCTTCCTTCAAATAAGTTTGGGGATTGTTATACATCTATATAGGCACAGATGCACAATCTAAAATTAACACACAGGAAGAGAGACTTGTTTGTCTAGCTCCACTTCTGTATATATTTTTAAAAATAAAAATCGACCTGTACAAACATGTTATCATGAAGTACATGAGAAAATTTCTGCCCCCTTTGTCTTTCCAAGTCACAGACGTCCACGCCCCAGAAATCCAGTTGACTAGATTCTTGTGCGAGAATGCACACATGCAGACAGCAAAAGTGCATGAACAGGACAGACAAAAAGGAAGGAAGGAAAATAATTCCATTCGGACCTAGTAAATCAAGTCACCACAGCTTGTCACATTACATCCAAAAAATTCATTTATATCAAGTACTTAGTTATTGCTAAGTCAGAAAATACAGCACCTAATACGTACACAAGATGATAATTTTCTATTATTTGTGCTAAAAGTATTCCATCTCACACTGATTCACCTCTATTAATAAACCTTAAACTAAAAATATTAGCTAAACGTAAGTTAATTTTCTTTAAAATACACACAGGAAACAGTTTACTGAAGAGGTCATGATGGAAAGATGTGGAAGTGTTGGAAAAGGTGCACAGGAGATTTACCAGAATGTTGCCTGGAATGGAGGGAAGGTCTTACGAGGAAAAGGTTGAGAGCGCTAGGGCTTTTCCCTTTAGAACGAGGAAGGATGACAGGTGACTTGATTGAGCTGTACAAAATGATCAGAGGTATCAATAGAGTGGACAGCCAAAGACTTTTTCCTAGGGTGGAGGTAGCTATTACGAGGGGGCATAGTTTTAAAGTGAGTGGAGGTAGATATAGGGGAGACGTCAGAGGTAGGTTCTTTACTCAGACAGCGGTAGGGGCGTGGAATGCATTGCCGGAGAGGGTAGTGGAGTCGGCCTCATTAGGGGCATTTAAGCAGCTATTAGATAGGCACATGGAAGATAGTATAAGGTAGGGGGTGGAGGTTAGATAGACCTTAGGTTTAGGGTAGAAGTTCGGCACAACATTGTGGGCCGAAGGGCCTGTACTGTGCTCTACTGTTCTACGATGCAGTAGACCAGAAACATTACTCTTCGAGCCTTGGCGGGATCATACGTTACAGGGTTTTCTGCAGCAGCACTGGATCACAAATTTCACGACTTAAACCAATGGTATTGAGATCTCACACTGCTTACCTGAACGAATTGCTGAGAGGCAGCCCAATGGCTTGAACAGGAAATGATTTTTGAGGTAGGAGACAGAGTATAGCTAATAGGTATGTACTCAAATTGGCAGCTATTCATGTTGTTGTACCTCAGGCATTGACTATGTTTAAAAATGTCTCCAAAGAAATAGTGAACTCTATATCTAAGTTCACTGGCAATATCAGTTAGGTGACAGAATAAACAATGTAAATGGAAACAGATTTGAATAGCCAGTAATAGACTAGTTGAGTGGACAAAACTGTGACAGGTGACGTTTAATGTGGTACAGTACAGGTTTATCCACAATGTAAGATAAATCAAAAAACTTTCCAAAGTATGAGGAACCACAGTTGAGCTGAAGGTTTTGGGAGCCAAGTACAGAAATAACCACCGGACAGAAACACAGGGTAAGTTTAAAAGCCTCAAGAAGGCTGTACTTTTCCCTGCAACCGCAGGAAGTGCTAAACCTGCCCCTATACCTCCACCCTCACCCCCATCCCAGGCCCCAAGAAGACTTTCCACATCAAGCAGATGTTCACCTGCACATCTGCCAATGCGGTATACTGCATCCGCTGTACCCGGTGTGGCCTCCTCTACATCGGGGAAACCAAGCGGAGGCTCGGGGACCGCTTTGCAGAACACCTACGCTCGGTTCGCAATAAACAACTGCACCTCCCAGTGGCGAACCATTTCAACTCCCCCTCCCATTCCTCAGACGACATGTCCATCCTGGGCCTCCTGCAGTGCCACAACGATGCCACCCGAAGGTTGCAGGAACAGCAACTCATATTCCGCTTGGGAACCCTGCAGCCCAATGGTATCAATGTGGATTTCACAAGTTTCAAAATCTCCCCTCCCCCTACCGCATCCCAAAACCAGTCCAGCTCGTCCCTGCCTCCCTAACCTGTTCTTCCTCCCACCTCAAGCCGCACCTCCATCTCCTACCGACCAACCTCATCCCGCCCCCTTGACCTGTCCGTCCTCCCTGGACTGACCTATCCCCTTCCTAACTCCCTACCTACACTCACCTTTACTGGCTCCAGCCCCGCCTCTTCGACCTGTTTGTTTCCTCTCCACCTATCCTCTCCTCTATCCCTCTTCTATCCGCCTCCCACTCTCTCCCTATTTATTTCAGAACCCCCTTCCCCTCCCCCTTTTCTGATGAAGGGTCGAGGCCCGAAACGTCAGCCTCTCTGCTCCTATGATGCTGCTTGGCCTGCTGTGTTCATCCAGCCCTGCACCTTGTTGTCTCTGTAATATAAAGGGCTGGAGGAGGCTATGTTTCAACTATAGGAAGCTCAATAAGAACTGAATTATTGCATTCAGTTCCAATTACTGCACCTTAGGCAGGATACACTGGCCATAGAAGGTTGTTGGGGATGGGGGTGCTGTGCAGATTTATCAAAATAATACTGGGCTAAAAGGGTTAAATTACAAGGGCATATAATAGGATTGCTTACTCACGTGTATAAAAGATTAACTGAGGTGTAAAACAATGACTAAGGAACATACTAGAGCAGATAGAAACTGTCCTGTGGATCCAGAATAAAGAGAAGTATATTCTTCAAATTGGAACTTAGTCATTAAGGCATGATGTCAAAAAGCGTTTCTCCCTATAAAGAGGACAAGAAATACCTCACCATAAAGGCCAGTGAGGCCGGTTAACTGGAAATTTAAAAACAGATTTTTAGATTGATTCTACGTAAGGGTATGAACAATTTTGCAGAACAAAACAAAGTTAATGGATTTAAAATACAGGTTAATCATGACTTAATGGTACAGCAAGCTCAATGGGCTGAAGCAATTTCCCCTATTCCATTGATCATAACTAAAATGAATTTGAACAATTTAAAGTTATGTTGAAGAACTGAAATCAGCCATTGCACTAAAACCTATGCTGGTGGCACTTCACATTGTGCAGAGTCAAGGTTGACACCAATCGGCAATCTTTTGCACCAGAAGGTTGTTGACACTCCAAGATATATTTCAGAGACTTAAACACAGAACCAGATTTTCTAAGGAGTGGCTGTCCCACACAGTCCACTTTTTTTTACTCAAAGGAAGAGCTTCACAGTTCTGACACGAGGTTACGACTAGGCCTTATTCAGAAAATGTGGAGCTGTACTTCCTCTCTGACTGGTCACTCAGCGTAGAACAGTCAAAGGTAGGCAAATCACATTCCCTTTTTCACAGCAGTCAGTGCCATATTCTGAAATTTAGAAAGTCAGACATCACAGGCAGCCACTTTGTCAGCGGCTGTGAAATAGTATCTGCATAAAGTGAGATGTTAGGGTGTTTCAAGAATAGCTGCCAGGTAGATATGATGCCGGGTGGTGAGGCAGTTATGTGATGGCGTGTTTAAGATGAGTTGGGCTGGATGGGAGATATTGGGTCCAAGGGGAGCAGGTGGTTGCGTTTGGCAACAAGGTGGAGGCAGGTCCACTAGTGGGAGGGGGATTCAAGGTCCAAGGTAGGGAAGGCGGAGGGTCAGCTTTAAAGCTTGGAGTCAATCCCAGTGGGACATCAGCCTGTGGGATCAGGTTCAGAGGTGTTACGCAGCTGGGGGAATGTTTGGGTGTGAGGCTAAATTAAGGGTTAGTTGAAAAGTTATTCAAGAGTTAAGAGTACGTATTAAAATATCTGATACATTTTCTGAGAAGGTATTTACTTAACTGCAGTAGACATGCCCAGCTGAACCTTCAATTTCCGCAAGCTATTAGAGTCATAAAGGTCTACAGAATGGAAACAGGCCCTTCAGCTCAACTTGCCCATGCCACCCAGTTTTCACAATTAAACTAGTCCCATTTGCCTGCGTTTGCTCCATATTCCTCCATACCTATTCCATCCTTGTAACTGTCCATAATGTTTCTTAAATGATGAAATTGTACTTGCTTCACCACTGCCTCTGGCAGCCCATTCCAGAAGCTCACCACCCTTTGGATTGTGTTACAAAGGGGATTCTTCAGGCTCCCCATGCTCAGTATCACATACAATTCAGAAATGATTAGCTGACTACAGAAAATCCTGACCAGACTGGGCCGATAACTCAATGCAGTGCTAAGGAAGTTATTTATGCACATTTCAGCAGAAAGATGCAGTATTTACTATAACAGCATTTCTTGAGAACATCATTGTGCTGCAAGTGTTACAAATTTGCAAATATATTTATTGCACCCTTGACAGCTACTGGACTTTTAGTTAACATGGAGCAGCATTTTTTAAAAAAATCGAGCTGGTGATCTCCCAATTTTTGTACCTGGACAAACATACACCACCTGAACCACCAGCTAGCATTACTGCACCCAAGTACACAACCACACCTCAACTTACCACGTCCCACTACAGCTTAGATTCTGGCATCTACCCAAAGCAATGGAAAATTAGCTAGTTTCATCCTATTTACATGAAACTAGATACATCTTTCATGGCTATTTCTTGCTCCATCACCTGGCTCCTAATCAATTAAAGCTATGGAACGAGTCATCTACTGTGCTGCCAAATAACACACATACATCAACACACTGCTCAATGACAGTCGTTTAAATTCTACTGGCATCAGAGAGATCCAAATCTCTCAACAGCCCTACAAAGCAGCCACAGCAATCAAGCAAGTCCTATTTAACACTTATAAAGTGCCAGCATCCATTGTGTGATTGTTAAGACAGCTGCATAAAAGGGCACAGTAGTAAAGTTGAAGAATCATTGCATTTAGAGCACCAAGATTGAACTTTTCCTTTCTATAAAAGTTTGAAGTAACTGATCTGGAAGGAAGCAGTTGTGAATTTTAATTAGGTCAAAACAGTTAATGCATTCAACATAAAACGCTTAGGAGTCCAGAAAAAAAACTAAACAACCACCAGATTAACTAATTACCACCAAAATACTGCAGTTGATATGGTGGTCCCAGCTAAGGCAGCTAATGATCGCTTCCATCAATTGTTACATTACAATCATCAGCAGTCCCTTGCAGACGAGGATGACTGTCTTGCACTCTCAGGGGGAGTCCGTACGTAGCTTTACAGAGCGATACTGCTACCGCAGGCTCTGTTACACTTGGGGCATTGGTGTGGCAGCATACTCCTTTTGCTCTTTTCACCTGGCTTCCATATTTCCTGACGGCAAATCTCAAGGTTTTTGATGCCTTCTCGGATGCTCCTTCTGCACTCTGGACAGTCTTGGGCCAGTGATTTCCAGGTGTCTGTGGGAATGGTGCACTTCACCATTGAGGCCTTGAGAGGGTATCACAGAAGTGTTTCCTAAGTCCACAATAATGCAGTAGCAACCACAGACTTCAAATACAAAGATTATTAGAAGGTACAAATCCATAACTTAAGATGTGAATAATCTCTGTTGCCCTCTTGAAATAAAGTTGGTCTTGTCCTCTCAGGAGCTGAGTGTCTTTCTGCTTCCAGCACGATTTATAAACCTCTCTCTGAAGTCAAATCATCTTCAGACTGTAAGAAATCTGAAAGTTTCATCAATGATGCCAACAACAATTCTATCTATCTATCTCTTATGACTTCTGATAAGACAGCTCCAGAGCCAATTTTCTACTAGTTTGTCGAGGTTAGAATCCCCTGGAAGCTGAATTCCTGCAAGAATCTTGCTCATGCGTCTTTTATTTGGTCGCGGCTTGAAGCAATTATCAAAGGATTTCAGAACATCAAAAGTCTCTTTGCTTAATATTCTAGCAATTAATAACCAGCCACAATACTACCCACTGAATATAGTATATTAATTTGTTCTGCCTCAAGCTTGGGTGTTTAACTTGAATTAATTCTATATCTTAAAGGTTTCCTCAAAGCCATCCAATCTTATATTGTACACAGTCCATTTCTCACCATGAATCTCTGAGAAAGTATTGTCTCTCATTTCATTTCTTCTCAATGTACTCCTTAATTCTTTACACTGTAAAGAAGTAGCATCTTTTCAACACTGCTTGCAATTTTCTGTTCTTTATCTTGTATTCATCAGTGCTGTCCAAGTACAGACAAGTTTGCCAGTTTTTTTAAACTCTATTTTGGTGTAATGCTCGACTAAATTATTAAATGAATTAATAAATTATGTTAGTAGCTGTACTGTAGTGATTTATTGATACCAACTTTCAATTTTCTTCAATGGTTTTTACAGCATCTCTGTATTGTTTACTGGGTTTCTCTACCTATTCTATCAAAATGATAACGTCCCATTTTTTTGAAACGTTTTCCCTCTTTCTGCAGTCAAAATGCAGACTCAATTCTCCCAGGGTAAAATGCTTCTTTTCCCAACTTTTCTGGGTCTAAAACCCCAAGTACTTCCCTCTACACAAATTTCTGAAGAAAGTCCTATGCTTCCACATTTATAAATCTTCTTCCCGCTGAAGTTTTGACTTAATGACAGAGTTCCTGTCCAGTAAGTTTTCATTTGCTTCTAAATTTGCTTTTATCTAGCTTCAGTAAATTCTGTGCCTTTCTCAATTCTGATGCCCACGAAAAATTATTTTCCAGGTCATTTCACTTTCCCTTGTAGCAGTGTCTCACAGATTATTCTTCACAGAAGTAATTTTCATCGTGTGAGGGGAGACCCTCTAAAATTCCTTGACTTCCTTTTACTGACAACTTGCGATACCAGTCGGGCACAAGTATTAATGACTCTCAGGAACTGTGTAGAAGACATCTGCTCCTATGCAGGCTAGCGTAGGACTCATCTCCAGCCCAAAAAATTTGAAGTCATCAAGATGAGTGCAGCTAATGGAACTTCAATATCAACATTTTCAGAAGCATTACTTTACACAATACCTTTAATGTAGTAGGTGATGGGTCTTCACAGGTGTGTTACCAAGCTGATTTGACAGTAAACAACAACGGTGGTAGTGGTACAGTGGTAATGTCACAGGACGGACTACTAATCCACAGACCCAGGTGAATGTTTTGGGGCCACTGATTCAAATCCCACCATGGCAGATGGTGAGATTTGAATTTATGCAGCTCTTATGAATCAATTTTTTTAAAAAGCCACTCTAATGCAACCATGTAACCACTGTCAATTGATGTAAATACCCACCAGGTTCATTAACACTCTTTAGGGAAGGAAATGAGCCAAAATCTCTGGTCTGGCCAACATGTGACTGCAGAACCACAACAATGCGGTTGGCGCTTAACTACCCTCTGAAAGGAGCAAGTCATTCAGATCAAGAGTAATTCTGGACAGGTAAGATGAATGAAAAAAATGCAATATTAGGCTAGGTGGTTATGAAGGAGGTTCTCTTCCTATTTATTTTTAAAGAGTTTTTTTTTCATAATTTATTCATTGATAAGGACATCACTGCCCATCCCTAGTTCCCCTTGAAAGAGGTGGTGAGCTGTCTTCTTGAACCACCACAGTCCACTTGCTATAGGTAAACCCACAATGCCATTAGAGAGGGAGTTTCAGGATTTTTACCCAGCAACACTGAAGGAATAGCAATACTTTTCCGAGTCAGGATGGTGAGTGGTTTAGGGGGAGACCTTGCAGGTGTTGGTGTTCCCCTGTATCTTCTGCCCTTGTCTTTCTAGACGGTAGTGGTCATGGGTTTGGAAAGTGCTGTCCAAGGATTTTTGTTGAATTTCTGCAGTGCATCTTGTAAATAGTACACAATGCTACAGGCTTTTGTATAAAAAGACCATGAGGTTTAGGGAATGAATCCCAGGTGATGAAATGTTAAAGACCTGAAATGGTAACTCTGTTTATCTCTCTCCATAGATGCCTCGTTGAATATTAACAGCACATGCTTTTATCTCAGACTTCCATAATGCATAGAATTCTGCTTTTTTTTTATATTTAGCAAATGGATCTTCAGACAATTGGGTTAGTCCTATTGTCTTTTTGTTGCCATTTCAAAATACTGATACACTGGTTTACTTATAGCTGTGGAATCTCAGTGGCATATGACAATCACTTGCTCCTTAAACTTTATTGCAACGTTGACAGAAGTCAGGAATAGGCTCACAACACAGCTGGGATATTAAGTGTTGACAACCCAGAAGCAATAAAATTGAAAATTGGCAGAATTGAAAACATGCCCACATCTAGAATGAACAAAAGATTAAAGTGATACTTTTGGGAGAACATAAGAGGGGATCAATTTATCTGGAATCCACATCCTTTGAGACAGTCAATGCATTAGCATTAGCTTCTTTGCAGATGTCCATTCAAAATCATTTAAATTTTTAAAAATCATTACCTACTTTTAATAGCAAAAATGTCAAAATAAAGACCACTGGTCTGTGGGTGCACAGGCAGATTTCTCGAATAGGCTTCTTGTAGATTTTTACTGGAAAAATAGACGCTGATCAGGTGCAGTGGTAGTTAGCAGCAGAAGAATTCATGATAATAACAGGATGAGAAAGGAGCTCCCAAAAGTCCATGCAACAAAAGGCAACTTCAAATAATGGAACTTTTTCTCTATCCATTAGAGAAAAAAGGTCACCAATCATTCATTGTTGAGATCATAATGTATTTCAGTAAAAGAAACAGATGCCTCTAGATCTAAAGCTCTTGATCTGCCTGAGTGCACAAAGCAACGAAAACAGAGCCAAATACATAATCTGGTTCCCATCTACCGTTATAAATGTCATGAATGGTAAAGGCAGAGCTAGCTTAAATACATACCTTTACAAATCTAAAGGTAAAAATCACACCATCGAGATTGGAAAGTTAGCTTTCTTGCCACATTATAAAGATCAATAAATTTCAAAAAGCATCCAGCTGTCATTCTGTCCTAAACCGTCTTTCATCCCAAACCACAATTAAGTTGTAGCCAAGTTTTTCCTGGTTATCATTTTTCTGTTCTTACTGCTAAAACCACCTTTACTGATCAGATTCTTTTCCTAGGAGGCTACTAATTCTCTTAAAATTCTTTCAGGGGATCTATGCATCAATAGCTAGGCCAGTGTTTGTTGTCCATCCAAAAATACCCTTGAGAAAATGATTTTGAACCACCTTGTTGAGCCCCTGTAGTCCATATGATGTACATCCACAATGCTTTTGGACAGAACGCTAGAATTTTGATACTCTAACTGTGAAGGAAGGTGACATAATTCCAAGTCAGAAAAGTGTGTGACTTAGAGGGGAACTTGCAGGTGGCGGTGTTCTAATGCACCAGCTGTCCTTGCCCTTCCACATGGAAGTGGTCGTGGGTTTGAAAGGTGCTGTCTGAGGATCCAGACGTGTAAAATATTCCAGACCTATAAAATCATGGAGTTTAATATTTTATGTGCAACTGCAAATGTATTCCCACACAGCTCAGTGACAACACAAATGCTAAAAATCAGTATTTTTCTTTTACTGTAAAGTAGAGAATAAGAATTTCAACAGCATCTAGTTAAGCCTATGAAATTACCTCTATCAGCTGAAAGGCAAAATGTTTAAATCAATTCCTCAATCCACAGAACGTACTATAGAAATAATTACCATCAAGCAGTTTTAAATTTATGCAGTTAAAATTTCTCAGTCAATTAAAACTAAGACAAAATACACCCCTAAGCAGACTTCTGCCGACAAACTAATTTCCCAGTTTAGCTTGACAGGTGCACAACTTACACATTTCAAACAAAACATTTCCACATGGATTCAACTAATTGTCATCAAACAGTGGAGACTATTCCTCAGGGTCCCTCATAGTATGAGGTAGTGTCCCTACCTCTGGGCCATGAGGCCTGTGTTCAATTCCCACCTGCTCCAGAGGTGAGTAATAACATTCCTAAAGAGTGATTTGAAAATATCTAGTTGAGCTTACTCACTTTTCTCATAACATTGCCCTCATCGGAAAAAAATCATCTTGAAATGAGAAAGAGATTAAACCTCCAAAGAATGCTAAGAGATCAGATGCATTTTTTCATACAATCATCACAGGTGATAAAAATCATTTGACTCATCTTGCATCATCCTTCTAAATTTCTCTCTCAATGAAGAGTTCAATTGTCTCTTACATTTCAGCTGATAGTTCATTCCAATCTACTCATATCTGCTCAGTATCTCCTTCATGGCATTTGTCAATGTCACAACATCTACTAGGTCATCTGGTACTCTGGTATAAATACTATCCATTACTGCAAATGATTACGGTCAAGCCCATTTAACCTGTCGAAAGTTTTGTCATCTGTAGCCATGTCGCTCATTACTCATCACTAATCAATTCAAGCCAAGTGGAATCAAACATGAAAATTTGCAGCCTACCAAAATCGTAGCATTGGAACATATCGATCCATTCACTGCAGCTGTTGTATCGTTTACTGGGGCTAGTGAGCAGCAAATGTTAGAAGTGGTGTCATTTTTTGTATTCACTTTTCCAAGGAGGCAAACAATTATACCATCATATGCAAGTTCCCCTCCAAGCAACTCTTGGAAATACGATCGCTGTTCCTGCTGTGTCACGGTGTCAAAATTCTGGAACTCTCTCCCTAAAAGCATTGTGGATCAACTACTGCACATGGACTGTAGTGGCTCAAGAAGGAAGCTAAACGCCATTTTCTCAAGGGCAACTAGGGACAGGCAATAGATCTGGCCAGGCAGTGATGCCCACACACCCATGAGTGAGCAAAAAAATTCTCCCAGCTGAAACAAAAACATTCAAGCGTCAAGTAACCGCTGCCAATGGCCAAATTTCTGTACACAAGTCTTCATATTCCAAGGCTCCTCCTTTCACAAGCACACTTTCCACTGGATCACATGACTTAAATGATCTAACTTCTCCAAACAATCCAGTTGAGGAGGTTTGTTTTCAATGTATTGCTGAAATTGAAAAAGGCAAAGAAAAAGTAGCTTTGTTTTAAGATAAAATCATCTCATGAAAAAGATGTTATCCCAGCTGCCCTCATCCACTGCTTCCTAAAGTGTTGGATAAAACAACTCTAGCATACTCAATTTTAACCACAGTAAATACCAGACTAACAAAATGGCTAACTTAGATTTAATACAGAAAAGGTAGTGCTGAAGTTCTCAAAAACATGAAGGTGGATAAAACTCTGGGACCTGGTCAAGTATATCCCAGGACATTGTGCAAAGTTCAGGAAGAAATTGCAGGGCTTCTAGCAGAGATATTTCTATTATCTACAGCCACAGGTGAGGTGCCAGAGGACTGGAGAGTGGCTAGTGTTGTACTTTTATTTAAGGAAGGAAGGCTGGCTGTAAGGACAAGCCTGCAAACTATAGACCATTGAGTGACATCAGTGGTGGGTAACTTGTTCGAGTGGATCCTGACAGACAGGATTTACACGCATTTGGACAGGCAAGGATTGATTAGGGATAGTCACCATGGCTTTGTGTGGAGGAAAATCGTGTCTCACTAAATTGTTTGAGTTTTTTTTTGAGGATGCAACCGAAAAGGTCGATGACAGCAGAGTAGTAGGTGTTGTCTACATGGAATTTGGCAAAGCTTTGGGCAAGGTTCCACATGGTAGACTAATTAGTAAAGTTAGATCACATGGGATTCAGGGAGAGCTTGCCAACTGAATACAAAATTGGCTTGACAGTAGGAAACACAGGATTATGGTGGAGGGCTGCATTTTTGGACTGGAGGCCTGTGACCAGCAGAGTTTCACCGGGATCCGTGCTGGGTCCACTTTTGTCTGTCGTTTATATTGATCATACGGATGAAAACTTAGGAGGCATGGTTAGTAAGTTTGTGGATGACACCAAAATTGATGGTACAGCTAACACTGAAGAAAGTTATCTAAGATTACAAAGGGATCTTGATCAATTGAACCAATGAACTGAGGAGTGGCACATGGAGTTTAATTTGGATAAATGCAAGGTATTGCATTTTGGTAAAACAAACAAGGGCAGGACTTATACAGTTAATGGTAGAACATGGGGGGAGTGTTGTAGAACAGTGAGACCGAAAATTTGCATCACAGGTAGACAGGATGGTTAAGGCAGTGTTTAGCATGCTTGCCTTCATTGCTCAGGCCATGGAGTATAGGAGTGGGATCATCATGTTGAGGTTTATAAAATCATGAGGGGCATAGATAAGGTGGAATAGCAAAAGTCATTTCCCTAGGGTGTGAGAGTTCAAAACTAGGGGGCATATTGTTCAGATGAGAGGAGAAAGATTTAAAAAGGACCTGAGAGGCAGTGTTTTCCACACAGAAGGTAATTTGTACTTGGAATGAACTGCCAGAAGAAGCGGTAGAGGCTGGTACACAGTTACAACATTTAAGAGAAATTTGGATAGGTAGAGGGATATGGGCCAAACGCAGGCAAGTGGGATGAGTTTAGTTTGGGAAACTAGATCAGCATGGACTAGTTAGAACAAAGTGTCTGTTTTCATGCTGTATGACTGACTCTAGATCTCATGTCGCAATGGGTCAGCAATTTCAAAAATTGAGGAAAACAGTGATGGAGTGGGTACATGCACAGCCTACTGTAGGAACATGAGGAGAGGGTAAGAGAGAATGAGAAGATGAGCAAGCGAGAGGGCGCAGGGGTGGAAATGAAATGGAGACTTGTATTTATACATCTAGGTTCTTTCACGGACTAATGACATTCTTAAACGCTTTACTGTCATTTATGTATTTTCTGAAGCATGTTGGTTATAATAATTTAGGAAATGCAGCAACCAATTTGTATATCACCAGTTCCCACAAAATAATGATGAGATCATCTATTACCAAATACTGGCAAGTACAGAGGGGAAAGCAAGCTTGCCCTTCTTCAAAATAATACCATTTGATCTTTTTCCTCTGCCCAAGAGGACAGGCCACCACCAAACTATCCCAAATGGAAGACATTTTACTCTGCCCCAATGCAAGACCATGATTTGTGTAATAATAAGATATTTTGAAATGTTCAGAAAGTTAGTACATAAGCACTTGGGAAACCAAAGGATTGGAGGGACCTTGGTGTACATGCCCATCAGTCCCTTAAGATAGTGTGATAGGTAGATAAAATGGTAAAGAAGGCATATGGGATATTTACCTTTAGTGGTAGCTGAGGCATCGAGTGTTTAAGAACAGAAAGGTTATGCTGGAATTGTAGTCAAAGTTGGTTAGGACCCAACTAGAACACTGTGTACTGGAAGGGGTATGACAGCACTGAAGAGGGTGCAGAGGAGATTTTCCAGGATGTTGACTGGACTGGACGGTGTGTAATGAAGAGAGGCTGGATAAACTGGGGTTGTTTTTCTTCGAGCAGAGGAGATTGAGAGGGGATGAGATTGAAGTGTATAAAAATATGCGGGGCATAGACAGAACAGAACTTTTCCCCTTGGTTGAGAGATCAATGACTGGATTTAAAGATAACGGACAGGAGGCTTAGAGGGAATGTGAAGAAAACCTCGCTCACCCAGAGTGTGGTGGGAATCTCAAACTCATGAGTAAGGGTGCTAGAGGTAGAAACCTTCATTACATCCAAGTATTTAGATGTGTACTTGCGATGCCAAGACAAACAAGGTCATGGGCCAAGTGCTGAAAAATGGGATTAGAACACTTAGGTGGTTGTTTTTAAACCGGTGCAGACTCCATTGGGCCAAAGTGCCTTTTTCTGTGCTGTAGCCCTCTACAGCTATGACAGAGAATTTATTACGATTGCCATGTTCTTGAAGTTGATACTTCAGGGTATTAGTATTTAAGGAAAACAAAGCTCTAATCTTTTAACCAAAAGCACTGATCAAGATGATTTCAAAACAGATTTGTATTGTGCTGCATCTAGTTGAAAGTAGGATCTGATGTCCAAACTTTAATATTAAAAGGAAATACAACTCTGAATTGAAACGGATGGCTGTGACCTTCATTTTAACAAGAAACCCATTGTTTTAAATTTGTCTGACATTCATTGCTGCAGTAAACAGTTGGCCATTAGACAGCATGATGAATACTTTATGTAACAGTCTTTAAGTTCATAACTTACAACCCAATTGCTTGCAGAAGGTGGCAGGCTTCCTACATTTTAAATGGGCATTACCTTCAAAGCAGTGTTTGTCAAATTTGTGTTGTTTACAAATGCAATTCAATTATATAAAATCATGTCAAAATTTATTGTCTGCCAAAAAGTGATTCAGCCTTTCCAACAAACAGCTTCCAATGCTTGCAGAAAACAAAATCATTAACTTTTAAAGCTACTGAAGAGAAAATACTTGTCACTGAATACTGGGATGAATCATGGTAAACTTTTACAGCACTGCTGAAAAGTCCACCTGCAATTAGTGGTTAAATTCCAGTGAATTATATAATGATACAAATACAAAGAGCCAGAAGGATGCCAAATCACAGGAGCTAAGTTTGATCTGTATTCATAAACTGCATAACATGAGACACGAGCATTTTACATAATAAATAGATACATTAAACATGCATTTTGGAGCTTGGAAACATTTGAGAATTGGATTTGCCAATCAGAAGAATTCTGTCAAGCAGCAAGAGACCATATGGAGGTATCTCAATATCATGATACAAAATTAGGTCAAGTGCCAGTACATTTAGAGAATGCGATAGTGCAATAATATTGAGGAGAGTTCCCTTCCCATTATGTTTTGTGGTTCTTTTAAAACTGCATCACTATGAACACACCACTTTCCCAGGGAATGGGCCA
Source organism: Rhincodon typus (assembly GCF_021869965.1). NCBI lineage: Eukaryota > Metazoa > Chordata > Chondrichthyes > Orectolobiformes > Rhincodontidae > Rhincodon > Rhincodon typus. Next base: position 26,044,333 of record NC_063341.1, on the reverse strand, counting down.
GGGAATTATACAACATAGAACAATACAGCACAGGACGGGCTCTTCGGCCCAGGATTTTGTACCGAACAGGACAATAAATTAAACCAATTCTTTCTACCTGCCCTTGGTCCATATCCCTCCATTCCTTGCATATTCATATGGTTATCTAAAAGCCCCTTAAACCCACTATCGTATCTGCCTCCACCACCACGCCTGACAGCATGTTTCAGACACCTACCATTCTCTGTGCAATAAAACAAACTTGCCCCTCATCTCCTTTGAACTTTTCCTCTCTCATCTTAAATATATGCCCCCTAGTATTAGGCATTTCAAGTCTGAGAAAAAGACTGTCAACCCTATCTATGCATCTCAATTTTTGACTTCTACCCAGTCTCCCCTCAGTCTCTGCCATTCCAGAGAAAACCCTAGTTTTTCTAGCCTGTCCTTATAGCTAAATTCTTCACTTTTGTGGTGGCGGCAATATTACAGAGATAGCAAGGATAAGAACCCAGTTTCTCCCCTCCATAACTCCAGCAGTGCTGTTTGGCAGGTATTGATGGTGTACAGCAATTCAAATTCCAACATGCTGCACATTACCTGGATTGAATATCTTCCATAAGCAAGTACAAGCTTCTTGCACAAAAATTAAAGCAGCATTCAACTTTGAACATAAAGCACAAGAGTTCCTATGATGTTGACAGCAACTGTGCTGAGCTTAGGTTACCAAAGAACAAAAATGTTACTATATATCAGAATCTCATGAGAGCCAGGAGCTTCCCATACTACTGCTAATTGTACTTGTCATTGAATGTAGTAAAGACCCAGAGGTACCTCCATTGCAGAGAAATGGCTTGATGTTTCATGAACGATTAGCAACACAGTTGGCAATAGCTTCCTTTCTCCATAGTTTTTTCCCCAAATTGGAAGTTGTCATTTTCTGTCTGGAAACAACTGGAACAGCATAAGCAGCCAGGAACTGAACAAAAGATTTACTGGGAATGCATCAAACCAGCTGGGTTCCAAAGCAAACTTTTCTTTTTAAAATAAAAAAAGGTATCTCCACATGTTGCTCACGTCACACTTTTATGAATGGCCCCCTTGAGAGAACTTAATTTGATGGAGGCTTGCACCAGAGAACACTGCTTCTTTTTAATATTGCACAATTCAAAGAAATATCCAAATTATTAAATAAAGTTAAAACATTGTAGACTAATTAAACCGTATCACCAGAACCGTCCAGCTCCTCAACACCACCACTGCACTCCAAGCAATGTTCTGGCTACACAGAGGACACTTTAAAACAGCCAGCATGGTAAATCGGCAAACCCAGCTTCTGACTTAAGAACTGTCAGTAGGTACAAAACAAGCAACTTGTTAAATCATTCAAGAATTCAGTTTTGAAATTCTCTTCTATTAGATCTCCTCAAAGTTCTGGCACTGGCAGTTTTCCTTTCACTCAGCCTTCTAAATCTACAGGCTTTATTTTTGACAAACGAAAATCTGTAGCAGTAAACTAGACCATCTTATAATGTAGAAATTGCACACTAAACCATTTTTGTAAATCATTACTAAAAGAGAAAACAACTCAACAGGTCAGACAACAGTTGTGCAGGGGAAAAAGGAAGAGAGTTAATGCTTCAGGTTGATGACCATTGAGTACGTCGGATGCACCTATTCCCTCGGTCACCACTGCAGACGTCAGATTGGCCTACTTTAGAGTGAACCCATAAAAAGCGACTGGCCCAGACTTCGTCCCCAGCCTTGCACGCAGATTGTAAGTGGACCAGATGGCAGGAGTATTCGCTCACATCTTTAACCTCTCCTTACTACAACCTGAAGTCCCCACCTGCTTCAAGACGACCATCATCATCCTGGTAACAAAAAAAATCACATGCAACATGCCTCAGTGACTACCGCCTGGTGGCTCAGACCTGCGTGATTATGAAGTGCTTCAAGACATTAGTTATGGCTCACATCAACTGTAGCCTCCCAAACTGCCTCGATCACTTGCAATTTGCCTACCGGTCCACAGCAGACACCATCTCCCTAGCTCTACACTCATCCCTGGAACATCTGGAAAATAAGGATACCTACGTCAGGCTTTCACTACAGCTGTGCCTTCAGCACTATTCCCCAAACTCAGAGATCTAGGTCTCTGTTTCACCCCTCTGCAAATGGATCCTTGAATTCCTGACCCACAGACTGCAATCAGCACAGATATGCAACAGCACCTCCTCCACGACAAGTTCAACAAAGGCACCCAGCATGGATGTGTATTATCCCCCTTAATGTACTCCTATGCACTTATGACTGTGCAGCTAAATTCCAGCCAAACTCTATTGGCAAGTTCACTGATGACAACACTGTTGGAGGCCAGATATCAATGATGAGACAAATTACAGGAAAGAGATTGAGCGCTTGGTGGCATGGTGTAAAGATAACACAATCTCTCCCTCAACGTCAGCAAAACTAAAGAACTGATCGTTGACTTCAGGAAGCATGGACGAGGGCACGTCTTCATCTATATCAATGGAGCGGAGGTGGAGATGGTCGACAGCATCAAGTTCCTAGGAGTGATGATCACCAACAATCTGTCCTGGACATTGATGTGACGGTCAAAAAGGCACAATGACACCTCTCCTCCCTCAGGAAAACAAGGAAATTTGGCATGTCCATAAGGACTCTCACCAACTTTTATAGATGCACCATAGAAAGCATTCTATCTAGATGCATCACGGCTTGATATGACAATTGCTGTGCCCAGGATCATAAGAAACTACAGAGAGTTCGCAATACAGTGCAGTCCATCACACAAGCCAACCTGCCATCCATTGACTTCATCTATACTGCCCGCTGACTTGGAAAGGCAGCCAACATCAAAGACTCCTCCCACCCCAGTTATAATCTCTTCCAACCTCTTCTGTCAGGCAGTAGATACAAAAGCTTAAACACACGCACCAACAACTTCAAGAACAGCTTCTTCCCCATTATTATTAGACTTCCGAATGGACCCCTAAAATTTCAAATCTAATGCTGATCTTGCTTTTTGTACATCTTTGCAGCCATAACTTGTTATTCCTCATTCTGTTCAATCATCCTATGATATTTGTATATCATGATCTGTCTGTGCTGCACACAAAACAAAACTTTTCAATGTACCCAGGTACATGAAACAATAACAATAAATCAAATACACGCACAGGTATTTCCAACATTTTGGGTTTAGTATGGTTTTTTTTGATCATCTGTAAGATTTTGTTCTCTAGTCATTAATCTGATGTAGCTTTGAAGCCTATATAGTAAAAGAAATTTAGCAAATTCTCACAGGGCAACTAATTTGTCTTCTCTATAACAAAAAAAAATTAAGACATCGCTGGTACATGCATAAATAGAAAATCTAATTCAAACACTATTATAGTCAAATTCACCTATAAGTAACACGTTCCATATTTAACATGTTTCCTTGCATTGGAGGTGTAACAGCTATGGTTCAGTAACTTGCCCCTGTGATGATGGGCTGATCTGTGATGAGAGGGTAAGTAAGTTAGGCCCATACTGTCTGGAAGAAGGCATAGTGATCTCATTGAAACTTTCAAATTCTGAAGCGAGTTGACAGATTAGGTGCTGAGTTATTGTTTCTGCTGGTCTTGGAAACTAAAACACAAGGACACAATATCAGGATAAAGTGTTGATCATTTAGTACTGAGATATGGAACAATTATTTCAACCAAAGGGCTGTTAGACTTCATTGATGGGTTTGGATAATTAATTTATCAAATTGTCCTGTAGGTCAGCATAGTGATGGAAAGCCCAATTTGTACATGTTATTGCAATGTTGTTAGTCTCTTTGGGATGGCAGTTAAGAGGAAAGAATACACAATAATGTGTGCGGTTGTACTTGCGAAGCAGTTTGCATTTAGGCATCAGTAAGTTCAGCATTAGTGGTAAACTGCAGCCAAAACTAGGATACTGATCGGCTACAAGAATGGCCTGAGGACAAGTACTACAAATATCAGAGAGAAGTTCCAGTTGGATTGTAAGGAAGACATGAGCACTCTCACCACTGTAGAAGACTTGCAAACATTTGCTGTAAGTTTGGAGGTTTGCCACTAAAACAAATCCTCTGCATTAGAATCTAGCATCACATCTGGAGGCAACTGCTTTAAGGGAAACTGAGCAACCTTTGTTAGGAAGATTGAGTGGTGATCCTAGTAGTACGGGGAGGAGGGGAGAGAGCAAGAGCAAGTGCTCAGTCATGAAATGAAGAGCTATAGCAGTTAAAAGTACACTGGGAAATTGGAGTTGAATTTGCAAAAAGAGGCTTGTATGAACAATAGAGCTTAGGGACGTAGCACAGGAAAATGACATTTTCCTAGCTGAGCAGCCATGATCCAAAACGGTGGAGCTTTAGGTGCTGAATGGTCTATTCCTGCTCCTATGTTGCTTGGGTGACTAAACTAAGATGTCTCAGGGCGTTGAGTCAACAAACCAGTTCATAGAACTAAGGCAAGATCCAGCAGTCTCAGGATCCAAAAAAATACAAACACAAGTTGAACTTTTGTACACTGCCATGCCTTGACTAGTGGCATTTTACATTTGTTGTTCATCTGAGTGATGTTGTTTTGCCAGGGAGTGTCATTCCTGTGTCATTTGCTGTTGCTATGGTGGCCTTGTTAATCCATTTCCATTATTGGGTATTATGGACCAGACAAAACCCCCTCAAAATACATTAAGATGATAGCCTAGAGCCTAACTTTTAGTTATCTTGAAGAGAAGTGTAAGGCATTGTATTCCGGATGCAATTCGATTAGTCATTATCAGGCTTGAAATAAAACACACTTTACTCAAACACCATAATTAAAATACAGACAAAATAAAAAGAAAATTGGCTTAACTCTAACTCTGTTGAAATGCTTAAATGTATTAAATAACAATTAACTGTTCCAATATAGCACCATGCCATAAACACACCCTTGACAAAGGCAAATTCAGTAAAACAGATCATCTCACACACAATTCTAGCAGCTTTTAGCTGTAACCAAGAGCAATAAGGGACTCCACATCCAGCTTCAAGACACAGCAACTGCTACTGAAGGCTAAAACTAAAATCCTGATTCTGTGGGAGTGTGAACCCACCCATTCAGCCTACTTCTATTCTTCCAACTTGAAAAAAAAAACCAAGGCCTCACAAGCCGTTTAATTTATTGGCTTTAGAGGAGACTGCTCATCACCTCGGTCTTGACCTTTCTTCATAAAACACCACGACAAAATACACCTCTTAAAGCTATAGTATTGTCACATTGGGTTGCTGGGTCTGATGGTTGACTTATGTTCTGTGCAGGTGATGCGTTCACCTCTTCCTGATCAGCTGAGTCTGTGTCTGTGGTTGCTATGGTATATCTGATGGAAATGAACAATCACATAGACACACACTGACAACAGCTTCGCACAGCTAAGTTGGAACTTGGCCTGGCTTTGAGATCGTTGAATGCTTGTACTCTGACTGGCTCTTCAATACTCTACTCTGGCAAAGATTCAGCAGTCTTGTCCAAGCGAAATTCAACTTTCTGCTATTTCCCTTTTTTTTTTAGAAAACTCATATGATACAATTTCTGGCCTCAGTCGCTTTTTGGGCAGTGGAAAAGTTATTTGTGTGCAGCATGACATTCGACTTTGTATTGGATTACTTTCCATGCCTTCATTAAGTGTATTTCTCCACTCGAGGATTGCTATGTGTGAGATTTGCTTGATATCTTTATGATTCCTTTGTGATTTTTACTGCCATTCCATTTGACTAGGAATAGTGTAAAGATTATGTGTGGTGTTGACTTTCGTATCTTTGAAGGAATGAAGGAATGGGAGTCTTCACTTGTGAACTGAGGGTCACTCATGTCAATGTCAGGAATGCTATAACAGCTAAAGTAGATTTTTAAAGCATTTAACAATCTCAGCAGTAGTCATTGAAGTAATCTGGTCCACCTCTAGCCAGAAGAATAGTTTTCTATCGTAATAAGATAATAGTTCCAGCGAGCAAGAAGATACCTACCCCCAGCTTCATCCATGGTCTGTCTGGATGACGTGTGTCATCAGTGGCTCTATAGCTTGTTTATTTGGACTCATTAGAAGCACTGCACTGATTGATGTGGTCCTCAATTTTGCTGCTTTTTCTTGACTAGTAGAGTCCATCTCTTGCTTTCTTCAGACTTGATTCATTGGTGGCTGGCACAGATGCCCTTTAACATTGCTCCTCTCAGATCCTTTGGGCTAATTATTCTATTGTCTTTGTAAAATATGCCATATTGGACTGTCAATTCATCTCTATATTCCCAATGTGCTCTTAAAGCAATAAGTGTGTCCTTTCAGCATGAGTACGGTGCCTTCATATTGCCTCAATCTTATTTTTGAGGGCTTCATTTTTGGATCAACATGTTCAGCTACCTTGTATAGGTCTGTGAAGGTCTGATGACATTTTGTGTTGACCTGATATTCTCCTTCTGCAGTCCTCATTTCAAGTGAGAAACCATGTCTCAACTATCAACTTGACGGAGCCAACTTGTATGTTGTATAATGATTTATTAGAATCTTCAGCCGCTACCTCTCCTGTGGCCATCTGTACCTGCTTGTTGCGCTTCTTTATTGCCTTACACTTGCCCAAATGATGCAGCTTTTCGTAGTGAGAACACTTGTTTTTCCACATTGGACATGCCTTGTTGTCTTTTACATGATGTTGCTGTACTGTTTGCATCCTAGTCTTTGTCTGTGAATGTTCTGCCCTAAATGCTTGGAGGATCTGTCAGCACAATGCAGGACCTGGTCTGCTCTGCTATGAATAAACTCTAGCTGTGGATTTGCAAACTCGACACTTACACACTGGTTGATTGCTCTCCTGAGTGTAATTTATCTTTTCTCAGCAGACATGCTTTCACTTTCGGATGCTTATTCCTAATACAAACCCAACTTGAATTAGCTGATCTTTTAAACTGTGCAAATTCACAGGTTCCTGCAAGCGGAGTTAACTACATCATGCACTGATCGATGGATTCTTTCTCACTTTGTTCCCTGGTAATGAATATGCACAATTTGTATGTAATTGTCACTTGGGCTCAAAATGTGCCTTCAAAGCTTTTCAAATTTCTGAAGTTTTTTTCTGCAGAGATATTCTGCAGGAATATATTTTCAAACAGTCTCCTCCCAACAATGATAAAAAAGTGTAGCAACTTGTATTGTTCTGGTTTGCTTAACAAATTTGTTGCTGTGTTATAATTCTGCCATTGCACATGGAAGAATTCTGCCGCATACCAACAGTAACTGGAACAGAAGCTAATAGGGGATAAGCTGCTACTGTTTTGTTTTAAGCAGTAGTTTCTCTATGACCTTCACGCTTTTCAACATAGAAACATAGTATACAGGTGCAGTAGTAGGCTATTCAACCCCTCATGCTTGCTCCACAATTCAATATGATCATGGCTGATCACCCAACTCCAGACCCTGTTCCCACTTTCTCACTATATCCCATGATCCATTTCGCTCTAGGAACTATATCCAATTCTGTTTTGTAAATATTCAACGTTTTGGATTCAACGGCTTTCTGCGGTACAGAATTCCACAGACTCACCACTCTGGGTAAAGAAATTTCTCATCTCAGTCCTAAATTGACTATCCTGTAATCCTTATATTGTAACCCCGGTTCTGGACTCGCCAGTCATCGGAAATATCCTTCCTTTTTTTTTTAAAATGGCAGCTCACAGCTCTGCAGCTGAGCCATTTATTCCGTTGTGGACATAGCATTTCTGACATTATGTTGAGTGTACAACACAGCAGTGTGTTCAGCACAAGGAATTTACCAAAGAGAAGCTTAAGCTGTCATCCTACAGGCTGTGTGCCACATAGTAGAGGTTAAATGACTACAGCAGACTAGGACAGGCATTTATACATGCTTGCATTTCAATCCAACAGTCTCAGGCTGGAAACGCCCATAAATTAGTGGGATCACTGAATAATTTCAAGGAAGTTGCGAGAACATTTTTGAAGTGCTTCCTCTGCCTTCCTGGAAATTGGTTGTCACAATGAAGCTTTGAGCAGAGAGTTTGTTTTGGAAATTCTGTTCAGACTTGTGGATGATGAGGCCATAAGTAGTACCTCAAAAGCTGACGATGGTGGCCTCAGAGAAGACATGGCCCTTGGAGAGCCAGTGGATTTGCAGGATTTTGCAGAGGCATCATTGGCAATACTTTGAGAGATTTGAGGTGAATGCTGGATATTATTAATTTCTCTAACTTACATAGGAGGGCTGCTAAAACTGCTGCTTTGTAGACCAGAAGCCCGAGATTGTATGACCGAGACCTTAAACACAACACTGTTCTTCAGAGAGCCAAAGGCTACATTGAGAAACTGGATATGTTGAAGTGCTGAATTTTATTGTCCTTGCTGACAGGAGACTGAAAGAAGGTTTAATTCACATTTTCCAGAGGCTCACCACGAATCTTGATAGCTGGGAGGCAGTGCTGTCCGTTGGAAGCTGGCTCGTCCAGGACCTTTTGTCTCTAGCTCAAAGCTCTTCGCTCATATGCTTCTTGAATAGCACGACAATAGTTTCTAGCTTAGCCTCCCAGTTTATGCACATGCAGGTCCTACCATACCAACTGACAACTATATGCCTCCTATGCATGTCGCTAGCCAATGCTCACCATATGTAGTTAGCATCAGAATTCACCAATGGTGTCCAACGCATAAAAGGCATCTCAACTTATCTCAAGCACCGTTGTCAACATCTGAGGCCATTTGTAACAAATTGAAAACAGATGCCACATAAATTTTGTGCTGTAGATTAGTGGAATAGAACGTGTCATTTTTATGAAACTACATTTTGACACCACCAATTTCTGAGGCCCAAGTTGGTAACGAGACACAAAAACATCTTAGTCATTTTGTGTCAGTGAGCATTTCCCCTCACCCTCAAATGAACAGATGATTAGGAGAAAAGAACTCCTTTAGAGAATGATAAGTCAACCAAGGTTCTTGCTTCTGATCACTATATGGCAAGTCCTAATGTAGACTGTACACGTGAATGTTGAGCAAAACCAGCATCAGTTGGGAACTACTATACTTTGTATTTGAAAATCCTGTTGGCTGTTACACTCCCAGTTAAAGATTTACTGAAATATTGAAGGGTGAGGCACCCAAGAGTTTATAAAAATGATGCTTAGCAATAGTCAACACCTTCAGGAGAGGGGGAAGAGAAAGTTCAGAGGAATGTATGGGAATGGACACTGAAGGCTTAAAATTAATAATACTGAAAACACTTTTTAAAGAATACTGATAGTATTTTTAACAATTAAAACAATTATTTCTACTGTTCTGGTCCAAGACCATTGCAAGCATTAGTATACACCAAGTAATACAATTACTGACTCAATTTACAACAGGTAATGGTCTTGTCTTGACTATACCTGTAGCACAGGGCTGTTGTCAAAATTGTAAGCACTGGGCCTCCCTTCCAGAGTAGAAAAGGCAACATTTCCTCCAGTGAGGGGCGATATATCACTAAATTCATCTGTGCACAGCGCCTGCTGTTCATCCTCTCCTGTTCGGATAAACCCACGATTTTTTTTCTGGTACGTTTTCTCACACGATCCACTGTAATACTGGTAAGGTATCCAAGGCCCATCTTCATTAGTTCGTTTATAAATAACAAAACTCTCAGGCCGACTTGTGTGGAATTTCAGTCTTACATACGTAATGTCAAATGCTTTCCCTGCAACAAAAGAAAAATGGAACAACTTAATTTTTAGCAGACTTTTTTTTGTCCTTCAGCATGTTAACAGCCAACTAAACGTATATTTGTACAGTGCCTTACGATATTTTCCAAGCTTGTCTTCACTGGCACTTAAAAACCAAATATTTACTTTTGAAGCTCTTAAATAGTAAAGTGTAGCAGCCAATATGCAGATATCAAGGTCCCACTAACTGCACAAGAAGGTTAATTCCATTATTTCTTGAAAGTTCTAGTTGAGAGGGGAAAGTTGGCCAGTATACAAAAGGAACACTGCTCTTAAGTTGTAACCTGAAATGCATCAACCTGAATATGGAACAGACAGTGGGGCCCAGTTTTAAATGTCGCATCTCCATATTGCAATGCCAGCTTAAATCCATGCAGGAACCATGCAAAAAAAGCTACATTGGGTCAAAGTGCAATGTCCATTTATACCTCAGGGATGATTGACAAGCAGATAAAGGAACCAAGGGGCTGGGGCGTCAGCCAACCACTTGTGAGAATGGTCTACAGGCCCCTAACAGTAATTTCAATGTGAGACAGAGCAAAAACAAAAATATTGGGTGTTTCTGATAAAGGAATAACACAAAATATCAAGTCAAACTGGCAATAATAGCACACATAAGGAGATCATAGAATGCTTTTGAAATAACAGCATATTTTGAAACTGTAATGAGAGTTTTTTTCCCAAGAATTCACTCATGGGACATTGGTGTTACTGGTGAGCCAGCATTTCTTGCCTATTCCTCGTTGCCTTGAGATGATGATGATGATGAGCTGGCTCCTTGAACTGCTGCATTCCATGCGCTGCAGTAGATCGACAAAGCCGTTTGGAAGGGAATTCCAGGGTTTTGCCTTTTGACTGGTGCCATCTGATTTCAATCATCTGTCATTTAACAATGCTCCTTGTGAGGAAAAGACAGCTGCTACTCACTCCAACTGCACCAAGTTTTATTACCTTGGCTGCTGCATGTTATTTATATGTAATCACCAATCACATGCATTGATAAATTAACTGGAAAGACTGCCTTCTAATGAGCATTCATGACATGCAGATGCCTGTAAAATGAAAATTTCTGAGAACTTAATGCTGGAGTTTCAGACATCTATCTGGAAGCTAACTGTTGGCCTCCTGCACAACTAAGCTGCTCTGCCCGCCGAAGATTTCCACTCCCAGGAGCCGCATAGAATCCTGTTCTAAATGGACTTCAAAGTTCAAACCTGAATATTTTAACAGAACAGGAGAATGGCTACTGAACACACATTTATACTGGGAGGTTCTGACTGTGGCAAAGTACCAGAAATATTGCAACGTGAAATTGTTCATTCTAAAGTTGAATGCCTTGCTGTTACCCTGCATGAGAGAGAATTGACTGGACAAGTGTTTGACAGCAATCCACATTGTAAGCAAACAAAAAATTTACACTAAACAAAACATTAGAAATCCCCTTTTTGTAGCATTGTCACAATGAAGTAAAACTTGCCATTGCATTTAAATTAAGATTGCTGTAAGGAAATGGAAGTACATTTGTGAAAGTGTGCAGCTGAGTACCAGACAGCAATCACAAGCATTTAATCATATTCCAGCAAAGTTGGTGTAGACGGCAAGTTGAAACAATTTATTCCAAAATAAAAACCATGCTAGGTAAAAAAGACTGGCCAGCTTTGCATTTGTTTTTCACTGCTGTGCGAATAACACCACAAATTTATATTCATTCAAAAGCCATAGGCAACTTTTTTTTTAAATGTTCCATTGATTTGATATTCCGGGGGTAAAAGTATATTACCGGGTAGAAAGTCCGCTGCAATGAAATTTGACTGCAATCAGTTCAAACTAACCAATAAAACTGAAGTTTTATCAAAACACTGCCATGATAGTTCTGAATAAGAATGGCACTGGGTACTGTGTAGTAACAACAAAAGTGTTAGAAGAATGCCAGTATAATGAAAGAGTACTCACTGAAAGCAGAAGGTGAGGGAATGTTACCGCCTACATGGGGTGGATTTCAGGGGTCATTTTTCAATTCTATAAATGTGCTTTATTAAATTCTGCTTTGCATTTCATTTCCTTTCATTCTTCTGAAACATTCTTAAACGATAAATTTAGCCAAGCAGGCTGACTTCCACCTTAAGTGGTTATGTACTCTATGCAAACTGAGCAGTTATGTTAAATTGCTATTGTTCTGTTCTACTTGAAAAGTAACTCAGAGTCCACAGGAATGCAAGTGTAAAATGATCAGCAGCTGTGACATCTGAACTTGTGTTGATTCTCATGGGACCTCTCACACTTGAATAACCATGTCCTATTTAAAATTTGCAGTGCAGGCTTTTTTTTTGCCCAAAGCTGGTTTCTCTAGCTATCTCACTAAATGTAAAAATGTAAGGAAAAGAAAGGATGCATCCACCACCAAAGGTGAACACTGAAAAAAAAAATGCATGCAGCTGCAGATACAGTTCATCTATAGTGAAGGCCAATCAGGTGCACAATCTGAAACAAAAACAAGATGCTGTACGTGGACCACTCCCACCACCAGCCCCCCAGCACCAGGAAAGGTTTTCATAAATCACACACAGTATTTCAACAATAGCTTTCATGATAGCCTTAAGACCAGTCTCAAAACTTTAACTAGCCCAATCCTGTAAAGATGAAAAGTTTTGAATCAAAGATTGTTCATGTGCGTAAACCCATAAAATACATAAACCCGAAAGTGAAACCTCAAAGACTTCCCATTAACATTGCTTATATGACTGAACTAGCAACTGCAAGCCAGAAACACACAACTTTGTTTTCATTCAATTTAATTTTGGAAAAATGATTCTCCCATCTTCATAGTGACATACACAGACATAGTGATTTGTTGAAAAGCCTGAACTGCTACCACTCAGACGTTTGATACTAGTTGAGAAGAGATGTGAGATCTACTTCCTGAGAGCAAGAACGTCCCTTACGTTCCTTAACACAAAAGCATTGGTAAAATACTAACCTCAATTGTGTGTGGGAGCAACACTTCACAATGAGTAATTACATATTCATAAATGAAATGAAAATTTATGAATATGAAAGGGCTTCCAGATCAGTAAGTGGACAAACACACAATACTTTCTGCACTAATCACACTATTTTGCTAAACTGGAACAGGAGGTGGGAAAAGAACATAGGAAAAACAGATGTGAAAAGAAACAAAAATACCGTTTAATTGAATCTTTGCCAAAAAAAAAAATGGGCATGCCACAAATCCTTAGAGTCAAAGGGAGGAAGGAAACACGGTTACCTTTTCAAGTCTGGTAACAACTTGGCTGTGTTGGGAACTTTGTATGTCTATAATATATTCATAAAGATACCCTTCAAATCATTTACAAATTTTAAAAGGTTGGGTGTTTAGGATTGTTTAAATAAAAAAAACAAATACACTGACATAAAAAAGTGAATATTCACTTTTCAACCCTCTCCAGTGTACAACAGCTGCTAAAGTAGTCAGGAAACGATAGAGACATGGTAGGAGTCAGACCATTGACCAGATTAGATACAGGCTGAATTGAAGACTTGAGATGTGATAGTATGAATAACGCATTTCTACTCCATCGCACAGATGTTTATATCATTATTCTCAATGTTGATCATTTGCAAGTTGAATACTGTATACCAGAGAATCTGTGAAGAGACACACAAATCTAGACTTTAAATATTTCTAAAATTATCATTTTGCAAGTCCAAGTTTTGATCCTCTAATTGAGACGCCTATAATACCAAGTACATGCTTCAAGTTTCCAGAATATGAAGATTTTGTTGCTTTTATACTGACTACAGTATTAATACAAAGAACCAAGAAACTACAAGTACAGGAAAACAAAATCAAAACACAGCTAGAAGTCACCCTCTTTCCCTTGCTTCTACCCCCATCTTCCTGTGTTTTCTTCCCCCACCCCTCCCCAACCACCCCACATATAAATGTCTCTTTTCTCTGCATCCTCCAAGATCCTGGGATGCTGCTCCTTTACCGTAGTCATGGAGTACAGAGAAACTCCAAGATGTTAGCTAGGAAGAGGCTATGATATGGAGCAACATGTGAACTAACCAACACCACCCAAAAGGGATAACAATGAAATGTGATTGAAAACTTGAGATACTACAGAGAATTGGAAGTATTAACTCATGCTAGTCAGCCAGAACGCAAAGCATGAGAATTAGAGTTGGCACTTTTGAAGGTGTTCGCATTGTCTCTTACTTGACAGAAGGATCTTCTCAATAATGGCTCTCCAAATCTAGAAGCTTAAAAATGTTGTTGAACACTAAAATGGAATAGTTGTAATAAAGCTCATTCCATCTTTTGGTTCAATATATTTAAAGCACTACTTACTACTGCTTGCATTTTTGTAATTGGGACCTGTGTCACAAGTTAGTCTACATTTATTTTTTTCCTTGAGATGATAGTGAGCCCCTTTTATTTTGAATTGCTGCATCCTTTGTGACACCAGATACACACAATGTTGCTACGGAAACTGTTGAGTGGGATGGGCAGGTGAAATATGAAACTAAAGCAGATACTTATATGTTTGGAGGTACCATATGTTTTCATATCCAGTGCATTACACGCAAAAGGGAGTTTCATTTTTGATGGGTAATCACAAATATAAAGCCACCTAATTACGAATCCTTAAAAAACAAACAACATTGTTCACTGTAAAACCACAGCCGATTTCTATAATCAGTATTAAGTGAACTGGGAAAAATTGAGTTTAATACCATTTCATGGAACCATGGCTACTGGTCTGTTCCCAACCTTTACCAGGGGACAGATCTAACCATAAACATCAAGACAGGGGAATGGAGGTTCAAGCTGGCATCAGTCTGTGCTCTATTACAGAGTACAATGCCACGGCTGACATTACCTGCCCTACGAAAATTGTGTTTTAGTTTCACAGCTTTATAGACAATGACTCAAGGAGCTACCTCCCAAGTGGCAATAACTAACATAGGTCTTTAGCTTCCACACTACATTTAAATAAGTAAAATAAATATCTACACAAAAAAGTCAAGTGTCCCATTAGATGGCAAAGAATCTGCATCACATCATTGTGGTTAAAACACAACTGAAAAGCTCCCATACTCTGCACACAAAATGCACAATTAATAGCGTCAGAGACATGCTTGTCTGCACCAGCAGCAATACACACCCTTGCAGCTTTTCAATGGAGACCGCACAAGATCCAATACATTGCCAAAACCTGTGAGCCCCCAGGTTTCTCAATTTGAGCAAGGCATTCATGCCTGGGGAATGGTGAAGGAAAACAAAATCAGAGATACAAGTGACAGTGAAAATGGATTTTGCAACACTGTTGCATGCATTAATTTTGCGGCAAGACTGCCGTACTACACCACTGATTAATACTGCTTTGTCGGATCTTAAATAAATCTGAAAAGTACCATGCCAGTTCTGCCAAAGGGTGTGTCTGCTGTTAGCAGCAGGAAGCTTTGTTTGTCAAAAGCCTCGAAGGGCCATTTACCAGCTTATTCATGCAGGTGGTTTTTACTTCATATGAAGTACAATTTGGTCATGATTCCTCAAGTTAAGCAATCCCCAAGTTTCATGCCACTGCATTACCTACATCTTGATGGTGATCCCCTCCAACTCACCCCAAACTCCGGAATTGAGAAAAACATCAAATCAGTCACTTCAAAAAGACTATTAAATGACACAGAAGATCAGAGGAGACAGGTGAACTTTGATGTTTCGGTACAAGTTAGTGCTAGGGCAGGGGGTGGGCACAAGAAGGAATAATCTTCCTTTGAAGTAGTTTCCATATAAACATGACTCAAAGAAATACAAAAGCGTAAGTCTTGTTCTGAACACATCAGGTGGAACAGTAAATACTAAACAGAAGGCAATATACAATCTTTCCATGACAAAGTTACAAAAGATTAAATATTTTTCACTGCATATTGGCCCAGGAAAGTTAACATAAATTCACCATACTCACCACCATTAGTCCATAAAATGATCCAGCAATTTGTGGAAAAAAGAGAGAGAAATTTGCTAACCATTCCATTTTCAACCAAAATTAAAATCATTAATTTCATCACTAGGCTCTCACATCAAATGTTAGTTGTAGCTGGGTTTATGCTGCTAATACAAACTAATCTTGACACCAATTTTGGGTTGATAATTCATATTGTAAGGATCCCACAAAAGGGGTGAGATATGGGCAATACGTACTATTTGACATAGGAGGCCTATAAAGCAAACTGTAAAGCCTCTGCCCTGCAGGTAGTCAAACATGCCTGTACGTTTTTTTTTATTAGTTTTGTTTTCACATTCTCTTTATCTTTCTCAATCAACTCTATTCCCTCAATTGCTCCAGAGTGCAAGTCTGTGATACAATACTATTTGCAAGGAAACGTAAACAAAATCCAAGCTGATTGAACAGGACCACATTATCTGTGGAATACGCTACCCAGCACACAGAAATATTATATTATGTTACACAGAAAATCACAAATAGCATCATGATAGCAGCACATGGGTGCAAGGGGACAGTGCACACTACAAGTTAGTGGCAGTAAGTGGGCACTAAAAGCTAGTCATGACGGCTGGAAGCTAAAGGCTTGAAACTATGATAGGACTGTAGCAGTAGTGAAGAGTCTTTTCCCTTGTCATCCATTAATCAGTTAGAACTCAGAGCTGAAGTTACAACTACAACCAAACCTGTACCAATGCAGTGGCTACTTTAACTCTCTTGCTCTTCTGGTTAAAAAAAAAACTGTTGATGCCATTTATTTTGAATTGCAACTATGAGGGCCTGAACAACAGCCCTAATCTAAGAAAAGCACTCCTACAACAAAATGAGAAAACAGAAATGAAGAAGTTCCCTACATTACAAAGGCCTTGCCATGCCCAGATGCATCAAATCTGCTACTTTTTTTCAAATTGGCACAAAAGTAAAAAAAAACCTGAGAGACATCATTCTTTATTGGCATAGATGCCACCCATGCGCAAATTCCCACTATCACAAGCCTGTATATTTTAAAGATGCAACAGCTTGCAATTTTAAAAAAAAGCAGAATAGCCAACAAAAACACTTAAAAGCACTATACTTGCAATACAGATTTTTACATCTTCACTTTTAGATGGAAAGCAAGCAGTACATTCTCAATGGAATGCCAAACTGTGGTTTTCTGTTAGAACTTCAATCATTTAGCAAAATTAATTCTGGATCAGTAGATAATTGGAAAAGACTGATATCACTTCAATGCCCAAAGTGGCTATGAAGAATAAAATCCTCCATAATTTCTGACATTGACTGCAAAAGTCCTGACAAAACGTCATGAACTTTAGGTTGATCTAAAATCTAAGTCAATTTCAGCATACACAAGCTAGAGACCATGTCATATCAAGAACAGCCAGGTGAAACACTTTACAAATGCATTGGCAGATGTCAATATAAAGAGGTATGGAAAGTCATTTCACTGAAACTAACTTAGTTGAAGGCTTCTGAAGTTGGTTATTGCATCTTTTCCAGTGAATCCTTCATAAAAGCACTTCTGGACAAACCTAAGATGTTAACACTTTATTATTAACACTTTACTAAAAGGAAGATGCAAGTTTAAAGCAACTGTAACAGGCCAACAACCTCTGCAAGTACTTGACTCTGGAACACGTTTTGGGGTGGATCATCCAAATTTCGTACAAGCTGTGGCTTGTATCACTCACCCAGTGTTCAGTATTTTGTGATGTACAGAAGTTATGTTCTACTAGAGGTCATAAGGCTAAAATGTCCAAGTACAATTACCCAGAAGAAATCACAATACAAAACAATGGCTTCTCTTTACTTCTGCTGTGGAACAATCATGCCAAAGAAGCTTCCAAATTGACATCCAAGTCACACAAACTTGCCAATGAACTCAGAGGTAACGGCAATATTACAGAGCCCAGTCAGTCAGTAGTGGTAAACTTGACATACATCAGAAAAACTGAAACATTTACTTCCATCCAAGTGATATATCCCAACAGGAATGAAAACTGTGCACTATGTACCAAGATTGACACTGGTGCCAGTGCAAATATCATCTCTTTTACATATAAGACTTACTCAAGAACCTGACAATGTGGTGCAATCCATGCAAGATAACCTATTTACAATGGGTCCAACATCCAATACATTGGCATTATTTACCTTAAATGCTGATTACCGATCATTGGGGTAGACACTAGTAACTGACTTCAAACAACCACAGCCAATGTCCTACATGTCAGGTGTGGCTTCCTCAGTGGAGAGATCCCCCACCATTGATAGCTACTGATTCCAGCTTTGCTAGGCCTTGTCCATATCACCCTCTTATCAAATGCTGCCTCGATTTCGAAGGCTGTCACTCTCACCTTAACTCTGGAATTCAGCTCCTTTGTCCATTTGAACCGAGACTGTCATGAGGCCAGGAGCTGCATGGCCATGGCAGAGCCCAAACTGGGCATCATTGATCAGGTTATTGCTGAGCAGGTGCTGCCTGATAGCACTGTCGATGACATTTTTCATCACTTTACTGATAATAGAGTAAATTGATGGCAGTTTAATTAACCGGGTTGGATTTGTCCTGCTTTGTGTGTACAGGACATAGAGAGACAATATTGTTGGTAGGATTCCAATATTCAACAGTATTGAATACCTTGGCCAGGGGAAGCAGCACATTCTGGAGCACAAGTTGCCAGAATGTTGTCAAGGCCCAAAGATTTTGCAGTATCCAGTGACTCTAACCATTTCTTGATACCTGACAAGCGGCAAGTAACATTCACACTACACAAATGCCAGGCAAGTGACCATCTCCAACAAGAGACAACCTATCCACTGCGCCTTAATGTTCAATGGCATTAGTATCACTGAATCCCTCACTAATCAACATTCTGGGGTTACCATTGTTCAGAAACACAACTGGAGTTGAAACATAAACACAGTGGCTACAAAGAGTAGGTCAGATGCTAGAAAAACTGTGGCAAGTAACTCACCTCCTGATTCTGCAAAGCCTGACCATAATCTACAAGGTACAAGCAGGAACGTGATGCAATACTCCCAACTTGCCTGGACCAGTGCAGCCCCAACAATGCTCAAGAAGCTTGACACCATCCAGGACAAAGCAACTGTTTGATTGGCGCTATAATACTGTGCGTTTAAAGAGATGTGTTCTGTCCTGTTTCTCCTGCAGAAGGGCACTGTCACAGTGGTTCCAAAATGTCTCCCTCAGACAGGCAGTTGATAAACAGCTTTGAGTTCTTCCTGGGTGCTTTTCTTAAATTAAGAAGAATCCTAAGTGGGTGGGGTTGGACCCCAAAGGACTTCAGTTTTGCTTTCAGTTATTTGGTGGTTTTTGCTGACTGTTGAAGCTGAAACCTCGAGTTCTCTAAGGCTTGAGAGAAGTCTTAGACAAACCGGTTTCCTCTTAAAAATCAAAAGGGGCAGATTGTTTCTTTCAGTCTTTCTTTCTACTGGACGAGAGAGAGACAGCACATGAGAATAATAACTGTGTTGCTGAATTGCTTCTGCCAAGGATGTGTTTATGGAATGCTGCCTATATTGGAACAGCTGATGATTAGTGGTTAACAAATTCATTGTCTTAAGAATTTCAATGGAGTAAAAAGTTATACCAATTATTTTTATTGTATTTTGACCGTGTTGTAAGAATAAAATGTGTTTTGATGAAAGTTTAGTGGTGGACCAAACTGAATCACATCTGGGATACACCACCTTATACTTGCCTTTTCAAAGAAAATAAAAGTTAGGGTCCAGGCTATCTTCATTATATGCTTTGGTGGGGTTTAGTCTGGTCCATAACAACAAGCATCTGTTCCCTCCACCACCAACACTCAGCAGCAGTTGTGTATACTACAGAAATTCAAAGATCTTTATACAGCATTTCCCAAACCCATGATCACTACTGTCTAGAAGGACAAGGGCAGCAAATAAATGGGAACACCACCACATGCAAGTTTTCCTCAAAGCCACTAACCAGCCTGACTTGGAAATATATCACTGTTCCTAAATCTTGGAATTTGCTCCCTAATGGTATTGTGGGTCAATCTACAGCAGATGGACTGCAATTGTTCAAGGAGGAGGCTCACCACAACCTTCTCAAGGGAAACTAGGGACAGGCAATATAATTGCTGGCCAGCCAGCGACACACGCAACCCACGAGTAATAATTTTTAAAAAATGTGGACAGAGTCAAACTGGTTGAAGACTGGTATCTGCGATGCTGGGGACCCCTGAAAGAGGCTGACATGGATCATCCACTCAGCACTTCCAGTTGACGATTGCTGCAATTGCTTCAGCCTTACCTTTTGCACTGATATATTGGGGGCTCTTCCACCATTGAAGATGGGGATATTCTTGGAGCTTGCTGCTCGAGTTATTTAATATTTTTAGTACGTTTCTCTACTAATTGCTGTCCTGTTCATAAATTCCCTGCCCTCTGCAAGTGTAACACTAACACTGTCTGCTTCCTTTGTAAAAGGAGATGTAAAAGAATTCATTCCATATTTTGGCCACGCGCTATTACACTGGGTCCCAACAGCTTTCCCTACCGAACCATTTACACTTTGTACACAGACTGGACTCTAAAATATTTTCATGTTCCCTGCTAATCCTTCCTCATTATGTGTGTCCTATATTCAATTTTTCAAATTCCCTCCTGCACTTAATATATCCCTCACTGTTATTAACCAAGTCTTGTTCCCAACATTTATTGTAAGTCTCCTTTCCCGGTTTTGTTTCAATTTTCCTTGGTTACTAGTACGCCTAGTTTGTGCAAGCCAAGTTAATTGGAAGTTCGCAAGGTTGCTGTTGCCCTACTTGCATTACCAGCACAAAATCAACCTAAAGGAAGCAAAGAACAAAAAGAGAAGACTATTACAAACGAACAGATGAGAGGCTGTCACTGCCATCCAGGAAGGTCAGCTTCCTCCATCCATTTGTCTGATCCAGGACCAATAAACCACTCTGAAGAAATTAGACCAATCATGAAGGTCAACTTCTCGTTGCTTCCCCAATCCATTATTTTGATTTAAGCCCAGTAAACCATTCTCACCTATTACGGATCATATGACTTTTCTGCTGATTCAGATCATCATATCTAAATTGTTCCTTGTTAATAAAGTTGACAAACTACAGTAAAATACTTAAGAATTGTCAACCACTTATTTTGGGTCGAGTCTGACTACCTTAGATATTTGGCATTCTTTTGTTTCTGATGAATGCAAGCTGAAAGACTTGGGCAACAATTTTTTTCAGCAATTGTGGTATTAAAGGAAGATCTCATTCTAACCCACGGGTACCAACACAAACATTGGCCAATCAACATGTATTATAGCTAGAATGAACTGTGTACTGTGGGGCTGTCAATTAAACAAACGGCTGGCTGCTGTCACCAACAAGGAATCTCACTTTGACATTCTGCCGTAAAGCCAAGTGCTGACAGAACAGGTAAATTATACATTGCCTAACAAACAGTAATATTTCAATATTCAAAAATGTTTTGCTACCCAGAAGTATACAATTCAGCCACGGATTCATATTTCCAGTTTCTGTCACATGAAAAAGTTATTTTCTATATTAAAAAGGTAAAGTCACCACAGTCTTACCAGACAATACGACTGCTCTTTTATTACATACAGATGGCTAGTGGCAGTTTAACCTGAGGGTCACTATGCCAAGGGGAGGGGTTGAAAAGGAGAATCTTTCACAGTAACCCTCAGCTGGTGTGGGAATTGAATTTGTGCCGCTGGCGTAACACTGCAACACAACCAGCCAACTGAGCTAACTGACCTCTTTCCACAACTAACTGCAGTTATTTACGTTTGTGACAAATTATGTCATTCCTGTAAATTCATTGATTGAGCACAACAGCTTGCGCTTCTAACCTCTCAATTGTATTTGAGTTTCTTTAACTAGCGAACATGTTATTGAATTAGGGTGGTGGTTCTGTTTAGAAGCACAAGCAAGAAAAAGAATTAACTACCCAAAAAGCTATGTCATTTTGAATTACCATATGTAAATCAGATCTTGAGTACAAATCCATCAATGATTCGCATCAGAAGGAATATTTCTTTCAGCACAGAAAACAGCTGTGTAGCCCTGCAATATATCCAAACAAGTTCACTTTACCCAACAAGCTGTGAAAAATCACAGCCGTATAAATACTTTACTATTCAATTCACCAAACTGGGTAATGCATTTGATTTTCTTAATTCAAATTCTGTGTTACTGGGCACTGAGTAAATGGATTTTGGCTAATGAAACTAATGTAATGCATACACTTATGAAAATGCTAAGCAAAGTGTCAATTATTTTTGACAACAAGGTGCAGAGCTGGATGAACACAGCAGGCCAAGCAGCATCATAGGAGCAGAAAGGCTGACGTTTCGGGCCTAGACCCTTCATCAGAATTATTTTTATAGTGTAATAGAGCGAGGGGTCACTGAAAGGATTGGGAGAAAGAGAGGGAAAAGAATGAAATTTACTTAGAATTGGTTTACAGTTTATCCCCTTTCACTGTCATTACACCAGAGGGACTGCAACCTGAAATAACTGCACAGAGGCTGGTATTCCATCACCAAGTCACCCTTTATTTGTTTCTGTACAGTACACTGGCTGTGGCTAGCCAACTTTTCCAGCAACGTTTTTGCCCAGGTACGGTTCCTCAGATTCACCAGGTCTGGGAATAATTGGCGTGGATTCTTCTTCCCATCAGCAACTCAGCTGGAGCTATCAGTGTTGTTGTGCGAGCGGTGGTCCTACAACCAAACAGGAAGTGGGACAGTTTGTTATCGAGTGACACTTTCGGCTGCTTCTTCAAGCCTGCCTTCAAAGTTTGGACTGCTCTTTCTGCCAGACTATTGGATGATGGATGGTATGGCGCTGTCTTTATGTACTGAATGCCATTCCACCTTCAGGAAATACTCAAATTCCCTGCTCGTAGATGACATTCCATTGTCTGTGACCAACTTCCAGAGTCCATGTATCACGAACGGTGCTCACAGCTTCTTAGTTGTCATCCCCAAGTTTGCCGGACTTTATGCATGTCCAACCACTTTGAATGGGCATTCACATTGACCAGGAACATTGAGCCCATGAAAGGACAGGCATTGTTGACATGTAACCAGGTCCAGGGTTTACCTGGCCACTCCCATGCATGTGGCACTGCTGTTGGTGGCAATTTTTAACTCTGGGCACAGCCGCACCAATGCAGCTACGTCGACCACCAGATACAGCTTCTTGCTAGCGTCTTAATCGTGGAAACCCCTGAATGACCCTGGAGGAGTTTGGCGATATCTAGCATCAACCTTGATTTGGGACAATCACTCTTGCTCCCCAAAATAATGTGTTGTCCTCTACAGTTATCTGGTCTTGCTGGGTCCAGAAAGGTTTCAGTACTGATTGCAAAGGGCCCTTGTGTCTCCCCAACTACCACCAACTGTTTTAGTGTGGCCAAGACAGGATCTTTTTGTGTCTGCAATACGATATCATCCGCGGTGACTGGAAGGGTGTCCAGGAAGTTTAAACCTAGAGCAGACTCTTCCAGAGGAGGCACCACCAGTCAGTACCCACCAGTGGGAGGCAGCTCATGGCATCCACATTAGCCACTTGGCTTTCTCGATGGCATTCCAACTTGTACTTGTGCGCACCGAGAACGAGGGCCTCACCACTAAATTCTACCAGAAGCTTATGGTCAACACCACCTTGTCTTCCTTCAGTAGCGCTAGCAAGGGTTCGTGACCTGCTACTATGACAAATTCCCGTTCGTAAAAGGTACTGGTGGAACCTCCTGACACCAAAAAGATGACCGCCAAACCTTCCTTCACTATCTGGGCAAGTTTGTGTTCAGCATCAGCAAAAGCCCGGGAAGCATACACTATTGGGTGTTCCTCTCCGTTGAGCCAACACTACCCCGATATCGTACAGGAAGGACACGCATGTCAGTACCACCTCTCGCTTCGGATCATAATGGGCTTAGATGACGATAGCTGCTTTTCACTTCCCAGCTATGCGACCATTTCCAAGGCTGACCGTTTTTCAGTAGGTGTAAGGGTGCCAAGATGGAGGCCAGGTTACGTATGAATTTTCCATAATAATTCACTAACCCAAGGACAGACCTAAGCTCCAATACAGATGTGGGAGCCAGGGCTCCTTTGATCACCCTCACTATCTTCCAATGGGTGTAACCTAGTTTTGTCAAATCTGTAACCAGAGGTGGTCAGTTGGGGCGCCTGGAACACATTTTTCCCTTTTAAGGCATAAGCCCGCCCGAGAGAAACTTTTAAGCACAATGTCCAAGCTCACCGAGTGCTTCTTATTGGGTCTTCCCAGTTATTAGTACATCATCCAGATAAATGGAAACCTGGGATAGCTCTTGTAAAATGGTTCTCCATGGTCTTCTGGAAAAGATCGCAGGCTGATGATAACCCAAATGACAACTGTGTAAATTGGTATAAACCCTTATGGGTTTAATTGTAGTGCACCTCTGGGACTTCTCATCTAGTCACAATCGCTGGTAGGCATGGGTCATGTCCAGCTTCAAAGAACAGCCCCACCTCCCCACCCCACCAACTTTGCATACAAGTTCTCTATGCGATGGATTGGGTATTTATCCAGCTGCGAGAAGCAGTTTACCGTTTGCTTAAAATCTCCACAAAGGCAAACCGAGCCACGAGACTTCACAAACGGTATGACACATGCTGCACATTCTGCAAACTGCACCGGTTTGAGGATTCCTTCACTCTCCAGCCTCCTGATTTTCACCTCTACCTTTGCCCGCCAGGCAAATGGCAGCAGGTGGACCTGATAAAATCCCAGAATTGCTTCCTGGTCAACGTGTAAAGTGGCTTTGGCCCCTTGGATAGTCCCAAGCCCTTCTTGGAAAAACTTCTGGGTATTTCATTAGGACTTCATTCAGGCAGCCATTTTCCAATCAAGAAAGGTTGAGGCAATCCAGGTGAATCTTTCTCAACCAATTCCACTCCAATAGGCTTGGGCCCGAGTCTATTACTACCACCAGTGGTAACTGCACCAACTGCTTCTCAAAAGGAGTCCAGAACAGAAGTCATACCCTTAATCTGCAACAGTTCCCCAGTGTATGTTCTCAGTCTGGCTGAGGTCTCACACAAACCTAAGAGTTGGAGACCTGAGAGAATCTTGTTAAAAACAGGTTCTGCAACCACAGATACAGCTGCGCAAATACCAACCTCCACAGGAACTGGGCGACCATTTAATCAAACATTCATTTTAATCGGTTCTGATTTGGACGTTGCTAAGCAATTTAATCGTTCCAACCCAAATGTAGGGGGGACTTTCCAGGGTGTGCACTCTCCTGGGTATCAGCCTACGAGATTTGTTACTCAAGTCAGGCCTTGCAGCACTCTTTTGCAGTCTTGAGTCTGCATACCAACAGCAACTACAATGGCTTACTGCGCCAGATCTTGAAGAACTTGTTAGCCACCTGGCCAAGACTCAGCTTTGTTGTGGGGTGCTGCTATGGGCTGGCTTAGGGTCCCTCCGCGAGGCTCTGCAATCACCTACACTCAAGGGGTGTCCAATTCAGCGTGGGGAACAGGTGAGGCTGTCCACTTCCAATGGGATGCCCTGTAGATCCCATGATCCACTTGCCGCATTTTCTAATGACAAAGCCAGTTGCAGTGCCTATTTGAAGTCCAGTTGGGCTTCAGCCAGTAGGCACTTCTGCATTGTTATGTCACTAATCCCATGTACCAAATGGTGCCTCAGCATCTCATTCAAGGTTAACCCAAAATCACATGCCTCTGCCAATTGTCTCAACTTCATCAAAAATCCCAATCCAGGTTTCCCTGGTTCTCTAACAGCCAAATAAAACTCGATGGCATCTCAGAAGTAGAGGTGGTTTGAGGTCATAATATTCCTTGACCAACTGAGCCAACTCATGGTAGGTTTTAATGTCTGGTGCCTCTGGGAAAGTTAAGCCCCTAATAACTGAAAATGCTGCCGGTTTGTAAGAAGTCAGAAGGATTACTCATTGCTTTTCATCTATCCCAATGTCATTTGCCCCGGAAAAATATTGCATTCTTTCCACATACTGAGCCTAGTCTTCAATAGCAGGATCAAATGAATGAAGCTTCACAAATGCACGATGCCAGAAACGCTTATCCCACTCTCACTGCCGCTGAAATAACTGCACAGAGACCAGTATCCCATCACCAAGTCACCCTTTATTTACTTGTGCACAGTACACTGGCTGTGGCCAGCCTGTTCAGAGTCAGTCCCCTCAACTGAGGAGATTCTAAATCTCCTGTTAATCTTGGTCAGCTAGTGCCTCCTGATTGGCCCAATTTAACAACCCCAATCAAGGATGTCAGGCAACAAGGTCTACCTGGTTCCAATCACAACGCAACCTAAACGCCAGTTAATTCTTTCAGCATATTTAAGGCCAGCACCACAATAGTAGTCGTGCCTTCTCAGGTTTTATTCCTGCATCCCCCAAGAGGGCAAAGTGTTTTGGATCATGCTCTAGGAAATAAATTAACAGGGTTATATGTAATAATAGTACAGCAAAACATTTGTTCTGATTCGGAAGTTTTTTGAGAAATTTGTGTGCACTGCAGTCTCATTTCTAAAAAAAAAAAGACACTCCAATATCTCCACTGCACCTTGGAGTTAGATTGTGGAAATAAGCACCTCTCTTTTGTGACAGGCTTCTTAGTATTATAAACTGCTTTATGCTACAAGCGATCAATGTTGACTGCAGCCTGTTTTTTTTTTTAAAATTGGGAAGTCACATTAAAACAAATTTCAGGCAAATAATTGACATCAAAAAAAGCTACCTTGCAAATTTCAGTGGCTAGAATTCAAACACTGCAGCTCCCAACATTCCATTCTAACACTTAAAATACTTCAGTGACAAAGCAAGCATAGGCAGGAATAGCGTTTCTTTCCCTTCACCACTATTAACGAGGTTGAACATGCATACATTAAACAAACGTGTATCTTGGTGCCAATATTGCGGGGTATATGTTCCCCCAACCCCCCCAAAAGAAAGAGCAATACCAGATTTCAGGTGGCTTTGAACATAGTTCTGCGAGCTTCTCTTTTATAAAGTAAAACTGAATGCAATATTAAAATGTTGTCAACGTAGTTACTGAATGCAGGAGATCAATGTGGTCGTTTTATGGTTCTTAATTCACACTGCTGCTGAACATGCACCTCCCTTCTAATATCAGCACTGACATGGAACCAGCATTTTGACTTTTGAATGATTGTGTCTGTGCAATTCTGTACATGCACAAGTGCTGCTGCTGGTGCTCACGATTCAGTGTTGAAATGTCAAAGGATGAACGCTGATCACATCAATGAGCTCAACACCCCAACAAGACTTTCATAATATTAATGTAATACAGAGTCGTTAAGACCAATGTCTGTCTCTGGGCTGATTTAATATATCATTGCTGAGCAAAGAGACCATGAAGTGCAGGCTCATAGCTCCTTGAAATTGGAGTCATAGGTAGATAGGATAGTGAAGGCAGTGTTTGGTATGCTTGCCTTTATTGGTCAGTGCATTGAGTATAGGAGTTGGGAGGTCATGTTGCAGCTGTACAGGACATTAGTTAGGCCACTTTTGGAGTATCGCTATAGGAAGGATGCTGTGAAATTTGAAAGGGTTCAGAAAATATTTACAAGGATGTTGCCAGGGTTGGAGGGTTTGAGCTATAGGGAGAGGCTGAATAGTGATCTTGTAGAAGTATATAAAATCATGAGGAGCATGGATTGGGTAAACAGGCAAGATCTTTTCCCCAGGGTGGGAGGAGTCCAAAACTAGAGGGCACAGGTTTAAGGTGAGAGGGGAAAGATATAAAAGGGACCTAAAAGGCAACTTTTTTCACACAGAGTGGTGCTTGTATGGAATGAACTGCCAGAGGAAGTGAAGGAGCCTGGTACAATTACAACATTTAAAAGGCATCTGGATGCGTACATGAATGCAAAGAGGAATAGGCCAAATGTTGTCAAATGGGACTAGATTTATATAGGATATCTGTTTGGCATGGACAAGTTGGACTGAAGGGTCTGTTTCCATGCTGTATGTCTCTGACTTTATTAAGTGTACAAGCCCTGCCCTAATTTGCCTTTCCAAAATGCAGCACCTCACATTTATCTAAATTACCTCCATCTGCCACTCCTGGGCCCATCAGATCAAGGTCCCGTTTTACTCAGAGGTAACGTTCTTCACTGTCCACACCACCACCAATTTTGGTGACATCAGCAAACTTATTAACCATACCTCCTATGTTCACATCCAAAATCAATTATATAAATGACAAAAAAAGCGAACCCAGCACCGAGCCTTGTGGCATATCACTGGCCACAGGCCTCCAGTCTGAAAAGCGACTCGCCACCACCATCTCCTGTCTTCTACTTCAAGCTAGTTTTGCATTCAACTCGCTAGTTCTCCCTATATTCCATGTGATCTAACCTTGTTAACAGACTACCATGCAGAATCTTGTTGAAGGCCTTACTGAAATCCATATAGATGACGTC
The DNA here is from genome assembly GCF_021869965.1 of Rhincodon typus. NCBI lineage: Eukaryota > Metazoa > Chordata > Chondrichthyes > Orectolobiformes > Rhincodontidae > Rhincodon > Rhincodon typus. The sequence goes on along the minus strand of NC_063341.1, from coordinate 26,016,043 downwards.
CACTGTTCTGCTTTTATCAATCCTCTTTGTTACTACTTCAAAAAACTCAATTAAGTTAGTGAGACAATTTCCCACGCACAAAACCATGTTGACTATCCCTAATCAGTCCTTGCTTTTCCAAATACATGTAAATCCTGGCCCTCAGAATTCCCTCCAACAGCTTGTCCACCACTGTCAAGTTCACCAGTCCATAGTTCCCTGGCTTTTCCTACCACCTTTCTTAAATAGTGGCACAATGTTAGGATATATTCAAGAAATCAAGATTTTGAAGGCATCAAGGGGTATGAGGGGTAAAAAAGGAGAAATATGGCAGAGGTTGAGGATTTGCCATGATCATATTGAATGATGGAGCAAGCTCAAAGGGCTGAATGGCCTACTCCAGATCATGGATTTTATATAAAAACATGACGAAAGTTACGTCCAGGCTAATCTGATATACCACTGGGAGGAAGAGAGAGCACGGGTGAAGAAAGGAGACAGCATGCTCAAGAGGAAGTGAGAGCGCACAGAAAAAAAAAGAGAAAAAGTGAGGGAAAGAGCACAACGGCAGAGTTAATGGAGGTGCTACCAATGTAGAGTGGAGTACTAGAGTTATCTGGAAGTTAATGATATATCATTGGATACTGGTAGCATCCAAGTTAGAAATAGGTCCGAGCCACAGATAGGTCCTTGATTAGTACCACAGGCAATGGTATTCAGTCCTAAATATGCCCGTTTTTGTTTCTTGTTTTTAAAGGGTGTCCACAAGTATAACCAATGGACGTCACTAAGACTGAGAGGGCATAAGGGAAACCACAAATGATCCTCTAGTTGTGAACAGCTAGATATGAATGGAACCAAATGAAAGTCGTCCCACCCAGCTGGAAGACAGAAATGGCTTTGTGGACGACGCAGTGGTCAAAGGCTGCAGGCTGTATGAAATGGACAAGGAATAACAGTCATGCAAGATGTCATTTGTGACTTTGACAAAAGTTTTTTCAACATTGGCAGGGGCAGAAACTTGACTGAAGGGGTTTAACCATCAAGCTCTGAAAATGACAAATTTGGAGACAACACTCACAATAACTCTGGAGACGGGGCAGTAATTTGCCAGGACAGTGAAGTTAAGTTTTTTTTTTGTTAAAACGAGAGGGTCGACAATGAAAGGAGAGGGGAGATTTTTTAATACCGGACGAGATAGAATCATAATATTAGCTAAGTGGGGTCAGGAAGGGGAGTTAGTTGATCTGTAGTTAAATCGAGAATAAGCTTACTAGTACAGAAGGGATGTGGCAGGAGCTACAGATCAGACTGTCTCAGTCTTACTAACATCCCTCGATTATACTTAAGGTGGTCAACCTTAAAAACAAACAAACAAGGGTCATATTTAGGCGTGAATTTCTGAGGCAACATTTCAGATCTGTATAACTTTCATTTAAGGATATACAGATCTACTACAGATTGAAGCACATGTAGAAAAACCAAAAAAAGAGTCTGTGGGGCACTGAATACGACAGTAACACTGACAGTATTATAAAACAAAACCAAAGACTGACAGGAAAATGGTTATGGAACATGGGTGATCACAGAGATGTTTCATTTACAGCTACATTCCAACAAGGGTTAATGGTAAGGAAACCAAAGCCAGGGCTATTGGAATGATAAGCGAAATGCAGAATATGATAAAACAAGGTAAAGGCTGCATACTGTGTGTTGGGTGAATTCTTCAAGTGAGGACCATGCCAAATACAGTAAGTTGATAATGGGGAATAAAGAAGTTAAGGTCCAACCAGTTTGGGGCTTAAAACAAAGGAAATAATTAAACATATAAAAACAAAATGCATATTCACCCCTAAAACTCAGTACCAAATATTTCAGCAAGATAACTGCTTAGTATTTCATCATATTTATAGCAGCAAAATATGTAACTCATCCCAAGATGGTCATGGCTGCACAAGAACCTCTTACCACTATCCTTCATCTAATTTCAGCAACATGTCCTTTTCTCCTTTTTATCCCACTCATGAATTTAAGGGAAAGTTGGTAAATACATTGTGTTAGTGCCTTCAACTGCTTCTTGTGGGAGCACATTCCATGTGTGAACCACTTTCTGGGTGAAGATTTTCCTGAATTTCCTTTTAGTAGTAACTGTCTTATATCGACAGCCCCCTAGTTTGCACATTCCCACAAGTAGAAGCATCTTTGATCAAATCCTTTTGGAATTTTAGAAGATCTCTATGAAGTCAATCCACAGCTTTCTCTTAATTACAGTAAAGAACTCCAGCCTTTTCCATCTTGCGTGATGGGCAATGGTTCAGATTCTGGTTAATTTATTTTATACCATCTTTCCCTAACTCTATATTATTGTTTAATACAGGAACAAACATTCCCTTGAAGTTGCACAACTGCATTAAAACCCAGAAGCCCCCAAACAAGGCCCTTAAAGTTACTGCTTGTGTATGACCACAAAACTCAAAAGAACAATTGACATGAATAAGCCATGCACAACAATGATGGAAAGCAGAGCTTTTCACAGTAGTCCAAGAGTTATCTAACAAGGGTTTCTTAGAAGTTTAATATCACTTCTCTAATTTCAATTCAATCCCTCTAGAAATGAATCCCAGTGCACTGTTTGCATTTTTATAGCTTTATTACCTTGTGTCCCTAATTTCTGCTATTGCTAATTACTTCCTTTGAAACTCAAACTTGCTCGCAGCTACTCAGTCCCACCCAAAGATCACGAAAGAAAACCTAGTGCGATATGATATATTTTACTTTATATTGTTCTTAAACACAAAATGATATTGATTTTGATGTATAATGTAAATTCAGATGCCGAGTACAAGCAGCTTAAATGAGCGATCGCTTTCAATTCTTTCATAAGTAGAAACGTCGTTGCACTTATATTACATCTTGTGTAGTGGGAACATTCAAAGCACTTCAGATGAATGACTTTGAAGCGCACCAGGTGTTATTCTGGTAAAACTTGAACTCTAAATTAGCACAATTCAAAACAAACAGCATTTTCTGGATTAACATATCAAAACAAAAAAAAAATCAAACTGAGGATCTCTCTGTATTTTGGCATATCAGATAGACATAAATCCTTGTATTATGGTTTCACCCATGCTGTCAAGGTAAATTTTTAGCTGAAGCCTATGCAACTGCTCAATAAACAGGTCAGATATTTGGGATTTGTTCCACTATTCATATATACAAAAAAGCCTCTTGACATCATTTAGGGCATAAACAGCATAAAACCTGCAACAATTATTTAACCTGCACAATGCTTTGTCGTCATGATTACATTTACAGCATAGCATTTTCCCCAGTGCAGCCTTTACTAAACTGCAAGGTTGAAAGGAGTACATACTGTACAGCTCCCATTCAGATGCTCAATGGGAAAATGATTTTGTTCTGAATTTAACTATGCAAATTAATTGTTAGTCCAACGATTAGCCCACAGATCCTGAAAAAGCTTTATTTCCTTTGCATTGGAAGTTTTTTTTTTAAAACAAATCAAATTAGAACACAAGGTTGTTTAAATTACAAAATCAACACCCCTGATTTGAAATCAGCTAAAATAATCCAGTGTGCTGGACTGCATTGTTTCAAGGCATAGGAGCCCCAGATGATGTACTTTATAGATTTCTTGCCACAACAGCATAAAGCACTCTATACAGCATCCTCAATCCAGTTTTTGTATGACAATACTGTCAGACCACCAGAGGCGAATATTTCCTTCAGTCACAACTAAATTCATTTACTGGTAACAAAGTTATACCACAAAGAGGGAGTAAAAATAACCTCACTTCTTTTAAAGGTGGAAAAAGAAATCAATACTTTAGTTTTGTTCATTTTATTATCTTCATCCGCATTTGCCTCTCCTTAATAGAGAGCAAATCAAGTCAGTCCGTTCAATATATGCAGATTTCAAATAACAAGAAAGGATTTCCATTTCATCTCCGCAGTCCTCTGCCTTCTGGACTCGATCGTAACTTCGACAACTTCAGTGCACAGCCTCTCCAGCTTGCTATGTGTGGAATTTCCACCTCCACAATTATCTTAGTTCTTTATCTTTCCATGCTTTGTTAATTTGGAGATAGCAAGAACTACAGATGCTGGAGTCAATCAATACAGTGTGGGGTTGCAGGAACACAGGCCAGGCAGCAGAGAAGCAGGCAAGTCGACATTTTGGGTTTACACCTTTCATCAGGACTGGGGAGGGGAAGGGAGCTCGAAGTAAATACAGGGAGGGGGTGGGGCTGAGGAAGGTAGGTGGGATGGTGATAGGTACATGCAGGTAGTGGGTAGTTGAGATTGGTCAGTGGGGAAGGGTGGGTGAGATAGGAGGGAAAGGTGATGGATAGATTGTGTCAATGGGGCAGGGATGAAAGGGAAGGTTGTACATGGGACGAGGCCAGGGGTAGGGTCATTTTTGAAACTGGTGAATTCTATGTTGAGGCCATGGTTCATTTATCTATTTAAGACGACTGATTATTTGATGGTACATCTCAAAATTCTTCTCTTGATTCAAAACAAAGATGATTTGAAAAGTATTAAAACACAATGAACACTGTAAACTAATTCTCTTTGGTTGTAATGCACCACTTCATATCCGTGCAAGAATTCAGCCAAATTCAACCCATAAATTTTCATAAAACTTGGCTTTGAACCACCAGAACATTCTTCCAACAAACCAATGTGGAGGAGATCACAGCACAGAAGTAAAGTGAATTTTGTAAAAAGTCTTTTCATTAACACACATGGTTTCTACAATTCACATTTCCAGTTGTTGCTGCTGCTATTTAGTATATCGAAGGAACCTCTTGTTTTCTTTATTCTGCAATTACTTTGATCTTAATATGTCAAACGTCAGCCTGCACTCATATCCTGACCACAACTTCACAGAAGTTATTCCAACCACACAATTCAACTATTTAGGTTATGCTTTGAATGGACTGGTATACATTAAGTCAGTACAATATACAAATGCAAGTTATAGGACAAGTATACCCACGTTAGGTCTGTTGATAAGCATCATGGCATACACATCACTGTGCAGGAGGCGGAGAACAGTGACAAACTTCTGGGGTAGTCAAATTTGAGAAAAATGTTCAATAATTCTTCAAAAAGATATTTAAGCAGTCAGACAAGGTTATGCATGGATCCCAGATGGATGGCAATACTGGACAAGTCAGATTCCAGCATGAAATTCAACTTGACAGAGCAGTTTTATTTCTATAATTTGGTTATGTAGTGTCAGTCACAGCAGTCATGTGACTAGATGTACTTCTGGTTTTAAAAAAAATCTTTATTACACAAATGAACAGAAACATAGCTATAAAAATTTGGAAAGATATGGTCATAAACAGTAAAGACAAAGAATTAACTCTTTTTTCCTAGCATAATCCTCTAAGAACACTCAACGTCAGTAAAATATCACACATTCACTTTAAAATTTTAGTAAACTGACAAGGTCACAAGTGTTAACTTTCACTGAATTTCTGCACATTCACCTGACATGATTCTCTCAATTACTGTCTTTTCCTGACACACACATGCAGGCTAGTCATTAACTTTTCTCTGAGTATTTTGAGGCTGCTAAAATAGCTGAAGACTTCTTTCTAGCACCAATACTGTAAAGACTTCCATAAATTAACAGGTACCCATCTGCTGGACTGGATCTTTATTTTCTGAATTCAATCTCCCTGTGGTCCTTGATGCTCTTTTACTGTAGGCTGTAAAAATTCCACCGAGTAAATACTCCAACAATTACCTCCCACGTAATTTGCTAGTCATTTAACAAAAGTCACATTTTCTTGGAAAGACTATGTTAAACTCCCTATTCAAAAAATGACCTCTGACTTTTCCTTAAAAAGCATATCAGATCTTCATAGCACTGAACTCAAAAGTTCATTTACTTCAACTTTAGAATTCATATTTCCAAATAAAATATTCTAAATTGTCAATGACAAGACTAATACTTTCGTAGGTGCTGTCTTTCACACAAGATGTTAAGTCAAGTTCCAGACTGCCCAATTAAGTAGACATAAAGGCTTCTACATCTGAATTTTGAGGAGTTTTTCCCCCCCAGTATCCTGGTCAGTAATTATCTCTCGATCAATATCTCAAATACAGAATATCTAATCATTATCCACTTGTTATTCACTAGTGGATGTGACACATGCATGGTAATGTAACAGCAGCCACAGACAATGGTGACTACACTTCAAAAGCACTTTAGACTGCTCTCTACATATAAAAGGTATATTAAATTCGAAGTCTTTCTTTTACATCCCTTTCCATTCAAAGTTTTGCACTAAAAATTAAGTACTAAACATTTCTAGTCCAAGTTCTGTCCCTGTATCATTGTTCACTGATTTCACGAAGATTCAAATCACTTAAGGCAAAATTAATAAATATAGGCTCATCCCCAGAAAGGGTTGAATTTTAAGGTAGCCAAATGTTAAACTATGTACTAGCACAGTCCAGATTTCACACTATCAGGCTGGTTCTAGTGCATGACCATCTTCAATTAGGTGGTTCAAAAGCTTTCTGAAACATTACCATTAGCAAAGTTCATCATTACACTCCATTTATGACAGCACGGAGGATCCTGAAAGGTACATGTAAATCTTGGCCAGTTTATCTACTAAAATTAAAAAGCACTTTGCAAAAGAAATATAATTCTATTAAACAAGCTCTAGGAATACCACAATAAGATCTAGGATGTAAACTTGCTGCTCCATTGAACCCAAGCATTAAGTTTTAAAGTGACATACTCCAAACACACAAGAATCTTAAACATAAAGACAATGACATTTTTAGGCAGAGAACTGACCACAGTTGATTGGGAAATAGGTTTGCCAGCAAATTAACAGAGGGAAAATTTCAAGATGCGATTCAAGACTTCAAACAAAAATACACTGCATTACAAAACAATAACTTAAGACCAACCCACCCATGCTCAGACTGAAATTTGAGGATAGAGCCAGATTAAACGGGGCTTCTAATGTTGCAAAGAACAGCAGTAAGTCCAATCATGGTGGATCAGATTCTAACCTTAAATTCACATTCCCACCTATCCTGGATATATTTTGACACCTTTGCTTACCAAAAATCTATTTAAAAATTGCCTTTAAAATATTCAGACTTTGCTTTCACTACCTTTTCGGGAAGTTCCAGAGACTCCTGTCCCTCAGAAAAAAAGAATCACCTCATCGTTTTCGATGTGTGATCAAGTATTTTTACACAGTGATTCTTAGTTCTTGATTCTTCCACAAGAAAGATCATCTCCACATCCATCAGATCAAGACATACCAGAATCTTGTTTCATTCAAGTTGCTTCTTACCGTTCTAAACTCCAGAAGATACAAGCTTAGTCTTTCCGATCTTTCCTCACAAGAGGATCCACCAATTTCACGTACACTTATAAACCTTTGCTGAATTGCTTCCCAACATAAATATGTTCCTCTTTAAACAAGGGGACCAATGCTGTACTCCAGGTGTGATCTCATCTGTATAACTGAAGCATAATCTTCCTATTACTTTATTCAATTCCTCAAGCAATAAGAACATTCAAATAGCTTTCCTGATTACTTGCCATACCCTTGTACAGTCATTCCTCCATATCAGCGAAATCATGCATTGAGAATTCACCCAGTCGTGCCAAAAATCAAGTTGCTAATCATTCAAAATCTCAGGCAAAACTCAAGCTATCTGCAAACACTTTCACTTAGGCAGTAATCTTGCTCTTGCTTTCAGTCCTGTTCCAGTATGCAGCTCTTGCCCTCAAACACCTCCCCCTGCCAACCAGGGCATAGGTGCTTGGGAGGATGAACATATCAAGGACATCCGCCAGATGGAAGAGGATGGAAACAGTGTGTACCAAAGAGAAACTGGCTGGGATGGACGCACGTTTGCACCCCGCCCACCCACAACCACCCCCAACAATACCTGGCCCTGGTACACAGGTCTGCTCACCTATAAATCAGTAAATTACAATAGCCTAAAACAGTTTTTAATATTTTATTTATATTAAACACTAAACATCTGAAATAAAAATTAATATTTTAACAAAAAATAATCTTGGGATCCAGGATGTTTTTACCATGAGTTATTACACTCCACATTTTCAACTTCTTCACTTGCAAGCGTTTTCAGGAATGAAACCCTCGCACATTCGGAGGAATGACAGTACTCATATTTTGTGATTCATGCAATGGAATAATACAATCTTGCCACATTTCAGAGCCCTGCAGTCTTTCACCATCTACATGGTGCTTCCTTTTTGTTCTTTCTGCTAAAATGGATAATTTCATATTTTACCCTATTTGCCCACTCACTTACCTATCCAGATCTCTTTGTAGCCTCGTTATGGGCTCTTCACAACTTAATTTCCTCCCTGTCTTTGTCTCATCAGCAAAGTTCACAAACTTACTATCTATCGGTTCAAAGTCATTTATATACATTATAAATATTGGAGGACCCAGCATCGAATCCGTGGTATTTTGTTACAGTTTGCCTCCCTGAAAATAAAAGACCCATTTATGCCCATTCTGTGGCTGGCTTACAGACAAGCATCTTCTGCCAACGTCAAACTTTTTCTCCTCATTTGTGACTCATTGTATTACCTGTCAACATTACAGTAAACCTGTATTTTTGATGGGTAATTCTGGATTTACAAGCAGTTTTAAATTACACAATGATTTTGTAAAATAGGTTATCTTTATCGCAAAATAAAGACGAATTATTTTCTGACGTTCCACAGGTTTTTCTGATGATATGCTGGAGAAGTACTCAAGAACCTTCAGTAAGAACGTCTTGAAGAAAGCATGCCAAACATTCTGTGGAAATTGATACTGCTTGCATACATCAAGTGAATCTAAATAATTCTAACCAGTAAGTCAGTCAGGCTTTAGTTTGTCTGTCTCAAGGCCATTTTTGCATCCGTGTACGTGCAGTGGCAGATGAGCCAAAGGTGTTTGGTCTTTCTAACCTTGGCTAATGGCACTGTATAACTTATTAAAATAGAGTCTTACAGCATGAAAACAGAGCCTTCAGTCCAAATAGTCCATGCCGGCCACATTCCCAAACTAAACTAGCCCATTCACATTCTTATCCAAATGTCTTTTAAGTATTGTAACTGTACTTGCATCCACCACTTCCTCAGACATCGTACTGGATATAAGTTAATCAAACAATTTTTCTAGTACTGCTTCCATCTTGAAAATCAAAAGAACAAAATAAATGTGCTACCACGACAAACATTGCAAGTATTTAAATGCAGTGAACACAGATGTCACAGTAAACCCAAATAAGGTGATAATGCAACGCAATCTGAAGCTACTAAAAATGTGACTTTTACAAAAAAGATCTCTCAGCTGCCATTACTTTTTCTTAATGTAAACCGTCTACATCACCAGATCAGCTACAGTTCTCTTGAATACTTCAGCAGCTGTGGAATGCAGCACTCCTTTCACTCTACAATTACAGTTACACATTTCTCTTCAGCTACGCTACAAGAATTCCAAAGACTCTACTCAACTTAGCATGCAAAATACAGGTCACGACCAAGTAACCTTTATAGTTTCCTTCAAGTTGGTTTACTTAAATTGTTAACCTTTCGCATAATGGAAGTACCCAAGAAAGTTGACATTTCCCAAAAATCATGTCAAGACTTGCATAGTTTCTTTATGACTTCACCAGTCGTAGAGACATAGTTTTATGTCAAATGTAAACCGTGTTCTACATGAAAATTTGGTATTCATGCTGCAGACATGGCTCATACATATCAATCCAGGAGTATCATAACAAACAGTTGTTTGTACACGGAATTTTCCTGTTAACACACACTCATTTTGGTTTTCAAATATAAATACATGGGAACCATCTGCAAATACAACTTCTGTTCATGAGTGGATAGCAGACAAACTGCTAATTTATCTGGTGATCTGTTTGGCATGAACAACTAAAACAGCAAGTTTACAGTGAGAGAAGATTAAGAGAATTTCAGCATTTTGACTGGGTAAAACAGGGTAAAAAGGGGAACTGAAAGGATGCTGATTATGGTGAAAGATGCAAGAGGTTGTCCAGTCATCATGGTGGTAAGAATCAAATGCTCCACTTTTAGTAGTCACCTGAAGTCAAAACATGGTCACTGTGTGGAAAACACAATGCAAAGAAGGGAGAATCCTGTAGATGAATCAATAACGTTTTACACCTTACTTTGGACGGCACCGATAGGTCCGAGTTAGTGTTCATGCCTGGGTCAAGTGGAGGTCACATTCACCATCAGTCAGGGAAGTTTTTGGCTGGTAATTGCCAGTGGAGCTCGCTGGGATTAAGGGACTTAGTCGCTGGGTTAATAATTCCCATACCAAACAACTGATCAGCACTTCAAAAGGGCAGAAATTTTCACAATACTACATTTTTGAAGCCTACCTGACTGACTGGTTATAACATGCACTAATTCAGGGTAACTCAAATAACTTCAAAGACAGACCACTCCAATGGCCAGACTGTAATAACAAAGCTTAATGTCAACCTTTTATCCAAATGCAAAATAGAAAAAAAAAGCACTTCCTGAAAATGGGTCAAACCACGAACTTCACATGATAAAAACAATCCAAAATAGAAAAGTTATTTGCATCAACTTAACAAATCTCAACCCCTATCTCCCAACAGAACAATGCAGTCATGAGAAACAGGCAGTTAATATCCTTACCACCCCCACAAGTCTGCTTTCAAGCAAATCAATTGGGAAACATAATATGAAGCTCAGGGCAGATTTTCCTTTCAATTTTGGCCCACTAGCCTTTTAGAAGTATCTGACTTGAAGAAATGCTGCTGAAATGAGAAATGCTACATGAGGAACTGCACACATGGACCTGCATTGTTGCAACTCAGTGGCATTGCATTGTGTACTAACAGCAAGGACATCAAAACAGATCACACAACAATTTACATCTTCAAATGAAAGGCAAGGATGGGAGAGAGGGGAGAAAAAGTACCTGGAGACACACACTTTATAAATTATTTGAATGTTCGTTTCAGAATGTTTTATGATAGTGCAAAGAATCAAACCAAATTCTATATCCACGGTTGTACCACAGTGGTAGCATAGTCCTAATACTGTTTGACTATTGGTCCAGAGGCACAGGATAGCTCTAGTGTCACACATTCAAATCTCACTACACTAGCTAATGAGGGAGGCAGCCAGAGGTGCAGCAAAAGGAACAAATGGGATGGTAGACAAGATTGCGAAGGGAGCACCGGGACAAGGGATAAGCAGCAACAATGGCATAGCAATTCCAGTTCCAACCTGTATCTAGTATGCCACGGGCTCATGGTGACATCCACAGCACTGACTTTCTGTTCAAGTGCATTGGCAAGATACATCAAATGAAAATAGCCTTTATTTAACCAAGAAAACCAAGTTTTAAAGCATAAAAGCTGATTTGATCATTATTTCAATCAATAGCTGGAATTTGTATTTGAAAGTTATTGGTCTCTGTGGAGATTATAATACATATCAAATTTTTCACACCACTTGCCCTACCCAAATCTTTTAGAATGTAGATCGGTCCTAGATCATAGACTACCAAATGTGTGTTACAATCTGGCTAGAGACCAAGCGCACTATATTTAAAGTAGATAAAATGAAAGCTTTACCAGTTCTGAACAAACATTAAATTTGACTGTACAACATGAAGATAGAAATACCATTTACAATCGACATGTAATTTATATTCTAACACCCAGAATTAACATGGTAAATACAGGTAATAGACAGTGATCAGACAGCAACTGAACACACCACAGCTAAGGGCAAATTTAATCAAGACAGAGACCCCTAATGTTAAAGGTTTGGTGGGTCATCAAATCTCACTACACTACACAAGGGACTACAGTTCTTCACATTGGCCAATCTACCTCAATGACTGCTCTCATTTTGGTCAATCAGCTTACTTTCTGGGTCTATGCTCCCTGAACTCTCAAAACTGCACTCCAGTATTTACTCCACTGCTTCCACCCTGACCCTGACCCCAATCACCGCTTGTGGGCTTTTGAACCCCCATTTCAGCTGTACTGAGTATAGGGCTTCTTCTGAACCCCCATGGCTTCAGGGCCTTTCTGAAACCCCATCGCCAACACTTTGAGCTATTTAACAGCTCTTGGGTCTGTGTAGGGTTCTCAGTGAGAGGTCCCATGTAGTTCAACTGCCTTCTCAACAGTAGTAGCTAATACTTCTACTTCTATAGAGAGTCTACTTCTCTCTCACACACACACACACATTGACTAGCAATCTTCCTGCCTGCCCTTTTGAACTCCTGTTCAGTGACCCTTATCCTAAGCAGCCTATTGTAAAACACTGCACCTAATCGCGCCATATTTCAGCCAGAATTGCACGCAACTAACATGCTGGAACAGCAAAATGCAACAAATCCTTGAAATGGAGTCTGTCCAGAATATTATTTTCTCTCACTGCTAATTTCTGCAGTACAAATGATGCTTCGGTAAAGATTCATCACAGGATGTGCATGTGAAAGCTCCACGAAGTAAGTACACATTGCACTAGTAACGAAGTTTGAGGATGCATGTAATGCCCGGTAAAGATGAAGTAATCTCCTCCATTGTGGGAAGAGAGGGTTTGCTTTACTTTTTTTCTGCTGGTGCCCCATCACACCCTCCCCTTTCAAAACATCATGTCCACTGTTTATTTCTGACTATCTGTTGGCCTTTCTCCAGTTACCTGATCATGATGCTGTATCTTGTGTTAATAACTCAGTTACATCTTATCTATATGCACCTCATTTGTTAAATGAGGTGTTATATCCTCATGACCTCTGCATCTAATCAACTTTCTGGTAATTCATCCTACTTAACTTTCTCTCCATTTGGAATACTGTTTTGCCTCTCTTTCCAGATTTTATTGCAACCCATCAGATTGATCGGTTCTAAACATTACGCTTTCTTCCCCCCTCCCTCCCCCAGTCAACTGATGCTGATCCACTGGCTATATTTCTCCAGTACTTGTCTTTTCTGCTGTCAGCAAGGAACAGGAATATTAAACTCCATTGCCAATCCAACCACCCCTTTTCTTCCTCCATCCGTTTTATGTACAGTTAGAGAAACAAAAATTGATTAGTTAGTCAGCATGGTTTTGTGGAAAATCGTATCTCACAAACTTGATTGAGTTCTTTTTTTGAGTAAGTTACCAAACAGATTGACGATGGCACAGCAGTAGACATTGTTTATTTGGATTTTAGTAAAGCCTTTTTCAAAAGTTCCACATAGTAGATTAATTAGTAAAGTTAGATCACATGGGATTCAGGGTGGGCTTGCCAATTGGATACATAATTGGCTTAACGGCAGGAGATAGTAACTGCGGAGGGTTGTTTTTTAGACTGGAGGCCTGTGACCAGCGGTGTTCCACAGGGATCGGTACTGGGTCCTGTTATTTATCATTTATATAAATGATTTGGATGAGAATATAGAAGGCATGGTTAGTAAACTTGCAGATGACACCAAAATTGGTGGCATTGTAGACAGTGAAGAAAGCTTTCTAAGCTTACAAAGGGATTTTGATCAGATGGGTGAATGGGCTGGAAAATGGCAGATGGAATTCAATCAGGATAAATGTGAGGTACTGCATTCTGGTGCAACAAAGGATAGGGCTCATACAATTAAATGGTAGGGCCTTGGATAGTGCTGTAGAACAGAGAAACCTAGGGGTGCAGGTACATAATTCTTTGAAGTTTGTGTCATGTGCATACAGGGTGGTTAAAATGGCATTCGGCACACTTGCCTTCATTTCTCTGTCCTTTGAGCATAGGAGTTGGGAAGTCATGTTGAGGTTTTACAGGACATCGATGAGGCCTTTTCTGAAATGCTGCACCCAGTTCTGGTAGCCCAGTTGTAGGAAGGATATTATTAACCTGGAGAGGGTTCAGAAGAGATTTACCAGGATGTTGCTGGGTATGTAAGGTTTCAGTTATAAGGAAAGGCTGGATAGGCTGGGACTTTCTTCACTGGAGCGTAGCAGGTTGAGAGGTGACCTGATAGAAGTTTATAAAATAAGGAGGGGTACAGATGGAGTTAATGGTGGTGGGGGATTTCAAGATTAGGGGGCACAATTTTATAGTAAGAGGAGAGGAGAGAGTTTTTAAAAATACGCAAGAGGCAAATCTTTTACACACAGAGGGTGGTTTGCCTGTGGAGTGAACTTCCTGAGGAAGTGGTGGATGCAGGTACAGTTACAATGTTTAAAAGACATCTGGGTAGATACATGAACAGGAAAAGTTTGGGCAGATATGGGCCAGGAGCAGGCAGATGGGATTAGTTTAGTTTGGGATTATGTTTGGCATGGATTGGTTAGACTGAAGGGTCTGTTTCCATGCTGTATGATTCTATGATGTTTAAATGAAAAATATTCACAACTGGACCCCTAGTGGGAGCCAAATACTGGGCCAAGACCACAACACATGTTGTATGCAGCTTCAATCTAATGTGTAGCAAAAACTACGTTTCAATTAACACAATGCTGTCTATTAACAGAACACTAACTCATAAATAATCATCACATGGAAAGCTACAGTTTAATCATTCTATTCTCTCCACTGAAGGATGATGCTTGACAGCATTTGGGATCAAACTGGAAAGGAAGTGTTCACATAATACTGCAGTCTCCAGCAGACAAGATAAGTTTGATACAATCTGGTTGCTACACATCAGCCCACATTGTTCAAATTTCCTCAAATTTTCTTCATACTATGAACAAAAAAGCTCATCAGTTTATCTGTCAACCCATCTGAGAAAATACTACAGAATTCTGTAGCACGTAACTCAAAAAATAAAAACAGCCAAAGGACAAAATTATCTTAAAGCTGAGCTGTTCAGTTTCCAAAATAATGGGAATAAAAATGCCCCACACCTTCTCTTACATTCACTAAATGACTTAAACTCTTTCACGAGGGCATTTATTAAACATTTGAGTCTTCTCAATTTAAAGCACAACTGCTTATTGCGAACACCTATTCCCTACTTGTGCAAGACAAATCAATTTGATTGTGAGGGAGAGCAATTTGAGATCCAGCTCAATTCAAGCACAAGAATTATGTATGTGTCAGCCTGAGTATCATTATTTACAGTCTCTACGTTTGTTTGAATTCTGGCAGCTTCTGTTTCAAAGAAGAACCATCTCACCTGCATCCCCAAAAATAGCTTCATATCCATGAATTACTTTTGGAATGAGGTCATCCTTCTGTGAAAAGTCACAGCTGATTTGTGCACAGTAATATTCCACAAGAATAAGATAAAGATCAAGTACTCTATAGATGCTTCGACTCCAGAGAGGCCTTATACTTAATCACATAGCAGATGTTTGGCCATTAACAAGGTCAGTGCTTGTGAACTGGTACCAGCAAGTCTGGGAAAGAACATGGTGATCCAACAGAGGAAAAGCTGGAGGTATGTGAACTGTTTTGAACTGGGGGTTTCTGAAAGGAGGACTTTAGTTGATGATGTTATAACAAGAAGATTTGAAAGCTCCCTGTCTAACACCATCAGCCATTGGAAGCATAGAAGAATAGAAACTAAGTTTAAGTATTCCTGAATCTTCCTTAGAGTGAACTGGAAACGTAGCAGCGATCGACAGCTTCAGAAAGTCAAATCAAGAGACAAACCTATGCACCTGTGAAACAACACTGTGGAAACTGTTTAAGTAACCTGGTCAGTTTTGTTACTACTTTTTTTAAATTAAATTTATCCCTTAGACCACAAGACATACCAGCAGAATTAAGGCAATTGGCCCATCGAGTCTGTTCCACAATTCAATCATGCCAGACAGTATTTCTCAACCCCATTCTCCTCCTTCTTCCTGAAACCTTACAAATCAAGAACCCCTTTCTCTGTCTTCAATACACTCAATGACTTGGCCTCCACAGCCCTCTGCAGCAAAGAGTTCCACAGATTAACCCTCCTTTTTGGCTGAAGGAATTCCTCCTCTCTCAGTTCTAAAGTTTCATGCCTTCATTCGGAGGCTGTGCCCTCAGGTCTCAGGCTCTCTGACTCTCTGACTAGAGGAGACATCTCCTCCACGTCCGCTCTATCCAGGCCTCTCAGTATTGAGTATTCTCAATATTTTAATCACATTCTATCTCATCTTTCTAAATGCCAATAAGTACAGACCCAGAATCCTTAACTGCTCCTCATACAACAAGCCCTTCGTCCCTGGTATCATTCCTATAAAACCTCCTCTGGAACCCCGCCAGGCCAGAACATCCTTCCTTAGATACAGGGCCCTAAACTGCTCACAATATTCCAAATGTCCCATACAGCCTCAGCAGTACATCTCTGCTCTTGTATTCTAGCTTTCTTAAAATGAAAGCTCACGTTGCATTTTTCTTCCTAACTGCCAATTGAAACTGTATGTTAACCTTAAGAGACTCCCAAGTCCCCACGTGCTTCAGATTTCCAAAGCCTTTCCCCATTTGGAAAATAGGCCAATCCTCAATTCTTCCAACCGAAGTGCATAACCTCTCACTTTCCACATTGTATTCCATCTGCCACTTCTCTGCCCACTCTCCTAGCATATCCAAGTCCTCCTTCAACACTCCTTGTCCCTCCACTTATCTTTGTGTGATCTGCAAACTTACCAACAATGCCCTCAGTTCCTTCATCCAGATCGTTACTGTATAATGTAAATAGTTGCCGTCCCAACACAGACCCCTCCAGAACTCCATTAATCACCAGCTGCCCCTTTTATTCCCACTCTGGCTGACTGGCAGAAGGCAATCTTCTATCCATGCTAGTACCTTGTCCTTAACACCATGGGCTCATCTTATTAAGCAGCCTCTTGTGTGGCACTTTGTCAAAGGCCTTCTTGAAACTCAAATAGACAAAGGGGAACCTGTGGACGTGATCTAACTTGCTTGTTATCTCCTCACAGAATTATAACAGATTTGTCAGGCACAACCACTCCTTGACAAAGCCATGCTGACTCAGTCTTATTTTACCACCCACTTCCAAGTACTCCACAATCTCATCCTTAATAATGGACTCCAAAATCTTACCAATGACCGAGGTCAGGCTAACTGGCCTATAGCTTGCTGTCTTCTGTCCTCCTCCCTTCTTAAACAGGTGTGTTACATTAGCTATTTCTAATCCTCTGGCAACCTCCGACTCCAGTGGTTCTTGAAAGATCACCAATGCCTCCACAATTTCCTCTGCTATCTCTTTCAGAACTCTAAGGTGTGGTTCATCCACCTCAGAGTTCTGAAAGAGATAGCCGAGGAGACTGTCCATTCAATCAGTGTCCAGGTCCTACAGACCTTTCAGTTTTCCCAGTGCCTTCTACTCGCCTCACTGACTACTGATAGGAAGCCTGTGCACAATTCTCAAGGTCTTTTCTCCTTTATGGTTCCTCAGCTCTACCCACTCTGCCTTCCAACTCAATATCACTTCTTGCTTTATCGATTTAATTTCATTACTTACTAAGAAGCCGGCCCTGTCACCTCTGCCTGCCCTTTTGATAGGGCATGTATCATAGAATCTTAGAGATGTACAGCACGGAAACAGACCCTTTGGTCCAACTCTCCATGCCGACCAGATATCCAAAATTAATCTAGTTCCATTGGTCAGCATTTGGCCCATATCCCTCTAAACTCTTCCTATTCATATACCCATCCAAAAGCCTATTAAATGTTGTAATTGTACCAGCCTCCACCACCTCATTCCATACACACACCACCCTCTGCATGAAAAAGTTGCTCCTTAGATCCCTTCGAAATCTTTCCCTTCTCACCTTAAACCTATACCCCCTTGTTTTGGACTTGCCCACCCTGGGAAAAAGACCATGATGATTCACCCTTTCCATGATTTTATAAACTCTAAAGGTCACCCCTCAGCCTCCGACGCAGCAGGGAAAATAGCCCCAGCCTATTCAGCTCCTCCTTATAGCTCAAACCCTCCAACCCTGGCAATATCCTTGTAAATCTTTTCTGAACCCTTTCAAGTTGCACAAAATTCTTTCTATAGCAGGGAGACCAGAATTGCATGCAGTATTCCAAAAGGTGCCTAACCAATATCCTGTACAGCTGCAACATGACCTCCCAACTCCTATTCTCAATGCAGTTTCCAATAACAGAAAGCATACCAACTGCCTTCTTCACCAAGATAACAAGGTGTAGAGCTGGATGAACACAGCAGGCCAAGCAGCATCAGAGGAGCAGGAAAGCTGACGTTTCGGGCCTGGACCCTTCTTCAGAAATGGGGGAGGGGAAGGGGGTTCTTCACCACTTTGTCTACCTACAACTCTACTTTCAAGGAACTATGAACCTACACTCCATGGATCTCTTTGTTCAGCAACACTCGCCCGGACATTATCTTTAAGTGTCTAAGTCCTGCCCTGATTTGCCTGACCAAAACGTAGCACCTCTCATTTATCCAAATTAAACTATCTGCCACTCCTCAGCACATCCGATCACGGTCCAGTTTCTTGGATATTTAGTTCCCAGACGTGATCTCCTCACAGCCCTCTGTGATATACACATCATCATATCCGCCAATTTCACACTGCACAACAAGCTCATTTATATTGTTTCATATACTGCATGCATTTAAGTACAATATGCTCAGTTCTGCATTGACCGCTTCCGTTCTCAGAGTTATCCCCTCATTTGGTGTGCCTGAAGTTAGGTTTCTGACCCTTCCCATACTCTGTTCTATTACTTGTTCTGGAAACTTTAATATCTCCTGCTGAGAACCCCTCTCCTGTTAATATTTTTCCTAATTTTCCATGCAACTGAATCCACCTCCCCACTATTTAGTTTATAGCCCTAATTATACTTGTCCCAGCATGATTCAGGTGAAGCCCATCCCAATGGAACAGCTCCTTCCTTCCCCAGTACTGGTGCCAATGTCCCACAAATTCAAACATTTCGGCCACTAATCTTGGATGCACACATTTACCTCTTTAATTTTGTTGACCCTGTGCCAATTTGCTTGCAGCTCAGATAGTAATCCAGAGATTACAACCTTTTTAGTCCTGCTTTTTAAAAATTTAGCTGCTAGCTGCTCATATTCTCTCAGCATAACCTCTTTCCAACCATATTGTTGGTACCTATGCGGACCATGACAACTGGATCGTTATCCTCCCACTTGAAGTTCCTCTGCAGCCCACTTTAGATATCCTGAATCCAGGCACTTAGCAGGCAACATAGCCTTCGGGACTCTTGATCTCAGCCACAGAGAACAGTGTCTAGTCCCCGATTATACTGCCCTCAATTACAACTATGTCTCTCTTTTCTCCCCCCTTGTGAATGGCCCCCTCTACTGTAGTACTGTTGTCAGTTTGCTCATCCTCCCTCATCCACACAGGGAGAACCTCAAACCTGTTACACAATCTCCAGGGTGCAGACTCCTTCAGCACCACCTCCTGGATTCCTCTGCCTACCTCATTCATAGTCACACCTTCCTGTCCCTGATGACTGAGTAAATTTGAGGCAGCTAATCAAAGGGGTGTGACTGCCTCCTGAAATGCAGCGTCCAGATAACTCTGCCTCTCAAATGGTGTGTGTCTGTCATTTGGCTGATTTGGGCCAAAAATAAAAGCTATTGGATTTAAATCTTAGACATTAATTGGATTAGCTTATTGTTTCACTTTGCTCTGTTTAAGCTACTCTGTTATTAATAAATTGTTACACCTGTTGTTTAAGCTATAAACCTGGTGTCCAGTATTGATTATTTACAAAGTCTGGTTTGGAGCCATTGGGGTCAATTTTATGGATTAATTAATGTTCAAATTTTACTGTGTTGTGAATACAGAGATAGGAAGGCTAATTTCATTTCTGTGTCAAAACACAGATGATCAATTTTTGATGATGCAAGATGAACAAATGCTGGCAAGGACACAAGGAGAATCACCTTGCTATTTGAGCAATGCCAGCAGATCTTATGAAAGTGTACAGCAGGATATAGTACCATACAGCACGCAAACAGACCCTTTGGTCCAACAATCCATGCCAAACATAATCCCAAACTAAACTAATCCCACCTGCCTACTCCTGCCCTGTATCCCTCCAAACCTTTCCTGTTTGTGTATCCATCCAAATGTCTTTTAAACTTTGTAATTGTACCCGCATCCACCATTTCCTCAGGAAGTTCACTCCACATGTGAACCACCCTGTGAAAAAATAAATTGTCTCATGTATTTTTTTTTAAAAACTCTCTCCGCTCACCTTAAAAACATGGCCCCTAGTCTTGAAATTACCCATCTTAGGGAAAAAACAACTACCATCAATTCTATCTCTACCTCTCATTATTTTATAAACTTCTATCAGGTCACCTCTCAACCTGCTACGCTCCAGTGAAGAAAGTCCCAGCCTATCCAGCCTCTCCTTATAACTCAAACCTTACATACCCAGCAACATCCTGGTAAATCTCTTCTGAACCCTCTCCAGCTTAATAATATCCTTCCTATAACTGGGCTGCAGAACTGGGTGCAGCATTTCAGAAAAGGCCTCACCAATGTCCTGTAAAACCTCAACATGACTTCCCAACTCCTATGCTCAAAAGACAGAGCAATGAAGGCAAGTGTGCCGAATGCCATTTTCACCACCCTGTATACACATGACACAAACTTCAAAGAATTATGTACCTGCACCCCTAGGTCTCTGTTCTACAGCACTATCCAAGGCCCTACCATTTAATTGTATGAGCCCTATCCTTGTTTGTTGTACCAAAATGCAATACCTCACATTTATCCTGATTGAATTCCATCTGCCATTTTCCAGCCCATTCACCCATCTGATCAAAATCCCTTTGTAAGCTTAGAAAGCTTTCTTCAGTCTACAATGCCACCAGTTTTGGTGTCATCTGCAAGTTTACTAACCATGCCTTCTATATTCTCGTCCAAATCATTTATATAAATGTTAAATAACAGGACCCAGTACCGATCCCTGTGGGACACCGCTGGTCATCGGCCTCCAGTCTGAAAAACAACTCTCCACCGTTACGCTATCTCCTGCCGTTAAGCCAATTATGTATCCAATTGGCAAGCCCACCTTGAATTCCATGTGACCTAACTTTATTAATTAATCTACCATGCAGAACCTTGTTAAAAGGCTGAACTAAAATCCAAACAAACAAAACAAAACAAAATGTCTACTGCTCTGCCATCATCAATCCTTTTGTTAACTTCCTCAAAAAACTCACTCAAGTTTGTGAGACACGATTTTCCTCACTCAAAACCATGCTGACGATTGCTAATCAATTTTTGCCTCTTTAAAATGTCCATAAATCCTATCTTTTATAATCACCTCCAACAAATTACCCATAACCGAAGTCAGACTCTAGTGTCTATAGTTCCCCGCTTCCTCCTTACAACCTTTCTTAAGCCAAGGTGCATGATTAGCCACCCTCCAGTCATCAGGCACCTCACCTCTAGTTATAGATGATGCAAATATTTTTGCAAGGGGTCCTGTAATTCCCTTCCTCACGTCCCACAACATTCTGGAATACATTAGATATTAGATCCCGGAGATATATCCAGCTTTATATTCTGAGGCCTCCTGAACTTCCTCTTCTGCAATGTGAACTGTTTAAAACATCAAAGTTTATTTCTCTGCATTTTCTGGACTCAATTTTTCTCCACAGTAAGAACCGATGAGAACTTTTCATTTAGTATCTCTCACATCTCCTGGGGTTCAACATGGAGACAACCTCCTTGATCTTTAAGAGGCCCGACCCTCTCTCTTGTTACCCTCTTGCTCTTAATGTATTTGTAGAATCTCTTTGGATAAGCCTCAATTTTATCTGCCAACGCTACCTCATATCCCGTTTGCCTTCCTGATTTCTCTCTCAAGAACGCCCCCACACTCTTTATATTGATTAAGAGATTCAATTGAACCAAGTCGTCTGTATCTTAAAAAAAATTCTCTTTTCTTCTTGACTAAAACCTCAAAATCTTTATTCCTCCATTGCTCCTTAATCATACTAACCTTACCCTTCGCTAACAGGAGCGAAAAAGCCCTGAACTCTTGTCATCACACTCTTGAACGACTCCCACTTGTCTGACATCCTTTTACGTGTGAACAGTCTACTCCAGTCAACTTTTGAAAGTTCTTGTCTCATATCATTAAAATCTGCCTTACTCCAATTAAACACTAACTTTCATGGAAGGCTTATCCCTTTCCATAACCATTTTAAAACTAATTGAATTAAGATCGCTAGATCCAAAGCGTGACCTCACTTTTACTTCAGTCACATGTCCTGCCTTATTTTCCAAAAGATGGTCTAATTTTGTTCCTTGTTGATTGATTAAAAAAAACTTTGAGTACATTTGACAAATTCTTCACCATCCAAACCTTGAACACTATGGTAGGCCCAGTCAATGATCGGAAAATTAAAATCCCCAATCTTTACAACATTATTATGCTTACATATGTCTGAGATCTCCCTACATATTTGGTTCTTAATTTCTCTTAGTATGGGGGGGGGGGGGGGGGGTGCTATAGTACAATCCCATCAAAGTGATCCTTCCTTTCTTATTTGCAATTTCTACCCATATATTTTCATTGGATGATTTTTCAGAGATATCTTTCCTAGTTACAGCAGTAATGTATTCCTTAATCCAAAACACCACCTCGCCCCCTTTCTTGCCTCCTTTTCTAACCTACTAATAGCATCTAAAACCCTGAATATTGAGCTGCCAGTCTTGTCCATCTCTCAGCCAAGTTCCTGTAATAGCTATGATGTCCCAATCCCACCATCTTAAGCTTGTCGAGTTCATCGGCCATACCTTTAAGGCCCTTTGCATTGAAATAAATGCAATTTAGTTCTTCAGAGTTACTACATTCTCTGACTCCCTCGTCTTTCTTTTTTTTTATAGACGTGCTCTCCTCACATTCAGAGCCTACCCCATCAATCCTTCCGTTTACACTGCTACTTAGAATTCATCCACTTGCCTTCTATCAGTGTAAAGTCTCCTGTAATAGAATGAGCAAATCTTCCTAAGATATTGGTCCCTTTCCAGTTCAGGTTTGGCCCATCCTTTCTGAACAAGTCTTTTCTATCCCAAAAACCTGAATCCCTGAACAATACACCAATTCTTCAGCCATTGATTTATCTCCTTTAATCTTTTGTTCCTTCCTTCATTTGAGATTGACATTGGGAGTAAATCAGAAATTACTACTTTTAAAGGTTTTATTTTTTAATCTTCTACCTAAGCTCTTAAATTCACTCTGTACTGCTTTAATCTTTGCCGTAAGAATGTCATTCCTACCGTGTACAATAATTTCTGGTTTTTCATTCTCACCTTCAACAGTATGCTTGAAAGATTTGGAAATGTCCTTAATCCTAGAACCAGAAAGCAACAAATGATCCTAAATTTGTGCTCATTGCCACAGAATCGCCTGACTATGCCCCTGACAGGAGAGTCCCCTGTAACAATGAATTCTATCAAATATGGTTAAACGCTGCCCAACATAAAAAATCGTTCCAAATGTCCAATAACTGACTGTCCCTTCCATGTTCCTTAGAGAGACTATCCTCTTCTACTGTTCCAAAAACTGAATATCTATTCGATAGAGGAATAGGAGCGTTTTGAACTACCTTCTTACCTTTCCCAACAGTCACCCATCTGACTGATCCTGCTGGGTAATAACTTTTCTAAATCTACTAGCCATCTCACACTGTACTGTACGGATATATCCTTAATAACATTAAGCCTAAAACAAAAGTTTCAATAACACCTTTGATATAAAATAAACTACTTTACATTACCTACAGAAAATAATGTTAAAATTGGAAAAAAAATTTAAAATATATTAAACAAAAATATAAAAATGAAATAAAATCAACCACTTAGCTGATTAAATGAATAAAAATGATTCCTCTTCAATAAATTCCTCAAAGAAAAATAATTTCTCCGGAGCTGACCACGTGTAGGACTTTCCGGAACAAAAGCAATTGTTTGACTATTTTTTTAAAAAGCCCTTTGCAATGTTAAAAAAGCTCTCTAAAAATCATATAGACCTTTTAAATTACTGAATTAAGAATTTTAAAAAAAACTCTGCTGCTCACTGTAGACCCTTTAAAAAAAACCATTTTAATAAAGGCTACTTATAAAAAAAAAGATATTTTCTGAAGAAGGCTCCTGACCCGAAACGTTAACTTTCCTATTCCTGATGCTGCCTGGCCTGCTGTGTTCCTCCAGCTCCACACTGTGTTATCCTACTTATTTGTTAGTTTTGTTTTAGTTTTTTTTTAAATGTGGATAAAACAAAACAGAAATAATCTTATATTAGTAAACTACAATAACTACATTAACCGTAAAACTGTTAAAAGATATATAGTAAATCTTTAACAATGCTAACAATCCCAGGAGCAGCTGCAAGATCCACGCGGCTGCTTAACCTTAACCTCCATTGCTATGTCTTCAGTTGTCTAGGCCCTCACTAAACTTCACCACCTCTCCCTTCCTTTAACAAGCTCCTTAAAACCCAGTTCTTTCACCAGATAGTCTGTGTAATCTATCCAACCAAGTGGCTCAGTGGATTGGCAATGCTAAATTGCCCCAGTGTCCAGGGGTGTGTAGGTCAGGTGGATTAGCCATGGTAAACGTAGGGTTAATGGGATCAGGGGAACCAGGACTGGGCGGAATGCTGTTTGGACGGTCCACACTGAAATGATGGACCGAATTGCATCTTTCTGCACTATAGGGATTTTGCAATTCTATATTAAAGGCACATTGTTGAGAGACAGACTCTCTAATGCCAAATTTGATAAAATGCATATCTACAAAATATCGCACAGTATTCACAACACAGTAATAAGTAATTTGGCCCCATCAGACAAGCCAGTATTAGTGCCCTACACAAGCAACCTCCTGTATCCCTCTTCATCTAACCCCCAACTTATCCATCTACTTCTCCTTTGAGTGTTTATCTAGCTTCCCATTCAATGTAGCAAATGCCACATTCTGATCTTCCTCCAGGTACTGAAGTTGTAATTTTGTGCGTTATTTAGTAACCAGCTACTAAAAATAGATGAAAGTGACATTCTAGTTGATATTCCTTTCAGTTTTCCTCAATTAATCTGGCCTTTCCTGGATTAGTAATTCATCAGTCAAGCCTTAGGTGGGAACAAGCGCTTAGAATAGAATCCCTACAGTGTGGAAACAGGCCCTTCGGCCCAACAAGTCCACACCGACCCTTGGAGCATCCCACCCAGACCCATCCCCCTATAAGCCACCTAATCTACAGACCCCTGAACACTACAGGCAATTTAGCTTAGCCAATCCACCTAACCTGCACATCTTTGGACTGTGGGAGGAAACTGGAGTATCCAGAGGAAACCCACGTAGACAAGGGGAGAATGTGCAAACTCCACACAGACAGTCGCCAGAGGGTGGAATTGAAATAGGTTCCTGGTGCTGTGAGGCAGCAGTGCTAACCAATGAGCCACCGTGCTGCCCTCAACTACCGCAGAGTAAAAATTATCTGTCACAAAGGCTATCAAATCACTCCTGTTGTCCGTTTCTACTTAATCCAAGTAGAAATTGTTTTCAAGTAAATTAACCAAAGAAAAGGGGAGCAGGAAATTGAAAGCCAGATGAAGACACTATACAGAAAGGTGGGAGAGAGGAAGCCATCTGCCCATTTTTAAATTATCTCAATCAGTGTTGATAGGATCTTAAAATTACTTAAAAAGACAACAGCTGAATACAACAACTTCTGAGCATTACACTGAAGCAAAGTGAAACCACTTCATCACCCTACTCCCATTAAATAGAAAAATGTCACAATACATGACAAGATTAATCTTAATTTAAAATCCCGCTAATTAAAAGCAGTCAGCAGACATTACAATATTTTCTCAGAGGCGACTGGGCATGAATTGGCCTACAGGGTGGGACTTGATCTCAAAGCCTAACTTTTATTAAAAAAACTACCACTTGGTCAAGGAGAGGGGTGAAGTGGTGGGTTACCAGAATATAAATAGAAAGCCAAATGTAAAAGTAGCTTCTGACTTCAGGTGAGCAGCAGATTTTAGAAGTGTGAAAATGAATAATGTTAATTCTTTGCAAAGTACCAATGTTCACATATTTCAGTTAGTATTTTACACCATTATTTTGTGAATTTCCAGCGGTCATCAAAAGGGTCTATTATACTACAAAAGGTGAATGCAAGGCAAATGAGGAGGAGCACCTGACTTGAATTGTAAATATCACGTAAATAAAAACAGATTTCGATCACAATTGTTCAAACTAGCCGTATCTCTCATGGCTTGTGTCAATGAACAGAACTATTAGATCAGCAACAGGCATTTCTTTTCAACTGAACTGTTGACAGAAACACAAGGTGCCACACTGTGACTGCAGTTGTTAACAAGAGATGGGAGGGAGGTGAACTGGTTAGCATTTCAAAAGGTTAAAAAAAATTACAGGGTTTGTTATATAACCAGACACATGATTATCTGTGTGTAATAGCCGCTCTAGACTTCACAAAATTGCATCTTCCAATGGTCTTCACCTTCATCTTATTCCACTTCTGAGATTTCACAAATTAAATAGTACTGCTATGGGGGAGATGCACAAAAGAAATATTTTTCCTTGACAAGGAATGTCACCAAATAAATGTAGGTTACCGATGAGTAGCAGATTCATGTAATTGGTAGCAGAGGCAATCACTGATTTGCCTGTATATGACCATCCAGTGCTGTCATAGCCTATTCTTCTTAGCCCAGTTATAATCCAATAAGAAAATAAGCTTGTCTCACTTATAATTTCTGCCCTACGAGTTCTGCATCTTCTCCTCCCAGTGATTTCAAAGCTATATACTGAACGTCAGACGTATTAAAGTCAAATACAGAACTGTACCCTTCTTACAAACATTGTAGATTTCTTACTGCATTTTTAAAAATTCTATACAATGCATAGATTACTAAAAGATAACTCTTGGTCAGATGCCAATATCACCGTTACTTGAATTTGCTCATTGGCTGGGGTTTTGCTCCAAATACTTGTATTTTTATTTCAATACAAAATACAAGACAAAGCCTCATCTAAACTTGCCCAAACTTCAAAAAAACATGGAAATGATAGGATCCCTAAAACACTAATAAGGCTAAAAAATCCAACTTCACTGCAGACTGTATTTATTTGCCTTCATAGCATTGTCAAGTTCTACACTGCCATGCATGAAAATATAACTATTAACAATAATAAAATCAAAAATTAAATGAAGCCCTCAGCAATAAAATGGTAGCCTACTGCACAAATGGGATAAGGATAAAAGTCAGACCATAAGTATTGAAGTTAATTTACAATGCAAAAAAATTCCAAGACATTATTCTCTGGACTGTAAACAACTGCATAAACAACAAAAACAGATATTGCTAGAAAAACTACGCAGGTCTGGCAGCATCTGTGGAGAAAAAAAAATATAGCTTCGGGTCATTCTGAACAGGCGTTCTGAAGAAGGGTCACTGAACCTGAAATGTTAACTCTGATTTCTCTCCAGATGCTGCCAAACCTGCTGAGCTTTTATAGCAATTTGTTTTTGTTTCTGATTTCCAGCATCCCACAGTTCTTTTGGATTGTTGCTTAAACATTTGGCTGAACTCCCAACTGAGTATTCAGCAACTAATTTTGATTATAATTCAAAAACTGCTGGTAAAAAGTTGCATCAACAGTCACCTCAATTCAATAGATTTCAGAAATAAGCCAGAAACAGTTAGGTCATCAGGAAAACCCCAAAAAAGTAGGGAAAAAAACTTTACTGCCAAAAGTTCCAACACCAAAGATCTTTAAAGATTTCAAAGTGAAAGCTATTCAGAAAACACACATGCTAAACAATGCCCCAACGTACTAATGACGACTTGAATGACCATCTCTATTACATTTTAATCAAATGCATGGTAAGCATTTCCTTCCGTCTTCAATACACAGTCTTCCATTTACATCGTCTTCAGAAACATTAATAGAAGGCACTTAATGCTTGTAATATTCTAAAAAAAGACCTTTCTTCTTCAGAAGCTTACAATGACTACAAGTGATCTGATTTACTTCAAATATGACCCATATTTTGGTTAATTGCTGCCGGCAGCTTTCTTGCGTTACCAAGAGCTGATCTGTGGTCTGCTTCATACTATCTCATCGACCACAGCTTTTCCCAGACAGACAGTTGTTCTGATTAATCTCAAGCATACAAATGCCTTTCATCTCATTTCTGATCAACTAAAAAGATCTTGATCATGTCTCTTGCAAATACATTCAAGAGACTGTTTCACAGTCGCAGGTATATTTTCCAATATTTATATACATCTTTCTTTCAAGTGACAGAATCATTATCTTTGAAGACTGGAATAATTTCCACATATGAATTAAGGCAAATGTCAAAAAAACAACTTCAGGCAGCGTTTTTTAAAAAGTCCCCTTTTTTTAAACCCCAATTTCCATTCCCCAAATCCCTCAAGACAAACAGCTAAACCCAACCTCAGTAACCATCACCAAACAGGTCTTTGCCAATGCTGCACCAGTGGCAGTTTTACACAAATATCTTCATCCTATAAAGCATATGGCAGTTAACCTTTAGAGTCTCTCTCGTTGTGGATGGAACGGAAGTTAAAATCTTATGGTACTGAAATTTGTCTTTACTATAGCAATTAAGGTTCTCCTGCATTAAAAATCAAGGCACTTCGCTGTGTAATATTGGGCTAGTGTTATATTGTGAACCGTAGATTTTGCCGAGAAATAGGTTCACTGTCAACAGTAGTTAGTTCTTTTAAGTGCATGCAATGTTAACCCCAACGATAACAACCAGACTAAACATTAAAGCATACAGCAGTGATCCAGAAAGTGATAGAGTTGTAGTCTCACTTTCAAAGGTTTTGCATTGAAGAGATAAGCAGCAGAGTACAGTATAAAACACAACAAAAGCTTAAGTAAAATTATATAGCAGATTTAAAATGCTGGGGTTTTTTTATAGCTTGATTTTTATAGAATGTCTTACAAACCTTGAAACATTCCATGTACGTCTTCCAAATTATTACTGAAACAAAATGCAGACACTGTTTGTAACAGTAGTACACGGACATCCTCACAGCGGTTAAGGGGTCCTGTCAGCTTGAATTCTGAGCCAAATATTTATTGGCAACAATGTGAATTCCTACAATGTGGTTTTGAAGAGGACAACTAATTCTGTTCACTTGAATAAAGATACTGGATTTAAACCTTAAGATACAAACCTGATTTTTTACTAAACCCATAGCTTATGCATTGTAAAAAATCTTACCATGTTAACTGTGCTTCAGATACCAATTGATCATCTCGTAGATTCCCTGAGCTCATGACCATTTGTGAAAAGACAACGGTTGCCAATTTGTAACGCAAGAAACCACCTCCAGTTACATAACAGTAGGGAGACGGAGACTCACTTTAATATCTCATTCAAAGATTGCATTTCCGAAAATGCAGTCATGAACCGAATGCCAGATTGTGTACTCAGTCCTGTGATGGGGCGTGAACCAAGAGAACTCCAAATCAAACCAAAATGTCATGGAATGCAAAAAGACAAAAAAAAAAACTACAAAAACCTTCTCACAGACAATAGAAAGGAGTAAACACTTCTATTTCTGCGCAATTCCAACAACTACCCATTGGAGTGTCTTTGGTAGCAAACACATTTAATGAAATCACTGCAGATTTCACACAAAGTAACATCAATGCAAAATTATAGCATAGGATTGAAATTCAACAGCAAGGTCTTGAACTATGACAGCAGTGTGAAATTAAAGGGTTTCTATTCAGATTTTAACATTGTCTTATTATTTTTCAGTAAAATAATTACAACCAGAGCACTAAACCGTCTCCCAGTGCTATTCCACTTTAAGTCTTTGTAACTTTACTCCATCCCCTGAAATATCAAAGCACAAGGAAAACAGACTACATGAAAAAAAATGTCTTCTAAAAACAAAATCAGAAATCACATGACACCAGGTTACAGATTTATTTGAAATCACAAGTTTTTGGAGCATAGGCCCTTTGTCAGGTCAAGTGAGGGGGGAACACACAGAACACAATTTATGGCCAGAGAGATCAAAAGAACATACAAATGATGTGAGCGGAGTGTCAAATAGCAAGTCTCTGCAGGTGATCAGAAGTGAAGTGTTAGACATTGTGAGTAAACCATTCCACAAACTTAAGTGAATTTTCATTATTAAAATTAGGCCACTCATCTGCAGCCCTAAAAAACTTACCAAGGTAATTTATTTTGAAAGTTCTACTATTACATTAAATGGGAGTATGGTTATCATACGAGATTAAAACTAGATATAGATGAAGTTATGGCTGGTCAAAGCTTATCTCACAACTTTCAGTAATGGATTTGCATACATAAACCACCTGCAGAATGGATTGGCGCCACTGAAAGGAAAGTCCAGTGTCAACAACTCACCCATTATTAGAACTCACTCACACGTGAACCAAATTTCTCCATTTAAATTTTTAGGATATTTCTTTCAACCAATGGTCACACAGCTACCCTTTTTATTGCTTTATAGCCAAGATATTTTGACAGGATAACTAAATGTGAATATTACGTGTTGACAGCTGCACCTTGTTCTCTTCTCTTGCATAATCTGTACAATACAATTAAGCATTGTGTTTCATTTAATTTGCTTTATTTATTTGATCGGGGATTTAATAGTATTAAAAACTTATACTAACAACTGTTACTATGCTGCAAGGAACCAGAGAAGGATAGTAGTTTTCATTACTTGGGGCTCATGAAACTGACTAACCCTAAAATAAAAGTAGATTATTGCTAGAATAATCAATCCAGAGACCCAAGTAATGCTCTGAGAACCTGGGCACGAATCCCACCATGACAAATGAATTTGAATTCAATAAAAAGACTGAAATTTTAAAAAAAAAATCTAACATTAGATGACTATGAAACCATTGGGAATTATCAGAAAAATTAAATCCTATCTAGTTCACCAATGTCTTTTTGGGAAGGAAAGTACATGTGAAACTGTCCACAAATCTGCAGCTGACTCTTAACTGTCCTTTGGGCAACTAGGGATGGGAGTAAATGCTGGTCTAGCCAGCGACACCACACCCCATGAATTAATGATTTTTTTAAAAAGTAATTAATTAAAACTTGATACCAATGACGCTGAAAAAATAAAGTGCATATTGCTCCCAGGTGGCTAATGGATAAAAATACCGATATAACTAATATCAGGTCAGACGATCTCCAAAACTGTCGGCGATTCAATTTATATGTGACCCCCTGTCACAACGTAGCTCATTTGAGTCAAAATGGCAGATGGAAAAGATATGCAAACATGTATTACCATGCAAATATCTACACTACTTTATCCAGTTATAATTAGTCCAGCTAATAGCTGCAACAAATGCAAAGAACTGCACTAACATTCACTCTCACACACCCACCCCAGTTCTGAGGAAGGGTCACCAGACTCGAAATGTTAACTCTTTTTTCCTTCACAGATGCTGCCAGACATGCTGAGCGTTTCCAGCAGCTTTGTTTTTGTTCCCGATTTACAGCATCTGCAGTTCTTTTGGTTTTTATGCACCAACATTCACTTAGGTCCAACCCAAGTAAACTGAGATACTGTGCTAAAAATTACAGAAGCTACAATGCAGTGTTGTCAGATATACAGTTTAAAATTGGTTTTACAAAAGGGAAACAAGTTCAAACAAAATACCGTAGACATAAACATTACTTATTACAGTATGCTTAGCTTTGAAATGAATCCTCAGTAGTACTGGGAGTTCATTCACACGCAGTCTTCGAAAACAAAAAAAACCTTTATTGCCATCAGCTTGATCATAAGTACAACTTGATGTGTACTCGTGCCCAATTTCCGTCAGTGACAAATGTGGTTTCCAAAATAGCAGGTTTGCTGCATTGTTTTTAAAGCCTTACATGCACCATGTCTCAAGTGCAGTTTTAAAATTGTGAAATGCAATAACTGGTAGCATCTTAAGTAGCTGGAATGTAATCAAGTCTAACCAATTCATCACCATACAAGATTCTGTTTAGATCCAGAGGTGATTTTCAAATAGGTGGGGAGAAAATTCCAATATGCTAAACACCAATGAAGCAGTTCAGAACAGAAACACTCGGCTGATTACTTGAGTAAAGGGACTGTCTCACAAGAAAAGATTTGAACAAATTGGGCTTAGCCTCGTGAGTGTAGAGGAATGAGCAAACTTATAGATACCCAAGATTCTGAGGGAGTCTGACAAGAAAGATGCTGACGGCATGCTCCCTCTCACAGGGGAAGACTAAGGAGCAGTTTAAAAATAAGAAGTCTCTCATTTATGATAGAAAAGTCTGAGAAATTTCTCCTTCATGGGTTTTTAGATTTTAGAATTCTCTTCCCCATACAGCAGTTGAGGCTTGGTCAATGAATATATATTCAAAGTTAAGGGAAAATAATTTTAGATTTCCAAATGCACGACATTAATCTTTTAAAAAAGGCAATTTCAAAGCACTGGTTTTAGATCCACATTTCTCACATTCAAAGGGCATTCATATTTAACAAACTTATATCCTGCCCTGATCATTCTTACCTAGAGGATTCTTTAATACGAGATCCTTCGTTACACATTACTGAGTTTAGAATTGCCTGTTCCCTAGTTGATTTCAGATTGTATTGTTCTAAGAAGCTATCACAAGCACATTCTGTGAGCTCACCCTTAAGGCTAACTTGCCAATTTAGTTTGATTGATTTAACAATCTAAAGAATAAAAATCTTTACAATCGTCAAAATACCTTTCTTACAAGCTACATTTGTTGAGTTATGCAAGTATAGCTACTTTTAGAGAGTCCATAAAATGTACCTCACCAAGTGACTTATTTCCTCAGCAATTGATCATCTCCAACTGAACAGATTCTACATCTTGATACGCCAAGCCAAGAACATTGCTCACCAAAGGTACTGATCACATTCTTTACAGAGTTTTGACTCTTTTTGTGAAAAAAATGTCATAAATCTAAAATATTCAATTCCTAGTCTTGGTTAACTAACAACCATGTCTCTGTACTAGACATCAAAAAATACCCACCTACTTCAAATATATTATCAATTTATCCATCTTGATACCAGAATGCGTAAAAAATTCAGGTAAATGTCCCCTTTTCTTAAACCATTTTTCCCCTATTCTGACTATCTGCAGATGAACTCTTAAGTTTGTATATTCAGTTCCTTCCTATCAGTCTGGTTACCATTAGCCAAATCACTCCCTATATGACAGATCTGCCCTTTCTCATTAATTTTCTAACACTCCCTTCACGTAAATCCAACCACCACCCCGAAAAACTTAGTTTAAAACCCCCTCTTTAGTCCTGCTTATACAACTGACCAAGACACTAGTTCCAGCAGGAGCTCAAGTGAACAGAAAAAACAATTCCTCTTTCCCACCACTAATACTAGTACCTCATGAAACCTTTTTGACTCCCCACAAACCCCACCCGCACCACCCCCTGAATGATTCTGAGCTATTCATTTGACTCACTGATATTAATAACCCTATGCTAATGTACCTGAGAGTCTGGTAATGATCCAGAGATTATGCAGAGATAAACTTTAGTTTCTTGCTAACCATACTCGTAGCAGAATCTTCCTTAGTTATACCTATGCAACTGGTACTCACATGGATCATGACATTGGAACTTTTCCCTTCCCTTCTTGAGTCCCAAGGAGATGCCCCAAACATTGATACCAAGCAGACAATTCAACCTTCGGAGATTACGCACTCAGCTTCAGAGAGCAATGTCCATCTACCCAAGCAAACTGACCCCTCATTTTTTTTCAAATTCCTTTTTACCCCTACCAACCACTCAATTCTGTTGTGCCATGAACTGTGGGCAGTTTGTCCATCCTCCCTGCTCCCATCTGAACAAGCTATAAGAACCTCAACGTTTTGGACATGAAGTGCTGCGACTCCTCCATTGCTACATTCTAGACTCCCATTCAGGCCACACTCAGTCGTAGATAGCAAGGTGTAGAGCTGGATCAACACAGCAGGCCAAGCAGCATCATAGGAGCAGGAAGGCTGACGTTTCAGGCCTAGACCCTTCATCAGAATTGGGGGAGGGGAAGGGGGTTCTGAAATAAATAGGGAGAGACGGGAAGGCAGATAGAAGATGGATAGAGGAGAAGATAGGTGGAGAGGAAACAGACAGGTCAAAGAGGCGGGGATGGAGCCAGTAAAAGGTGAGTGCAGGTGGGGGTTTAGGGAGGAGATAGGTCAGTCC
The DNA here is from genome assembly GCF_021869965.1 of Rhincodon typus. Classification (NCBI taxonomy): domain Eukaryota; kingdom Metazoa; phylum Chordata; class Chondrichthyes; order Orectolobiformes; family Rhincodontidae; genus Rhincodon; species Rhincodon typus. The sequence goes on along the minus strand of NC_063341.1, from coordinate 25,981,766 downwards.
AGGGAGAACGGACAGGTCAAGGGGGCAGGATGAGGTTAGTAGGTAGGAAGGGGGGGTGCGGCTTGAGGTGGGAGGAGGGGATAGGTGGGAGGAAGAACAGGTTAGGGAGGCGGGGACGAGCTGGGCTGATTTTGGGATGCGGTAGGGGGGAGGGGAGATTTTGAAGCTTGTGAAATCCACATTGATACCATTGGGCTGCAGGGTTCCCAAGCGGAATATGAGTTGCTGTTCTTGCAACCTTCGGGTGGCATCGTTGTGGCACTGCAGGAGGCCCAGGATGGACATGTTGTCTGAGGAATGGGAGGGGGAGTTGAAATGGTTCGCGACTGGGAGGTGCAGTTGTTTATTGCGAACCGAGCGTAAGTGTTCTGCAAAGCGGTCCCCGAGCCTCCACTTGGTTTCCCCAATGTAGAGGAGGCCACAACGGGAACAGCGGATACAGTATACCACATTAGCAGATGTGCAGGTGAACATCTGCTTGATGGGGAAAAGTCTTCTTGGGGCCTGAGATGGGGGTGAGGGAGAAGGTGTGGGGGCAGGTGTAGCACTTCCTGCGGTTACAGGAAAAAGTGCCGGGTGTGGTGGGGCTGGAGGGGAGTGTGGAGCAGACAAGGGAGTCACGGAGAGAGTTGTCCCTCCGGAAAGCAGATAAGGGTGGGAAGGGAAAAATGTCTTTGGTGGTGGGGTTGGATTACAGATGGCAGAAGGTGTCGGAGGATGATGCGTTGGATCCGGAGTGGTGGGGTGGTACGTGAGGACGAGGGGGATTCTTTTTCGGTTGTTATTGCGGGGACGGGGTGTGAGGGATGAGTTGCGGGAAATGCAGGAGACACGGTCGAGGGCGTTCTCGACCACTGGGGGGGGGCGGAGGTGTTGCGGTCCTTGAAAAACGAGGACATCTGAGATGTACGGGAGTGGAATGCCTCATCCTGGGAGCAAGTGCGGCAGAGGCAAAAGGAATTGGGAATAGGGGGCGGCATTTTTTGCAGGAAGGTGGGTGGGTGGGAGGGAGGTGGTGTATTCTAGGTAGCTGTGGGAGTCGGTGGGCTTGAAATGGATATCGGTTTCCAGGTGGTTGCCCGAGATGGAGACAGAGGTCTACTTTGTTTTGCCCAATCATAGATCAAACCTGAAATACGAAGCATTAAGTACTGCAATTGCCTCCTGTCCATGTAATCTTCTCCCTCCCCCACACAAAGTTGAAGCTTGAACTTCAAACCAAAGTTCCTTGAGCTGCAGGTGCTTATTGAAAACGTGGCTGCTCACACTTCTGTTGCATCCGTATCATGTGCAAGTTGCTGGACACATCACCTGCCCTTCCATCCCTATTGTATTTCACATTAACTATTATGTTACATTAAATTATCAGGGTTTCAACTCCAGGAGCTGAGAAATATTAAAGCCCAAAGAAATCCCATGGATTGTTTCAAATTTAGTGAAGCTAGCTGCCCGCAAAAGAGCTGGAATTATGCCTGTGAATAGATGGTGCGTTGCAGTCCCAGGAATCCAATGGAATGTAGACATGGGGCATAAGCAATTGTTGAGGCAATCTTCAAACCTCACCCTAACCCTAACCCAAATCCTAACATTAATTGTATGAAAGGGAGACAAAGTTTAAATAAGATTTGGTGAACCACATTGTCAATACAGATTGGGAGGATCACGAAGAAATCAATGGGCTGTGTTGAACACGACTGCTATTTGATGTACTCTGATGTGTTTAACCACTGTGGGTTTACCATATTTACCCCATATTCATTCTGGATGTATTAGAGTATAGGTTGCATATATACTTTTTTTTTCTCCTACTCTGTAACTTGGTAGTGTAAAGTTTTATTTTGTTTGTTCAATGCTATTGAATCTTGCGGCATTAAATGTGAAGAATAATTAATTTTAAAAACAATGTAGTTACTGGTCCCTTAGCTAGACTACACCCTAGGATACTGTAGATGTTGAATATCTGAATACAAACTGAAAATGCTGAAGAAACTGAGCAGGTCTGGCAGCATCTAATGGGGTGACAAATGGAATTAACAGTTCAAATTCAATACAGATATTCTTTGGAACTGAAGAAGGCTCCAAAATTATGATTGAAATGCTGTTGACAAAGGGGGAAAAGGAGCTAATCGAACAGTGGAAATGATAAAAGGTATGCTAATGGCAGTAGGGAAGATAGGTATAAAATGTGTGTTAATGATAGGCATGAATTGTAAGGAAGAGGTCAGCTTTTCTCTGAGAGCAAACAAGACAGGGAGATGTTAAATGGGTGTTTTCAAAAGGGAAGACAGTGTTCATGGTCTTAAGTTGTTGAACTGAAATGTTGAATCCTGTAGACTGTAAAGTTTGTGTTGGGCTACAATAGAGCTGTTGACAAAGGCAAGGAGTGAGTGGAAGAGATGGTGAGTCCAGAACAAAGAGACAGTGTTCTCTAACAGTTAACACCTACAATTAACAGCTATTCAAGCACTCCCTTTGTCTTTTGCTTTAATTGATACCTTTAACATCTGTTCCGGTTATTCCTCCTCATCCTTTGTTACCAACATTTTAAAAAATTCCAGCCCCCTTCAGCTCTGAAGGCGACTTACTTATACTAGATCCAATACATTAACTCTTTCTCTCTCCACAGATGCTGTGTTCATCCTGTACTAAGGTTATGAAAAAAAACAAAATGTGGCAATGTTGTCAGGAATTGTAAGCTCATCCAAAAAGGTGGTGACTTTGAAGAGAAGTTGGTGGAACAAGTTCAGGTCAAGCTGAAGAAAACACAGAAGTATCAAAAAAGTCATCTATCCACAAAATCAGTTCTACAATTGCAAATCAATTTATCACTTCTTTCTCAGGGTTCCTCTTTTGAGTTCATGATTTTCATGGACGAGAGGGAGATGATAAACTAGCAAAAATGAATTCACTGTATAACAACAAAAACTGTCCTGAAGAAGGGTAATACCTGAAACATTGACTTCTCCTTTCTTCCAGATGCTGCCTGGCTTGCTGTGCTCTTCCAGCCTCCTGTTTGTCGACCTTGGATTCCAGCATCTGCAGTTTTTTTGTCTCTAACAAAAACTCAATTGCTTTATTTTATAGAGTTTACTGCTTTGGGAAAAATAAAATGAGCCAAAAAAAAAAAGTCTGCATCAAAAAGTGTATCTAGAACTCAAACTCTGATTTTATTTCCCCCACATAAAGGAATTTTAAAATTATTTGGATGCTTTAAATGGATTTCAGAAATTGTGAAGAGAGCAAATATACCCCATCAAAGAGCACATGAAAGCAGTGAACTGCACAATACTTTTGACAATCCAAACTACAGATCACATCACATCGATGTTACATTTTTGTATAAAAGGACTGAGGGGCCATTATAACAAATGGGAAACAGCACGGCTAAGAGTCGGACATTGTGTTGAAAAATCCAAGTGCTGTATGTAGAAACTTACATCAGCAGATGAGGAAATCACAGGGCTCTTTGTACAAAGCGACCCTGCCCTGACCCATGAAATTTCATTACAAAGTCATAGAAAACTTCACCAGATGACTTTGAAGTTATCCATTTAAATCACGATGGAGTCCAGGTTTGTTTAAATTAAATCAGACACTGAGGTCTAAATCTTAATCAGCAAGGAAACAAAGTAAAAATTACACCACTTCTGAAAAGTTGGATGCAAGTTAACCACATAAGTCAACAGATCCTCAAAACATCATGGATGTAATTAGACTGAAAATTTAGCTAAAAATAATCTAATATCTCTTAGAAAAACACACTGTACAATTAATATAAAAGTATCAATAAATACAAATCTATGACACAAAAATAAAAGAAAGCAGAATCATACAATATACAAAACCCTAGAAGCAAGAGGAAAAAAGTCAAGATCTAGTTAAAGAACCAAAAGGAATAACCTCATTGGGTTTGCTGCAGCACAGCGCACAGCATTTCTTCAAATGCTTTTACCAATGCTGACTGTATTGCAGCAATTGGTTTCCCATGTTTCTTATCATTTATTCATCAGGAATTGACCCCAAATAATTTGCCATAAATATACAAACAGAAGTTCATGCAGAAAAATATTGTGGAACAAAACCTCTGGGCTCTGCCTCACTTGTAGTAGTTACAGAAAACTGCAATTAAAGCTTTATTAGAAGCCGGACTTTGTCGAATCAAACTGTGCAGGAATTCTTGATGGTAAGCCAGACTTTCCCACAAAAGGTCGTATTAAACCAATTTCCATTTTATAATTTAATATACACTACTTTTAAATAGAATGAGCAATGTCTAAATTAAGTAGGCAATGGATAGACACACTGCTTTCATGCTAAACTACATAATCCAATAAATCCCAGACCAAATCTAGTTCATTAGACTAATTTAAACTGGAGAAAGAGAAGGCATCTCAGTGAAAAGAGCATGTGAGCATCTTCCTTCAACCACTTGGCTCAAAAAAGTAGCAAAAAGAAGAATATGGGAACAAGAGTAGACCATTTCGGCCAATTCAGTTTGTTCCACTATTCAACAAAAACATATTTGATTTTGTAGCCCTAAGTGCCCTTCTCAAACAAAAGCTGGCAAGCTTAAGCCTCAAAAGTTTTAACTCTTCTGGATGAAGGTTCCAGATTTCCAGTTTTTAGAAAAAATTACCCTTTTCATGAAGAACTGCTTCCTAACAATACCCAAACACAGCTCAATTCTAAATTTAAGGTTATACTCCACATAAACCCATTACATAATTGAATCAATTTAAAAACGTTTTCATTTAGATTTCCCTTACTCTTCCATAGTTGAAGAGCTGTCTGCTATGGAACTAAGCTAAAGGCAAGCTGTAAACACAACAAACAAAAAAAATCAAAAATGAGAATAGTGGAAATTTTGTGCTCATTGGGCATTTGTCATGGTTTATGAAATTCTTGCGAAGGCACCACCATTGACAACCAACAGCCTAAATTTTGGTGGCCAGCCTAAATTGTGCATGTAATCAAGCTTTCTACTATGAGTTAAAGTTGCTTTCACATGCTATTAAAGAAGCGAGAGATGCCACAGTTAAGTGATCTCTGTTGGAAATTCCCTCAGTTTAGAAAGAGAAACCATTAACATGGATCCAAAATTGAACATCTGAAATGGTGTGCACTTAGAGTTGTAGGGGAGTCAATTGCTGTAAGAAATAATTGTATTTGCAGGCTGCAATCTGAACCAATAGGTGTGCCAATGTGGCTTTGAATCCTACACAGTCTTTACACTATGAAGATGAAAGCAATGAGACAGAATTGGAAATCTTTGCAGTCTCTGACAAGATATGAAACAAAAACAAACTGCTGGCGAAACTGAGCAGGTCTGGCAGCGTCTGTGGGGGGAGAACAGCAGAATTAACATTTCAAGTCTGGCAACTCTTCATCAGGACTCTAAAAGTTAACTCTGCGGTTTTCACCCAACAGATGCTGCCAGCTCCGCCGAATTTCACTCGCAATTTTTTTGTTTTTGTTTCAGATCTCCAGCGTCCACAGTTCTTCATTTTATCTTGATGGCAAGATAACGGGCTAGCCATTAAGGTAAACAGGAAATCTGAAAAAATTAAGAGTAATAACTGTTATATATGTTTGGGAGTCAGTGCTACCAGAAACACTGCAGACCTCATTAAAAGGAGCAGAAGAAAACAGACCAGGGAAATACTGAAGGCCTTGAAGACCCATTTTGAGCTCTCTACTAAAATAAATTTATGAATGGCACGCTCAACATCAGAGCTCAAAGAAATAGTTGTAGAACAGCAGGCAGAAAGATCAAAGGCAGAGTGCAGGATGGAAATACTGAGAAGGATACCACACAAAATAAAAGGAAGCATGTTCAGTAGTGGGAAATAAAATGCTTTAACTGCAACACACGTTTAGCTGGAAAGTAAAGCAAGCGGATAACAATGGTTCCTGAGCCACTTCAAGTGATGATTCTTCCAAATTTCACTACACCATAGAGCAAGTTAGTACTTTGTCACCTCTAAGTGACAGATGTTTTGCGACTGTTTGCCAACCCCAGTGGCTAGCATTGCTACCTCACAGCACCAGGGAGCTGGGTTTGATTCCAGGCTTGGATGACTGTCTGTCTGTGTGGAGTTTGCACATTCTCCCCATGTCTGCATGAGTTTCCACTAGGTGCTTCAGTTTCCTCCCACAGTCCAAAGATGTGCAGGTTAGATGGATTAGCCATGGTAAACGCAAGGTTACAGGGATGGAATGCAAGAAAAAAAATGGAGTGGCACAATAGTTAGCCTTTCTGCCTCACAGCACCATGGACCTGGGGTCAATTCCAGCATTGGGTGACTACCTGTGTGGAGTTTGCATGTTTTCCCCGCATCTACGGGAATTTCCACTGGTGCTCCAGTTTCCTCCCACAATCAAAAGATGTGCAGGTAAGGTGGATTGGCCATGATAATGGATTAACCATGATAAAATGTGAGGTGATGTCGGGGGCATGGTTGTTCTGGGTGAGATACTCTTCACAGGGTTGGTGCAGACTCAAATGGGCCAAATAGCCTCTATCTGCATTGTAGGGATTCTATTATAATGACATCAGCAAGGGATCATCAAGTGCTTGCCAGGTGATACGCACAACATCGTGAGCACTACAGACCTGTGCATAGCTCAAGACGCCACCCAGACTTTGAAGTAAAGTTCAAACTATACGATTGAAAGAATAAGCAAAGCTGAGAACATAATGGAGAAACAAAAGTTCTCCAATTGCAGACAATCGAATTGGCCTAGCGAGCCACTCAGTTCAAGGGCAACAAATGCTAGCCTTGCAAATGACGTCCACATCCTATGAAGGAACATAGGATTTCAATAAAACTTTGAAGAGATCTCACCACCTCATGCCGACCTTTGAAGAAATTTTGTCACAATCTGACAAAGATCTTGACTAGATGCAAAGAAGTTAGATACTGGCAAATGAAACTGGATGACCAACAGCTGTTCTCTAAGAACACTTCACAACATCTTTCTCACACCACATCTATGTGAACAAGGAACAAAAGTAGTCAATCCATTCCCTCAATTGTATGCCACCATTTAATAAAACAGAACTAATCTGACGGTCAATTCAGTCCACATTCCTGCCTATCAATTTGTTTGCTTACCAATAATGGATTCACCTCTGCTAGGACGAGAGGACCATTAGCACCCAGACACTGGCCTGCTTACAACTTCAACAATAAACTCCGTTTCTCTGGTGGTTGCGATTTAACTGACTACCTCCCTCCCATGCCCTGATTTATAGCTGTTCATTTATATCCCCTATATAGTCGGTTCTGATATAACGCACGTTTCTTTAACACAAATTGGTTTTAACGCGATTGAAGAATTATAGAACGCTATTTGTAGAAAGCAAACTTTCTCTACCTGTATTGGCTATAACGCGATTCTGTCGCCAAAACTTTAAATGTCGCCTTATTGCATGATTTTCTTATAACAAGATCACACAAGAACGGAACTATCACGTTATATCAGAATCGGCTGTGCTTAAATCACATCCAAAACACCTGTTCAATTCATCTTCCATCGCGTAAGTTTACATTTTCAATCCTCTGACTTTCTAGAAGACCAAAACTCAGTGTTAACTTTTTAATTTTTTATAGTAACTTTTACTATTCAATTTTAAATGTCTGGCTAGCTTTTACCTCATACTCTAATTCTCCATTTTTTCACATTCTGCCCAATCTCTGGACTGTCACTTGTCTTTGCAAAAACATACGCTTTTAAATGTCATACTATCATTAACCTTTCTAGTTAATCGCAAATGGTGGGTCTGAATTGGAATTTTTCTTATTCTTCAGAATGCATCTATTCTGAAAAATTTCATTAAAAATGTCTGCCATTGTATCTCAATTGATTTTACCTTTAACATAATCTGATAATTAACTTTGGCAAGCTCAGCTGTCATTGCCGTTATTGTACTGAATTACCTTTTTGTTTTAAAAAGTCAAACCCACTTCTCTTCCTCAAACTGAATGTAAAATTGAATGATATTCTGGGAATTGCTGCTTTGGACACATTCATTACGATGTCATTAATTAATCTTATCTTGTTAAATATTGGGTCTAAAAAGCTTGCTCTCCAGTTGGCTCCAGGATTTATTCTGAAAAACCATCCTGAAAATATTACACAAACTCATAAGCAACCTTTGCACATCAAATAAGTGCAGCTACACAACAAAAATCTTAAAATTCATGAACAAAATGACGACTTTTTTTCACCTTAGCTATTTTTGCACATCTGACTATTTCAGCCTATTCACAGATTAAAATCCTCCATGATTATCACTAAAGCTTTCTGACAAGTTCCCATAATTTCTTCATAGTCCATGCTGCCACGTGCTACTGTTAGGATGCCTGCACATCATTCTCACAAGTTACCTTTACCCATACAGAAGCCGCATCCTGGTTTCATGAACTTGAGTAGTCTCTATTTTACCATCAGAATCATTAGTTAACAAAGCCAACCTTTGACATTTTCCTACCTTCCTGTTCTTTCAATTTGTCCTGAACTGGATTAACCATACACATACCACAGGTCAGAGGCTAGGAATCCTGCAGTGAGTAACTCCTCTCCTGACTCTCAAGGCCCACCCACCATCTACAAGGCTCAAGTCAAGAAGATGGAATACTCAGTTTTACCTGGATAAGTTCAGTTCCACCAACATTCAAGATACTTATACCATCCAGGACAAAGCAACTCACTTGATTAGCATCACATCAACAAATATTCACTCCCTCCACCACTGACATTCAGTAACAAAAGTGCGTACCATGCATAGGATGCACTGTAGAAATTCATCAAGGCTCCTTAGGCAGCACCTTCCAAACTACTACCAACTATAAAGGACAAGGGCATCAAATGCATGGGAACACCACCACCTATAAGTTCCCCTCCAAAACATTCCCCATCCAGACTTGGAAATATGTCACTGTTCCTTCAGTGTCATTGGGTCAAAATCCTGGAGTTCCCTAACAGCATTATGGTCTACCTACGGCACAAGAACAGCAGTGGTTCAACAAGGCAACTCACAACCATATCCTCAAGGCCAATTAGGGATGGCCAACCAGCTGATACCCACATCCCATGAATGAATAAAAAAGGAACTCTTGAAGTCATCAACCCAGCTCAGATGTTGAATCCGAGTCAAACATCTTGCTCAGATCAGGTAAACTATGCAATGGGCTGTAGCTATACAAAAGTACCGTAAAAAGAAGGGATGAAAAGGACTGTTACCGAAGACCTAAAAATCCAAGAACTGCAGACGCTGGAAATTAGAAATAAAGAAAAAGACAAATTGCTGGAAAACTCAGCAGGTCTGGCAGCATTTGTGGAGAGAAAGCAGAGTTAACATTTCAGGTCCAGTGATCATGCTGATTCTAGGGTCATCAGACCCAAAACATTAGATGTGCTTTTTCAGCAATTTCTGCTTTTGTTACCAAAGCCACGTCTGTTGGTATTAAGGAAGATATTGGATATTCAAAGATGTGATAGCCTGAATGCAAACTAGGGTCATTATCCTTGAGAAGAAATGAACTACATCCATACAAACTACCAGGATAATGGCTATTCTTTTTTTAAAACTATTCACTTATGGGATGTGGGCATCGCTGACTGGCCAGCATTTCTTGCCCATTCCTATTTGCCTTAGAGAAGATGATGGCGAGCTTCTTGAGGCACTGCAGTCCACATGCTGTGGGTTGACCCATAATGCCATGTGGGAGCGAATTCCAGGATTTGGACCCAGCAACAGTGAAGGAACAGCAATATATTTCCAAGTCAGGATGGTGAGTGGCTTGGAGAGGAACTTACAGATGGTGATGTTCTCATACATCTTCTGGCCTGTCCTTCTAGAGGAAACGGTCGTGGGTGTGAAAGATGCTGTCTGAAAATCTTGTGAATTTCTGCAGTGCATCTTGTAGATAGTACACACTGCTGCTACTGATTGTCGGTCTTGGAAGGAGTGGATGCTTGTGGAAGTGGTGCCAATCAAGCCGGCTGCTTTGTCCTGGATGGTGTCAAGCTTCTTGAATGTTGTTAGAGCTGCACTCATCCAGGCAAGTATTCCATCACAATCCTGACTTGTGCTTTGTAGATGGTGGACAAGCTTTGGGGTGTCAGGTGGTGAGTTACTCACGGCAATATTCCTAGTCTCTGACCTGCTCTTGCAGTCACTGTGTTGATGTGGTGAGTCCAGTTGAGTCTCTGGTCAATGATAACCCCCAGGATGTTGACAGTGGGGGATTCAGTGATAGTAACAACATTTAACATCAAGGGCTAGTGGACAGATTGTCTCTTATTGGAGATGGTCATAGCTTGACATTTGCATGGCATGAATGCTACTTGCCATTTGTCATCCCAAGCCTGGATACTGCTGCATTTGAACACAGACTTCTTCAGTATCCGAGTCTTCACAAATGGTGCTGAACATTGTGCCATCAAACATCCCCACTTCTTACCTTATGATGGAGGGAAGGTCGTTGATGAAGCAGCTGAAGATGGTTGGGCACAGGAACCATCCTGACAGACTCCTGCAGAGATGTCCTGGAGCTGAGATGACTAACCTCCAACAACCACGATCATTTTCCTGTGTCAGGTATGACTACAACCACTGGACAGTTTGTCCCCGATACCCATTGATTCCAGTTTTGTTAGGACTCCTTGATGCCACACAGGTCAAATGCGGTCTTGTCGTCAAGGGCTGTCACTCTCAATCACCTCTGGACTTCTGCTCTTTTGTTCAGGTTTGACCCAAGGCTGTAATGAGGTCCAGGAGCTGAGTGGCCCTGGCAGAAACCAAACTGGGCATCACTGAGCAGGTGCTGCTTGATATCACTGTTGATGACACATTCCACTCTTTACTAGTGATTGGGAATAGACTGATGGGGCAGTAATTGGCAGGGTTTTATTTGTCCTTTTTATATACAGGAAATACTTGGGCAATTTTCCACATTGTTGTGTAGATGCCAGTGTTGTAACTGTACTGGAATAGCTTGGCTAGGGGAGCGGCAAGGTCTGGAGTACAAGTCTTCAGAGTACTATTGCCGAATTGTTGTCAGGGCCCGCAGCCTTTGCGGTATTCAGTGTCTCCAACCGTTTCTTGATATCACGTGGAGTGAATCGAATTGGCTGAAGACTGGTATCTGTAATGCTGGAGAACACTAGAGGAGGCTGAGATGGATCGTCCACTTGGCACTTCTGGCTGAAGACTGCTGCGAATGCTTCATCTTATATTGTACACTGATGCAGTGGGCTCTTCCATCATTGAGGATGGGGATATTTGTGGAGCCTCCTCCTCCAGTGAGTTGTCTAATCATCCATTACCATTCACGACTGGATGTGGCAGGGTCGTAGAGCTTAGATCAGATCAGTTGGTTGTAGGATTGCTTAGTTCTGTATATTATTCGCTGCTTATGCTGATTGGCATGCAAACAGTCCCATTTGATGGCTTCACCAGGTTGACACCTCATCTTCAGACACGCCTGGTGCTGCTTCTGGCATGCCCTCCTGCACTCTCCACTGAACCAGGGTGGATCCCTTGGCTCAACAGTAATGATTGAGTGGGGGGATATGCTGGACCATGGGATTACAGATTGTGCTGGAGTACAATTCTGCTGCTGGTGAATGCCTCATGGATACCCAGGTCTGGAGTTGCCAAATCTGTTCAAAGTCTGTTCCATTCAGCCTGATGATAGTGCCTCAACACAGTGGAGGTTATTCTCAAATGTGAAGGTGCAAACCTTGTGTAGTGGTCACTCTTACAGATTCTGTCATGGTCAGATGCATCTGGAGCTACAGACTGGCAAGGATGAAGTCAAGTATGTTTTTCCCTCTTGCTAGTTCCCCCACCAACAGCCACAGACTCAGTTTAACAGCTACATCCTTTAGGACTCAACCAGCTCAAATCAGCAGTTCTGCTGCGAGCCACTCTTGATGGTGGACATTGAAATCCCCCTCCCAGAGTACATTGGTCATCCTCAGTGCTTCCTCCAAGTGTTATTCAACATGAAGGAGTACTGATTCGTCAGCTAAAGGAGGGTAGTAGATGGCAGTCAGGAGGTTTCCTTGCCCATGTTTAACCCGAAGCCATGAGAAGTGTATTGAATACTGGAATTGGAAGGTCATGTTGCGGCTGTACAGGGCATTGGTTAAGCGACTTTCGGAATACTCTGTGCAATTCTGGTCTCCCGGTTTAGGGAGGATATTGCAAAACTTGAAAGGGTTCAGAGAAGATTTACAAGCATGTTGCCAGGATTGGAGGGTTTAAGCTATAGGGAGAGGCTGAATAGGCTGGGACTATTTTCCCTGGAACATCAGAGGATGAGGAGTAAACTTGTAGAGATATGTAAAATTTTGAGAGGCATGGATAGGCTAAATAAGCAAGTTTTTTCCCCCCAGTGTTGGCGGAAGTCCAAACCTAGAGGGCATAGGTTTAAGCTAGAAGGAGAAAGGGATAAAAAGAGACCTAAGGGGCAAATTTTTCCACGGAGAGGGTGGTGCTTGTATGAAGTGAGCTGCCAGAGGTGGTGGAGGAGGCTGGTATGATTACATTTAAAAAGCATCTGAATGGGTTTACAAATAGGAAGGGTTTAGAAGGCTAAATGTTGGCAAACGGGACGAGAGACTTATGTAGGATATCTGGTCGGCATGGACAAGTTGGCCCAAAGGGTCTGTCTTCATGCTGTATATCTCTATGCCTCTATGACTTCATGGAGTCCAGAGTCAATGTTGAACACTTCCAAGCTAACTTCCTCCTGACTGTATACCACTGTGCCATCACCTCTGCTGCGTCTACCCTGCTGGTGGGACAGGACATATCAGGGATAATGATGGTGGTGTCTGGGACATAGTTATACTCATGAAATCATACCTTACAATTTCAGGCTGCTGCTTGACTAGTCTGCGAGACAGCTCTCTCAATTTTGGCTCTAGCCTCCAGATGTTAATAAGGAGGACTTGGCAGGGTCAACAGGCCTGCTTCTGCCATTGTCTTTTCCAATGCCTAGCTTGCTAAGCCATTTCAGAGGGCAATTGGGAGTTAACCTCATTACTGTGGGTCTGAAGTCACATGTAGGCCAGATTTCCTTCCCTGAAGGGCATTGGTGAAGCAGATAGGTTTTTCCCACAGCATATTCTTAATTCCAGAGTTGTTTTTTTTTAAATTGAATTCAAATTCCACCATCTGCCATGGCAGATTCAAATCTGGGTTCCCAGAACATGAGCTGAGTTTCTGGATTTATAATCTAGTGATAATACAACTAGGCTATCCCCGCCCCTGTACAGTTCCCAGATGGCAAGAAGTATTCCATTGGCCAAACAGTAGCAATGAGATTAAGGACCATTTCTACTACAGGCACTGCCCAAGCTAATACCAACCTAAGCATGCTAAATAGCTGCCCGTAATTAAGATGTCCCAGGCAGACACTGGATTTGAAATTTGGAGTAAATCTCTTCATGGTTGTAGAAATGGAATATCCTTTCACCCTTGACTACTATCCTGACAACCGGGAGTTAGACCAGGTGGAAGCAATGCTTGGAAGCAAATTTCAGTCATTATGCCATTCAGGTACTGTGATGACTAAAAATGGTCCTTAATTCACCAGAGAATAATTCAGGAATTTGGGGGTGATTGGGAAATTCAAGCATAACAGCATCTCCACACTACCCCAATCAAATGGACAGTCTGAAGCAAACAGTGAAAATTGTAACAAGACGTGCACGAAGTAATCCTAGAATTGAGAAACACACCTGAAGATATGGGAAAAAAAAAGTCCAGTGCCTAATGTCTTGCCACACCCAAACTACTTTTCTGATAATTTAAAAAAATGACTGAAGCTAGAAGTAGGAACAAATGACAAAAACAAGTGAAACATCAGAAAGCCAAATTTCAACTTTGTTCAAACTGTCAATTCATGGCCAAACTGTAAATATTCCACACTTTAAACAAAAATCAGCCCAGTTGGCAATTTGGACCTGTACAGAGAAGTTACTACCTTGTTCGTACAAAGTGCACATGAACCACCAGCTACCTCATTGCAACCATAGATACTGGTACATCAGATGAAGCTGCTCCTTCACTGCAAACATCTGGGAAGATATGATATCACTAGCTGCAGAGTACAGAATGATCATCAGTCTCAGGGGCTTCCCCATTCCTTAACAAGGACAACACAACAACAGTTACCACAGCAGTAACATCTGCTACAGCAAAGAAATTTCCCCAGAGAAGGAACGTTACCTCAGGAATAAGCCAGATCATATACCAAAATGAACAACCCAACAATGATGCACTCTTCAAAGACCTGAACGTTTTAAAGTCTACATATGGAATGAATGCAGAGACAGAAGAACAACAGACTGGAATAAACGTTTTTTGTTCATACATAATTATTTTCTTTACTGATCACATGGATTAACATGATGCTTTTTATCGTTTTTTTAATGAAAAGATGTTGGAGAAATGCATTTTGTAACACTATGCTCTGCAACTTTCAATACTTGTAATCTTGATAGAAGCACTTTCAGTTTAAAAAGACAAGCCAATAAGCCTATACATAAAACAGATAACATTAACTCAAGCATAGGTGCTACACCTATTACTTGCAGAGTGAAAACTGTCTGAGCTCCTCCAGTTCAACAGAAGGTCCACGCCAAAAAAAATTGCCCCAGTATTCCAGTATAGATTTCTATTGGATTCTTTCAGACAATACCAAAATAACAAGCGAGCTTCATCATTTTTTTTTAAAAAATTCATCTAGGGCATGAGGGCCTCATTGGCTGAGCCAGCATCTATCACCCATCCTGAGTTGCCTGAAGAAAGTTGATGAATTGCTGTCATGATCTGCTGCAGTCTGTGGTGTAGGTATATCTAAAATACTATTAAGGAGGGATTTCTCGGCTTTTGACCCAGCGACAGTAAAAGAACAGCACTATATTTCCAAGTGAGGATGGTGAGCAGCTTGCAAGGGAATTTGCCAGCAACACTGTTCCAAGTACCTGCTGCTCTTGATCTTCTAGAGAGCAGTGGTCATGGATTTGGAAGGTGCTTTTTAAAGGAGTCTTGGTGAATTTCTGCAGTGCATCTGTAGATCGTACACACTGTTGGCACCATGCTTCTTTGGTCGAGGGCATGAATGTAATGCAAAGTGGTTCTGATACCGTCAAGTTTCTCACGAGTTTTGGAGCTGAACTGATCCGGGGAAGAGGGAGAAACCAGATCACTCTTGACTTGTGCCTTGGAGGTGGTGGGATGCTTTAAGAGTCAGATTGTGAGTTACCTGCTGTAGGATTCCTCGTCTCTGCTTGTGCTTTTATCCACTTTATACGGCTAGTCCAGTTCAGGACATTTGGGAAGAACAGGAAGGTAGGAAAACGTGGAGGGTCGGCTTTGTTACCTAATAATTGTGTTAGCAAAAGAGATAGAGATAACCACATATCTTTTTGGAGACAGTGTTCTCCGAAAATATTATCAAGTCCTTAAGAAAAATTATCTGCCTCTCAGATACCTATTTGATGGACTGTATGCGATTAGCAGTTTCAAACTACAACCCAGACTTCAAGGCACTGGCAGATAATGTTGGTCACAGATGTCACATTGTGGTTTGATAAGCAGAGGACAAAATAACATACTTGGTTTTAGATTTATAAAGCACTTGCAATAGAATTGTTTGTTTTCTTCTGGATAAAACTAGGTTGTACTTAAATTCAAAAAAGTGATTCATTGCTTAAAAACATCACAACCCCAAACTTCTCATTTCTAATAAGCAATAAACTAAATAGCCACTTACCTCATGATTTTTCTAACATTTTTTGAAGAGAAATGCTATTTACATACATAGCCAACCAAAAGCACTAACTTCTTGGATTAGGAACAGAGGTCATGACAATTGGGTAAAATTCAAAACCGAAGCCTGATGGGGTGGAGGGCATTTTAATGGGAAAGCTGATCTAAAAAGAAACCTTTCTGGATCACATTAGAACCGCTCCCCACAGATTGCTAACCAAGGAAATATTCTGCCTTAAATTAACTAGTCGTACAAAAATCCAAAAGTTTAAAGTAAACCGCACTGAATGCAGAGCAAAAATGCTTCGTCTATGAGTTCACTCCCACTTATTACATTTTAATTCCTTCTCAACAGCTCTTTAAAAGGCAGATTTTAAGGAAAACAGAGTTTAGCAGCCACCTAGACGACAGGAACTTGAAAACAATGGAACCAAAATAGCAGTGTTGATTCAGTAAGCAAAAGAACAATTATTTCCTCTCAGGAGTTTTCTTGATCATTATGAATGTTCCAATAACCCTTACAACACATCAATCTGTGAATGACTTTCAACAAACAAGTATGCTCAGGTGAACATCTTCCTGTTACGTACAAGTCGTGGAAAGTGAGAAACTTGTGGTGCAGTAGTAATGTCTTTACCTCTAAATCAGGAGACCTGGGTTCAAGTCCCATCTGGTCCAGGTGGGCAGGCTGATTAGAAAATCTCAACATTCAACAATACAAAATAATCTTCTCATCTCCTGAAGGTAACAGCTCATTTCACTGGCCTTAATTTTCAAAGGAGTTGATTTTAATGCACAATCATCTCAGGTTTTTACCAGTCAACTAATGACACAAAACTCATGAAATGCTTTTTGCAGAGAGTATTATTTGCACAGTTCAGGTACTCAAAGTTCCTATATGGATTTAAGCCTCAAGTTTTCTGATCACAATAATGTTACAATGGATTGTAGAGAATTTAAAAACTCTCAAGCCATTCATAGATGAACGAAGAACGTACTGTTGGCTTAAAAAGCACTGCAATTTTCACATTAAGAAATCCTACCTTCACAATAGCAAGACAAAAAATAAGAGGCTGGTTATTAAATGCTCAGTTAGTATTGTGCACATAATGTACTGTGATGAAGCTGCAAAATTTGAAAGTACAGGTATTTCTGCTATAACGTGTGTTTCTTTAACGCGAGTTGGCTATAATGCGATTGATGGAATTGTGGATACTATTTGGCTAATGTGAACTTTCTACTGTACAGTAGAGTGATTTTCCCTATAATACGATTTTCTATAGCACGAGGTCACACAAGAACACAACTGTCATTATAGGAGAAATACCTGTGTTTCAATATTGTTTACTGTTAGTTTGGATTCTTGGAATTTTACGCTAAAAACATAGGGGTTTGTAGAGGTTTGGAGTTAATTACCTTTTAAAAGCCACAACACCAATATATCCAAATGGATTTATCCAGAGGTCTTGGGGGGATAACTTTCCAGTCTGTGACTTTCATTTTCAGTCTGTGCAGGAAAGTCATTCGAGAGAGAAGCATGTATCAACACTTAAGTGCCGAGAAGTCTACTGATGGAGTCACGTGTGCTAAACAGTATTCCCTAAGAAAAGGTATTCAAAGCAATGAAGTCAAATTAATAATAAATTATTCCAAGATAAGGCCAAAGTGTTTGGACATAGTTCACAGAAAAAATAGAGAAGTTTTTTTTAATTAAAAACAGGAACTGAAGCTGTGTCAGGAATTAGTATAGCGCTGGAAAGAAGCTAAGTCAGAAGCATAAAAATACTTAACAGAGATATCCACAATTAAATCAAATAAACTGAGATTGTAATTACTTCAAGCCTACCAACTTATTTTAAAAAAAAACTAACTTTCTTGGAAACAAGTTGGAGAGGATCTTAAGAGGTACAGCTCTGGATGTACCAAGGTGTACTGATCCTGATTGAACAAAAGTAATGCTTTTCTATCAGTAAAGAATGTTTGGGTTATTTCCATTGTGTTTAAAAATATTTGCTTCTGTGTTATAAATGGAATAGAGAGTGAGTGATTGGATTTTCTTGTTTATCTGCATTCCTATTGTTAATCAACTTTTGTTTTGTTGACTGCTATATTGTGCACTCATGTTTTGCAAAAAGATCTGTTTGATTAGAAACAAAATTTATGATCAATACAGACTGGTTCCTGATGGGAATCTGACTTGTCCAGTACTAACATCAACTGGGCATTTCCCCTCAACAATCAAGGCCACTCAATCATAAGTAGATTTTAAGTCTAATTACTTGGAGAAAATTACTTTTATATAAAGAAAACAGGGTACATATACATTTTAATTTCATGGAGCAGAACCAAACAGTGAGTGTCAAAAAGAAACAATATCCTGAGAAAGCAAAAGTTAGGTAGGCCCTGCAGCATCACGCCAATAATAATTCTAGGACAGCGGGGAAAAAGGAATCAAAAGAGACAAGACAATGGCACAGCAAAGCAATTTCTGAAGCATAAAGTTCATGTATAAATGCCCTGGTACCTGAAGTTTCTAAAACTCCCAAATTAAAATGCCTCAGTGTCTGCAGAACAGCTTCATTTTATTTTTGTTTTATTTGTTTTCAAACCAGTTCTGAAGGAGTCATATTGGACTCGAAACATTAACTTTGTTTCTCTCCCCACCATGCAGCCATACCTGCCAAGTGTCCTCAGTCATGGAATCTTAGAGTCATACAGGATGGAAACAGATCCATCAGTCCAAATAGTCCATGCCCACCATGTTCCCAAACTAAAAAAAGTAGTCCCATGTCCCTGAGTTTGGCCCATATCTCTCCAAAGCTTTCCTACTTATTGAAATGTCTTTTAAATGTTGTAACTGTATGTGCATCTACCACTTCCTCTGGCAGTTCATTCTACACACAAGCCACTGTTAACAAAAGTTGCCCCTCATATCCTTTTTAAATCCATCTCCTGTCGCCGTAAAGATATGCTCCCTAGTTTTGAACTCCTCCACCCCAGGGAAAAGACCCTTGCTACTCAAACTTATCTATGCCTCTCCAGATTTTATAAACCTCTGTAAAGGTCACCCTTCAACCTCCTATGCTCCCCTGTTTGTTTATATTTTGTGATTTATGTGTCTTTTTTCAGACACCGTGGTGGCTTCTATTACTCAAAATATTGCAGTGATGTGCAACCAAATAGTTGGTCATCCTCTACATACAAGTGTGCTGGTCTAATAACTTGCCCTGCCCTACCATTCAAGAACACCATAACATATTACTTACTTTTTTTTTAAACCAAGACAGCTATACACAGAAAACGGTGCCAAATGATTCACTAAGAAAATGAAGTAAGGTGTTGTATACTGTGGCATAATGATAGCCAATCACATATTCTGACAATGAATTCAAGGCAAAGTTCGAAGGGAGCAACATCGGCATTCCAAAAAACATGACTAAGGTGTAGGAGGTAGTAGGAACTGCAGATGCTGGAGAATCTGAGATAACAAGGTGCAGAGCTGGATGAACACAG
>NC_063341.1:25906194-25962060 GCF_021869965.1 Rhincodon typus | reverse complement strand
GGGGGAGGGGAGATTTTGAAACTTGTGAAATCCACATTGATACCATTGGGCTGCAGGGTTCCCAAGCGGAATATGAGTTGCTGTTCCTGCAACCTTCGGGTGGCATCGTTGTGGCACTGCAGGAGGCCCAGGATGGACATGTCGTCTGAGGAATGGGAGGGGGAGTTGAAATGGTTCGCGACTGGGAGGTGCAGTTGTTTATTGCGAACCGAGTGCAGGTGTTCTGCAAAGCGGTCCCCAAGCCGTCTAGGCCCGAAACGTCAGCCTCTCTGCTCCTATGATGCTGCTTGGCCTGCTGTGTTCATCCAGCCCTGAACCTTGTTGTCTCGGATTCTCCAGCATCTGCAGTTCCTACTATCTCTGATTCAATAATTTTATCCCTTGGGTTTGAGAAACTAAGGGATATATTTGTCACTAACTTTGAGATTAAGTCTTAGTTGTTTTCTCTCCACTCCCCCCAGCAACTGCCCTTCGAGAGAACATAATTTAAAAGGACAGCAAGATGTTTGTGAAGATGAACCAAAACATATCGCACATGTAAACTAACCACAAAGTATAAAAATGAAAAACTAAAGACATCCATAGAACATGGACTGGCTGAGCACAGGCCCTTCTCATTCAAATGGTCAGTGCAAAGCAGCAACAGTTTGATTCACCACAGTAGGCAACATCAATAGGCAAACACATCAAGTCCAATGGAGTTTGTGAATAAGCCTCAACACCTCAACTACATTGTACATTACAACAAACAAAGTCTCAACATAAAGATTTTCACTCAAATTTCAACAGATCTAAGTATTTGAAAAAGGAATCAATCTGATCTTGCTTTGTAAATGTTCATTCAAGATGTTTACACCTTGTTGTTGCTGTAGTTATCATATGAGATTTGCATACCAAAGTAATGATACTGGGAGAGCTGAAAATCCTACACCAATTAGAATAATCGAGACAACTGACCATGTTTATATAAAAAAATATGAAGTATCATAGAATCAAACAGAAATCTAGGCTGATCCTTCAGCAAACAATTTCTTTAGAATTAGCATTAAGGGCAACTTGAGTAAGATTTGGTGGTTGGGCAGGGGGAGGGAGGGAAGAGTAGGGATGAGAGGGTTGGAAGTTACACCTATTTCTCCACTGCCCTCAAGTGCCAACTGCACTCTACCCAGTTGGTTCTGGAGATTCAAGAATAACAGTTTCAAAAGCATTCACATCTAACAAGAAGAGAGAAGCCATGTTTTCACTGATCCAATGAAATTCTGCTTTGAAACTGCTTGAAGAAGAAAGAGGCTTCTGAGTAATGGAGGCAAAAGAGACAAGAAGGAAAGAACACAAATATAAAATCTGTCATCTTGACATCAATAGTGGGAAAACTAATGAAGGCTATAAGACAGCATAAGATAAAAGTACACTTAGTGAAAAATAAATTAATACCAGACAATCAACATGGCTTTGCCAAGGGCCGGTCACATCTGACAAATTTAATTGAGTTCTTTAACACGGTGACATAGGCAGTGGATGTTGTATATTTGAACTTCCAGAAAACATTTGATATGGTGCCACATGGCAGGTTGGTTAGCAAATTAAAGATGTTTGGGATTGACATCATGGATTATAAGTTGGTTAAAAGTTCCAGAGGGTAAGTATAGATGGGCATTTCACAGACTGGACAGAAGTTGAAAGTAGGATTCCCCCAGATTGGTTCTGGGACCTTGGCTTTATCTGATCTATAAAAATGATTTGGTGAGAGGCTTTGACAGCAAAATCTTTAAATTTGCACATGATACTAAGCAAGGGATAATTGTGAGGATGATACTGAGTAAGGGACATTGGCAAATTGGTCAAATGGACAGACACCTGGCAGATGAATGTCAATGCAGAGAAATGAGAAATAATGCATCTTGGTACAAGAAACATTGGGAGACTACATAGGCTCAATGGTACAACAGTGAGTGGAATACAGGAGCAGAGGGACTTCAGGGTTCCAGTGCATAATTCTCTGAAGGTGGCTAGGCAAGTTGAAACAGTTGTTAAGGAGGCTTATAGGATCCTTGGGTTTATAGAGGCATAGATTAAGAAAGCAAGAAAGTAAGGCAACAAATCATTGGGCAGACCACATTTAGAGTGTTGGGTTCACTCTGGGCACATTATTTCAGGAAAGTTGTTAAAGCCCGGGGCAGAGTGCAAAGGAGATTTATTACAACGATATCAGCAGTGAGAGATTTTAGATAAAAGCAAAAAAAATTAGAAACAGTGAGCTTAATCTTCTCTGCTCCAAAAGAGAATAAGTTGTGAGCTTATTGAGGTGTTTAAAAATTATGTGCAATTTTGAAAGGGTAAGAAGAATTTCTGTTCCCACTAGATTATATGCCAATAACGAGGGGGTCACAATTTCAAGATTGTCAGCGAGAGAGCCAGGAGTCAGAGGAAGAGAAACTTCTTTACTCAGCGTTGTTAGGATTTGGAATGTGCTGCCTGGGAGAGTAGTTGAGGCAGATTCCATGGGAGGTTTCAAAACAGAGCGAGAGAAACATTTGACAGTGATAGCCTTTAGAAGGCTATGGAAATAAAATGGAACTGGCTGGGTAGCTCTTTTGGGAGCCAGTACAGACATGATGGGTCAAATGGCCTCCTGTACTGTAAAATTCTATGATTCTAAGTAGAAAAGCAGAGGGAGGAGATAGAACATTTGCAATCTAAAAATTTAGATAGCTGTTCAATTTTTAGGAGTGAACGTGTCTTAATAGCAGATTATAGCAATGAAAGATCCCATTAAATCATTCAATGCTGGTTCTTTGCTACAGCTATTTTAAACTAATCTCAATAGCCTGAGTTTGGTCCATAATCTTGCATCATTTCTTTTGCCAATGTTTATACCTTAAAGATGTAATGGTCTCTGTTTCAAGCAGTTTCATTATCATCTGGCTGAAGACATTTACAAAAGGCAAAATGAGTGGCCATTTTTAATAAAATTTTCTGCTGGTGCTCAAACTGCAGGAGTATGCCAACACAAGGCTCGCATTTAACCTCCTCTCCAAATTATGTCCAGTGGGGTGTTTGTAGCCAATGGGTGTGGTGTCCACCAATCAAATTTAAAAAGGACAGGTGGCGTTCTTGACCTTGACTGCAGCTCACCCAGGAAAGGGGCCAGGTACAAGGTAGTGTCTCTACTGAGCCAGGAGGCTCAGGTTCAAGTCCCACCTGCTGCAGGGGAGTGTAACAACATCATTGAACAGATTGATTAGAAAATACCCACCCACTTGAGGGTGTTCTGAAGATAAAAACTCTGAAATAAGAAACCACACCAGCTATACTTTCCTGATAAGTTTCTCAAAACTTTCATGATGCTGCAGGTAGGATGTGTCGTGGCAGAATACAGCAGACAAAAAAAAAAGCACTGTATTTCAGCTGCAAAGTCTTTTTCTCACACACACAAACGTCAACTCTGCTGCCACTTACAGTCATACCATAAAACTGAACATTTCTAACCTCTCTCATGAGAAACCTTCTCCAATATCCTTTTATAACGTATATACACGTTCTGCATTTTTTAAAACCAATCAAATGACTCGTTATAACAAATCTGTGCTTAATACATCTCTGAACAATTATTTTAACATGGATTATAGATACGAAGATTTCAGCAGTCGACAGACTACTTACATGATTCAGCTCCTTATCCCTTCATCACAAGTTGAGCATTGGCTACTTTGCACTACTGCTATAATTTTTAAGATCAGTGCATGGTGATTTATGCACAAATTTAGTTAATTTCAAAACTGCTTTCCACAACTCCTAAGAATTGCTCCACATCCTTCTCTATCATAGCTGCCTAATCACTTACACCAATGTTTGTAAAAATCAAATGTATACTATATAGACATCAGCCTGAGGGCAGTACTTGTGCTTCACCAATGAACTGAAAACAGAAGTCCATTAGAATAGTTGACAAATTCATACTAGCTTTCAGTTTTCCTTAAGCAGGTATGTGAATTGGAAAAAAAAAATCAGTGAGTTGGAATTAAGAATGAACAAAGCAACGGTGATCTTGAGCAATTGTGCTATGAACTGGAAAAAAGTTCAGTCTTCCATACACTTTACATTTTAGAGTAAAGGTACCAGAAACGGGAGCAACAGGTGTATACTACTAAGCAAAATATCTTCACATAACATTTGTAACCACAACTAAAATTGAACTAAAAGCAAAACTGCATTATTGAAAACAAATGTTCCATTAGTGAAAAGAAAATTAGGCACATTTTTTGAACACAGAGACCAGATCAACAACATAACAGCTGCAAAAAGACACAAAGATAAACTGGTTATTAAAGTCACATGACAAAAAAGCTATATTGCTGTAAAGAGCAAATGAACTTCTGTTATGGCTTGCAGAAAATAAAAGACAAAAGTCAGAATACAAATCAGCAACTCATTCAAGAATTTCAGATACTATACATGGTTCATTTTTATACTCCATGGAGTCCAACCAACCAAAACATCTGTTAGGCATATGCTGCAACCCCTCTTTGTTCATAATGCAAACCCTTGTTAGTATACACACCTCCCAGCCATCCTTGCTAGTGTACTCTACTTTGCTATTCTCCTAGTAATCCATCTCAAAGCATCTTTGCCTCATCTACACATCATTGGATACCTTAATTACCACCTTCCTAACCCTCATTGCTCCCATCTTCAGATTTCCTTCCAGTCTCCCCTTGGCTCTTCACATCTACCCAGTGCATTCTCCACCACTTTGCTCATAAATGTTTTCATATTAGTGGCAGAGCTTTCAGCTGTCTTTGTTTCATGTTCTACAATTCCCTCACTAAACTCCCATAGTCTCATTTATATTCAGGAAGGTTTCATATTTAATATTTTTAAGCACTTAAGTTTGAAGAATTGTGGATACCTGGATCTTTTTTTTTTAGAAAGAGGTGATATAAAAGACATAAGAAAACCATTAGACATGTTTGTAAACAAAGTATTTCTTGGTGGCCAACTGGCTTGTGATAACCACTTGTTACTGCATACTATCTGCCTAGTGCACTCGTCCAAGCTTTATACTTCCACTACTGCTGCATTTTAAACTTTAAGTGTCCCTTTTTATTTACATCTTTGATCACCTCTTCTAATATTGCAAATATACTTGCACTTTGATTGTATCCTCTTTCAAGTACCTTATCCTTCTTATACATTAGAAGGCAGTATATACATGTTCTGCCTTAATTGCTCCCGAGGCTCATTCGTAGAAATCCTATGCAAGGAATTTCCAAAACGAACCTTTTAAAATTTAATGCAGTTACTTGATATCATCTTTCACAAGTCAGTTTACATCTAGTACATGAGCTGATCCATAAATTAAATATACCGAAATAATCCTCTCCCTATTTTAGTGCAGACAGAGTACAAGTTACATGAAATTGTATAGCATCAAACCACTGACTTGCTGTGGTGTAAAGGCCAACTCATTACTGCAAGTGGTTAAAGCCATAAATTCCTAACCAGAAGTTTACTACAGCAACCCCCAGGGTGACAGTCAGTCAACAGGGCAAAATATCAAATGACGCAAAGAGGAGAGATATTTTAGCAGCAAGCATCTAGTTTAGTTTTATTCAAATCTTCAGCAGCTTTAAAACAATAGCAATGATGAAAGCACCCAAATGTGTGGATCATGTGGTAACTCTTTTCATCTATGAAGAACAACTAAGTGATAAATCTACAACAGTGACTTAAAATCTGAAGGGTGATTTTAAAAAATTATAGACCAAAGTTACAACTATATACAGGCTCAAAATAGATAATGTACTCTGTGCTAAAATACATCTCTCTTTGCAATTAAGAGGAGACTTTTCTCTTAAGAATAAAGTTTACTATTGAGGAGCAGAAGTTCAACAGCTGCCATAACACTTGATTGAGACTCCATTGTGGACCACAGTTAGCCTAGTTCTTGCCCTATGCTGGCAGATCAGTACACAAATATCCTTCAGCTGGTCGCAGGACTATTACTGGAAACACAGTACACCTGCTCCTTTCATCATTGTAGTCACTTAAAATCATTAAAATACTATTGTTATAAAGCTTTTCTACATTGTTTATAAACAAAAATATTTAATATTAATAATAAATTTTTACAAAAGAAGTAGCCATTTATTGAACACACACACAAACAGGTCAATATTACAGAAGAATGTAATCTCTCATCACTTTGCTAATAATGGCTGATACAAAAATGTTAATTAAGTTAGATTGAAGTTACTCCTTATTATATCCATTTTTGTTTGTTGACATTATTTCCTTTAGTTTTCCTTTGCACTCTCTTTCATGGATCTGCCCTGCTGCTGTCAAAGAACAACAGCAATTATGATGCTCATTGATGGGAATCAGATGGTAGCCATTCTGAGCCAGGATCAACAACTGGATAACAGACCTATAATTGGCATTCATAAAAGTACTGTGATTCTTGCACTATGGCAATTGTCTTTCAGGACCAAACAGATTAACTAATCTGTGCTTTTGTGCAGAGTTAAAGGCAATTTTCCAGAGGCAAAGAGGAGCAAAACTTAAACAGCAGCTACCACTGAATGAGCCAAAAGGTATTGCAAAAAGAAAAAAGGTACTGACTTTCAGTTGCATGATTTTGATATTCAACCCATCAATTTTTTTTTTTTTAAAACTTCTTCATTTCTAGGTCAATCAGCTACTTTATTTATTCACGTGACGCAAGCATCACTGGCAAGGCTGGCATTTGTTGCCCATACCCAATTGTTCTTGAGAAGATGGAGAAAGTGTTGTTCTGTGTTTGCTGCCCATGTCCTTCTAGGCATTCAAGGTTTCGCATTTGAAAGGAACTGATGAAGGAAGCTTGCCAAGTTGCTGAAATGTATCATGCTACTGCACGCCAGTAGTGAAAGAAGTGAATGTTTATGGGAGTTGACTGGTGTCGATCATGCAGGCTGCTTTGTCGCAGTGTTGAGCTTCTTGAGTATTCTTGCAGCTGCACTCATCGAGGCAAGTGGGGGAGTATTCCTTCACAGACTTGACATGTATCTTGTAGATCACACATAGCCATCGAGGATTTGGAAGACATGCTGCACATCACAGAATTCTCAGCTTGAATGGCTCAAGTAACCACAGTACATAGGTACCTGACCCATTTAAGCTTCTGTTTACTGCAGGTTGGGTATTCTTTATCCACATGTCTGAAAAGGCCTAAACACCATAAGTTGTATCAAAAGAGCCCACTAAGCAGAACCAAACACACCTGAATGGAGCCAAAAGATTGAAAATTGAACATCCAAGATCATTTTTTTTAAAAAAGGAGGAAACTCGGAGATAAACTACAACATTACAAGGGTTTGGGGAAGTTATCAGTGCAAGACTATATACTAATTGGAGTCAATACCTTCAGCAGCAGCAGGTAAAAGTCATTTGAAATTAGGAGTAATCAATATAGCTAGTAGGCAATATCCAAGAACTGAAGTTATCCCATTTCCAAAAATCAGTTGATTTCAAAGTTTCCAGATAAAAACATCTCCCAAATGTAATATGTTGTTGGTGAAAGGTTCAATGATGGTAATCAGTATTCCCACCAATTCTTTTTCCTTCTGCACAAACCTGGAGGTAGGACCTTGAACTTGGAGGCATCATTGATGGTAAAATGAATATCATGGGGAATTGGTTAAATTCTCTCATTAGAAATGGTCATTGCCTGGTAATTGCGTGGCACAAATATTACTTGTCACTTATCAACCTAGGTTCAATGTTGTGTGGGGTCTTGCTGCACAAGGGTACAGACAAAATAAGGAGGTAGAGATATTACCTTCAGGCTGCAGTGAGGTCAAGGTGTGATAATAGAGTCACAGACTCTGAGGATGTCATCAATGTCTTTAGTTAGGGTCACTTAAGTACCATCATTGCAACACTGGTTTTGAAAGGAAGGAGACAGTGCCCAAAAGAGAGGGATTTGCCAACAGGGGACCACTGTAGAGAAGCTGAATGGTACACACAGTTTGGTGGAATTCAGTCATGGGAACAGTAAGTAGATTTGAGGGACAAGTTGAGCATAAAGAAGGGCAGAAGTGTTCAACTTTCCTAATATCAACTGGGATCATATTATTAAAGGATCAGAGAGAGTGGAATTTTTAAAGTGCATCCAGGAGAGCTTTTTGTCCCAAAATGTAGATTGCCCTACTACAGATGGGGCAGTGCTAGAGATTTGGTGTTTGTTGGTCAATATAGACATTGTGGGTTGAAGAGTCAAACCATAGAAGCAGGCTCTTTGACTACAACTCCAAGCGGTGAATCAAAAAGGTAAGCTCAAATAAGAAAAAAAACTGAAAAAGTGTAAAGATCGTAAACCCCAGGGGGTCAAATGGTCTATGTATACCTTAATATCTGTATGACCTGCGCTCATCCTAGCCTACTGCCATCTGTTAATTCATTCTGAAGCCAGATGCTGAATTAGGCAACCAGATGCCAATCTTTGTCTCAATACTAACAATTTAGAGAAAGCAATATTGTAAATGTTTGTCTCCTCCCTAATCAACTCCAAGTGTCCAAAAGTCTGTCTTTATATCTAATTAAGGTACTTAAATGAACCTATGCCTGCATATCCTCAACCTAAATAACACAATTAACATAATAACAACAATCTTCAAATATCTTTTGCCCAGTTGGAAAGACTGCCAGTACCCCTTCAAAACATCTAGATACTTTTATTTAATCCAAAATTAACTAACAACACTAGATTATATTCACGTTGTGTAGGAAGAGGATTTCCAGTGAGCAGAACTACCCCAAGGGATAGAAAATAGCAAAAAGGAATTCTGGACATACCTCAGTCAAGTGGTGTCCAAAAAAAGTAGACCACTGCTGAACAAATTCCAAAATCACAAGCTGAATAAAATCATATTTAGGCAATAAATGGTCTAAAAGTTCAGGATGCCTAAGGGATCTTTTATTATTTTAAAAGGTTCTTTGAAGAAGCAAGATTGTCCTGGAACATATGTTTGAGAGCCAAATGTCCATGTCTTGAGAAAATCAATATGAATGTCCTTTTTGTAGACATTGTTCATGTATCTTTCCCACACACTATATACTGCAAATTGGCTGTTATCCAGGACTCAATTCCATGGTACTTGCTACCTATAGGTAATGGGTAACCAGTCAAAGCTGAATACCAGAATTCTATACCACAGATGCAAACTAATATTAACAGGTTCCTTCTACGTAGTATCGGAGCTGGAATTGTGTGTATGCACACTTGCGTGTGAGAGAGACAATATCCAAGTATGGAATTTTATTCTTTTGCATAATCACACTTGCTAACTAATTTTGAAACATCTCCTAGTTACAATAGGAAACAAAGATGCCTCCAGGATTCTTTTAAACAGTCTGAAAAAATCCTCCACTTTCATTCAGACATTTTCTGAAAATGGCTTCACGCAGGGAGGTCCAAACAAATGAATATTCCTCCTTTAAGCTAAAGCAACTAGAAATTGACAGCGACCAAAGAAACAGGCAGTAAATAAAACTGTTGAGACAAACAAACATTCAGTAGCTCTCAGAGTTAGAATACTTCCAAAAGCAGAAAATAAGTTGGGAGACTTTTTGCACTGCTCCTGTAAAATGGTAGGCTCCAATGACTGCAATGAATACTTTAGATGTTCTGCTTATATGGCAAGAAGTAGAAATAGCTCTAGACAACTCTGGCCTGTTAGAGCAACTTTAAATCAGGCTTGGCTTTCCTGGTATGCTGCATGTACACAGTCTTTTCCAAGAGTCATTTGTCACTACATATTCTTAGTAAATAGTGCCCTATGAGGTGAACTGTCAAATTAAACTGTTGAATCTAACAGTCTTCTCTTCTCATAAAAACTTTGTAATGTCCCGTATGGCTTTGTGCATAAATTGCCCGAATTGTGAATTCAGCTGTTTAGGAAGTCACAGGTGATTCAAAACACAAGCTGCTGCTTCAGATGACTGAATTTCCTGAAGAGGTCTCCAGTTCAATTGCTTTCCTCGAAACTGGCATGCCCTGACCATGCAAGCATTTTATCAACAGAAATGCATCTTAGGTCTGCTGATCACAAAAGCAGGACTCCACAGTCACCCTGAAATATATTTACTCCTTAGCATGAAAGAATCAAAAAATTAATGCATTGAATTAAGTAGACAAATCAACTTCTACTTATGCTTTGTCAAGCCTTCCAAAGAAGTCATGAGATTTATTTGTACCCATTCACCCAGAAAAATCCACCTTATTCTTTCACATTTTGAAAATATGCCATGTGAGAGATTCTTAGCTCTTCAAGCTACTCCACTGTTGCCATCAAAGACAAACAAATAATTGTTTATTCTATCATTCTACAGCTCATAGTATAGCCCATACAAAACTAGAATTTATAAGGTCAACATCTAAAATTATATACCTAGCAATACAATTAAAGTGAACATAGATTGAAAATTTCAGGTGCCAACCCTGAAATTAGTAAGCTTAAATGATAATAATACTAGTTTGAAAAATGAGCTAATTTAGCCATATTTCATTTTCTATGGTACATCTGTTCTCCCCGTAAAGTGTTTGCAGGGAGGTGAGGCAGCATGCAATACATGTACAGGGATTGTGGTGATATTTTGACCACACGTGTGTATAGTAACATCACAATACCAGCAACAGAAAGGGTTATGCATGGCAATATCAATACTGCAACCCACCAAAGCACATTTACCATCATCAATTTGACAGGCAGTGGTCAGAAAGGTCCAGTGAGAAACCTGTCATCTTTCCTGCTATGGAAGCTGGTAGCATAATTGCAGTTAATTTGTCTCACTATAGCCAACTATAAAAGTGTGAATTATGAACCTTAACTCTCAGAAAACCATTCTCTCTCTCCCCACCTTCTAGGCTAAAGTGAAAATCCCATAGCTGTGAATCAAAGTAGAGCAGGGCCTGATAATCTACATCCCAGGGCAACAAAGGTGATGGCCATGGAAATGATGGGTGTTTGTCATCTTCCAAAGTCCTGTAGGTTCTGGGAAAATTTTAGGTAGATGAGAGGGTGACAAATGTAACTCAACTATTTAAAAAAGGCTCAAAAAAGGAGTTAAAAATTCAAGAGAGTGGTATTAATGTCACAAACGTTACCTTCGTACAGTTTTCAATAAACTTTTAAACAGCAATAGTATAATTCTCTCTCATTAGGAGCTTATTCACGAGCCCAAGTTAGCCAACACTACTGCGACCTTCTCCTAAAATCTTAAATCAAAACTATTTTCTATTTTTTTTCCTAATTAGGATACAATAAAAAAAAACTAAAAAGCACCTTATGCAGAGTTTAGATACATCATAAGATGCATCATTCTGTTGAATTTTAAAGGCGCAAAAACTGAAATCTATCATAAAAACAGAAAACGCTTAAAATAGTAAAATTATGGAAATATCAATGAAGAGAAACAGTTAATGTTTGAAAGGTCAGAGGGTTGAAACGTTATTGCCGTTTTTATTCACAAATGCTGTCATAAACTGCTGAGTATTTGCAGTATTTTCTATTTTTGGTTTCTAGCATCAACTATATTCTGCCTTTCAAATTCCAGAATGTGACCACTTCAAGAACAAATCATCATTATCACAAGCAAACAGAAATAGATGGAGAAACTTAGCAGGTCTGACAGCACCCATGCAGAGAAAGCAGAGTCAACATTTTCGGTCCAGTGATCTTTCTTCAGAAGGAAAGTGTTCTGCTTTCTCTGTTTCAGGTCCAGTGGTCCTTCTCCAAAACACAACTTCTGAAGAAGGATCACTGGACCCAAAACACTGACCATCTTCTCTCCTCAGATGCTGCCAAACCTGCTGAGATTTTCTGGCTACTTCTGTTTTTGTTTCAAACTTTCAGCATCCACAGTTCTTTGTTATTTTTTGTTTAATCGATATTATCAGCTTTGTTGAAACATTCTTCTCAGTGGGTGTGTACTCAAATCTTTCATACCATAGAGAAAGGTGGTAAGGTCAGTGACCGATTTCTAAATTTGGCAACAGGAGAGGAAAAAAAAAAAAATCAACATGCAGGCAAAAGGGTAATTTTGGAAACAATCCAACACTGCCCACTTACCCAGCTGATTATAATGTAGAGATTTAATAAGGCAGCCGCAGAGCAACAGGCCTGTTGCCAAGCTGATCTCGTACAAAGCTGTACCTAGTAGTTCACTAATGATACCACACACTCCCCTTTGTACCTATTATTAATGATACATCCACTACATAATAGTTTTGCAGGTTTGAAGCAACTCAAAAGTGCTCCAGGAAGCAGAACTCGCCCAAATACAAGTTCTTGTAACACTATCTAAGGTAGGATTGTAGAAGAAAATGCATCTCTTAATAATCCAACAAAAGTTCAACCACACCGAAGGATATCAAAATAAGGAAGCAAAAAGATT
This sequence comes from Rhincodon typus, assembly GCF_021869965.1. Taxonomy (NCBI): domain Eukaryota; kingdom Metazoa; phylum Chordata; class Chondrichthyes; order Orectolobiformes; family Rhincodontidae; genus Rhincodon; species Rhincodon typus. The sequence continues at coordinate 25,949,625 of NC_063341.1, read as the reverse complement.
TGATTTGTGCTTGTTTATTTTAAGACCCAAGATCTAGTCACGACTAAATAGTGGAAATCGCTATCTCCTGCCAATGCAGTGCGACAGGAAGTCAGTGCTGCTAACATCACTGCACAGTAGCACAACACTGGAACTAGTTATTTGTCTGGTTGACCAGAGGCAGCAAAAACAGCTCAAATTTAAGAAGTACTCCAAGCCTACCACGAAATTCTGCCAAATGCTTCCTCTTGGTCTCATGTGCAACATGGTTATTATGGTTGGCCATGCCGTCAGGCGTAAAGGTTCCACATTCTACGATTTACTCCATTAAACATTTAAAGAACCTCATTAAAAACCTTCTTATCACCCTCACTAAGTTCTCCTTTAGAAAGGAATAGATCTACCTCACCATTTCTCTCAAAATCTAAGCTAAACAATATGCACCTTAAGTAACACTGATGTAAATTCAAGTTGTTAGGCACCTTATGAATGCAACTCCGAGGGCTTAAAATCTGCACACCAGTAAAACAAGCATTACTTTAGCAAGACAACTGTGCAACAGTGACAAAATTCCTATACGATAATACTGATAACTGTTTCATTCAACCATTCAAAGAAAGCAATGGGAAAGAAATATGAGGAGGAAAAGGACACAGGTGCATGGGGTATTAAACAAATATCACATTGCAGAAAATCCAAAATTGGGGAAATACTAGAGAAGTTGGAAGAAAAAAAAAAGTAAGTGTTTCGATACCATTGAATATACTGGTCAAAATGACCCTCATCTCCAGCTTTCTACACAAAGGTGAGCTGAAGTTTTACCATGTATTCCATTTTGCAAGAACAAAAGTAATTATCTTCAGGAAAAGTTAAATATTCTAAATCTGACCCTTTACACAAGATAAGCCATTTAAACACCATGCATATGCCTGGGTTTGAACATATCTATTTGACGCAATATTCAATGATAACCACATTCGGCCTGATAAAACAAAATGTTAAGCGCTGATTAAAATCCAGTAGCCAAGCTACAATAACAACTCTGCACTATGGCCACACACACTTTTCAATCCCAAGGAATGCAAGATGTCAATGTTTAAAAACCTTAAGCAGCAAAAATTCACATTTCCGTTAATATTTTCTTTGGTTTGTTTGAAAATTATCCTTAAAATCAGCAGAGTGCAAGCAGAACAAATTCACTAGTGATTCAACGTTGTGCTAACACATCTGCAACAACTTAATGATTAAAAAGTCACTGTTGAGAATTTGGACATCTACATTCCCAATCTTGCAGGGCCACATCAATAAAAGCTGCAAAATTGTTCAATGTAGAACAATCATAAAATTTGCAAATTATCTTTGCAATCGACAAAAGCCATTGTTTAAATTTGCCTCCGTTCCCTTCTCGGTTGTTGCCCTAAAAGTGAAGTTACAGCAGGTGCTATTTCCCAGAAGGTAGCCTATGACAGTTAAAGTTTGTTTATTCACTCTGCAGCTGGTTGGAGCCAGGAAACAAGTAAAGAGATAGTGTTGGAGCATCAAAAGTTTTAGGCAAGACGTACATGTGAAGCCTGATGAAAATCTGCACAAGATGAAAGCAATTATGTCAACTTTTGCCTTAGAGTGCTTTCTTCCAAAAAGCACAAAACAGTTTACCTCGCAGCTTTGTTATGTCTGGACCAGTGAATGGAGAGTGTTGCTTCAGCAGTCTTTATAGTCGTGCAATCTTATCTGATACAAGCTTAAAAAAAAACCAGGAGAGACTTCTTTTCCACTCTGCTGCAAGGCCATCTAAGAGGTTATGCAATGTAGTTATCTAAAATTCCCAACTAGTGAATTGTGATCTTGTGAAACCATACAATATTGCAGAAAAATGTGAGCATTCGATTATAGACATGAAAATAAAAGTAGCAAAGTTATCAAACTTGGTTTTCAAGGAGTTTAAAATGCAACAATTTGGAAGAATAATTTTGGATAAGAAGCCATGTTTTGTGTATTTCTGGGCAATTCTTATCTGGATATAAAACATGGTTAGGAACTGTTCAACTGTGCTCATTTGATAATGCTCAAGACCATTCAATTGCCAAATTAAAACAAAACTGTTGGGTAATACAAGTGAAATATGCTAACTGCTCATCTTTATGAAAAGAAAGAGTTCAATTAATTTTATTTTCACTTTTACAGATACTGCTTTCTCAACTTCGAGGATCATCTGCTTGGGGGGGCGGTGGTAGAATTGAAAATGCAGGAGCAAATGAGTAATGAAAATTAAAAACAGCTTGCAATTGGAGAGAACCCTTTACAAGGAAAGTTGCAACTTTATGTTCTTTTGAACAGTTCAAATACAGAGTTCAAGGTTTTTGAGAAGATTTGTTGCTTGGGTTGTTGACTTGCTCGCCAAGCTGGTAAGCTTTTCGCAAACGTTATCATCATGCTGGGTAACATCAGTGCGCCTCTGGTGAAGCGTCGGTGTTCTGTCCTGCTTGCTATTTGTGTGTCTCAGTTTGCTGGGGTGAGTGGCATCACTTCCGGATTTGCTTCTTAGTGGTTGGTATATGGGGTCCAGCTCTACATGTTTGTTAATGGAGTTCCAGTTTGAGTGCCAGGCTTCCAGGAATTCTTGTGCATGTCTTTGCTTGGCTTGTCCTAGGATGGACATGTTCTCCCAGTTGACGTGGTGTCCCTCTTTGTCCATGTGTATTGAAATGAATGATAGTTGGTCATGTTTCTTGGTAGCTAGTTGGTGTTCGTGAATCCTGATGGCTAGTTTCCTTCTGGTTTGCCCTATGTAATATTTTTGGCAGTCTTTGTATGGTATCTTTTAAATACATTGGTTGTGGCTGTCGGATCCTTCATTCTGGTCAGTAGCCGTCAGTTTGTGGGCTACTATGATTCCTAGGGGCGGAGTAATCTGGTGGTCGTTTCAGATATGTTCTTAATGTATGATCGGGTGACTAATATCTCTGATATGTTGTATCTTCCTGTTGTGTAGGTATGGATAGGCTACACTTTTCGGGTAACCGTGGTTTCTAAATACACTGTATAGGTGTTCTTTGCATAGCTCCAAGGTGCTACAGTCTGTTGCAACTCGCTTGAACAGTATTTTGATGCAGCTCCATTTGTGGGTATTGGAATGATTGCTATTGTAATTGAGTACCTGATCCGTTTGGATGGCCTTCCTGTGTATGCTGGTCTGGAGCTCACCGTTGGCCATACGTTCGACCATTACATCCAGGAAGGGAAGTTTGTTATTGTTCTCCTCTTGTCTGGTGAATTTTACGCCAGTGAGGATGCTGTTTGAGAGCAAATGGGTTTCTTCCAGTTTAGAGCATTTGATAATCACAAAAGGTGTCATCCACATAGTGAATCCATAGTTTTGGTTGGATGGTAGGAGTGCTGTCCGTTCTAGGACAAGATCATGGTCTCCTTGGACGTGACTTCACTATTTATCTCCATTAACATCCCCTTAGCTAAAGAAACACTAGCCTCGCTACTGGACAGTCTGCGGGGATACAGATACCCAACAACACCAACACCTTCAGCAAAGACGGCACCCTTAAACCACTAAGATCTGTGCCTCTCAATCCACTTCACCTTCAACGGCAAGATATATGGACACATCAATGCAACACCCATGGATCACCAATGTCAAGCTTAATAGCAGAAGCCGTAATGCAAAGACTGGAACAGACCGCACTTCCCACCATCCATTCCCACCGGAGGCACACTGATGTTACCTAGCATGATGACAAAATGTTTGCAAACAAACTTACCAGCTCGGTGAGCCAGTCAACAACTGCAGAACACAAAAGTACATTACCAAAACTATACCAGAGTTAAATATATCCAATGAGCAAGCATCCACAACCTTCTATGGTAAATAATTCAGTGAAGAAATTTCTCATTTCAGACCTAAACAATTTTCCCCTCATCCCAAGGCTGTGTTCCCACGTTCTGGATTCCTCAGCCAGAGGAAATAACACTGTCACCTTACAAATCCCTTTCGGAATCTTGAACGTTTCGATAAGATCATCTCTCATTCCATCAAACCCCAGAAAATACAGACCCAATTTACTCAGCCTATCATAAGCCAACCCTCTCATAACAAGGATGAGGTTAGTAACCTTAAATATTGCTGTGAAGACAGAAAAGTCGCCAAAGCTTTTCATTTTGCACACACTCATCGACAAAATTAATCATAACTTATACTGAAAGGAGAAAGGGGGTGTTGATTCTAATTGGCCAAAGCATTGCCGAAGAGAAAGCAAGTGGGAACTACTGGATCCCCAAGCAAGGGGTGACCACATTCTTTTTGCTTGTGGGACAACAAGGCCCTACATACAGATGCAAGTCGCATCTGGCAAGCATGTATGAACCATGTGTTATGATCTCAATTGATGTTATTGCTAGACAGATTCCACACAGTAACCTGACTTGACGAATTTTTTTTGCATTTGTACTGGCTTCAACAAAGAGGTCTCTAATTGAAACCTCAGCACACAATGTTGCAAATTTTGCTTTAATAATAAAAATGGAAGCTTACTGCAAGGAGAAATAAAAGTAGAATCCAAGCTAGTGACTTACAGTACAAGTTCAAGATTGAGACACACGGTAAATGTATAATCCCACGAGTGCCAAAACATTCCTTTATAAATTGAAAAGAAACAAAATAGCTATAACAACGGTGACATCTTGAAAAATGGCCATTTTACAGAGGTGGTGGTGCTGGATGTTTTAAAATGTACAAGGGTGTATAAATTCCCAGGACCTGGAACTTTGTGGAAAGCTGAGGAAGTGATTGCTAGGCCCCTTGCTGAGATATCTGTACCATTGATAGCTAGAGGCAAAGTGCCCGAAGACTGGGGTTTAAGCTAACATTGTGCCACTATTTAAGAAAAGTGGTAAGGAAAAGCCATGGAGCTATACACCAGCGCGACTGACATTAGTGTTGGGCAACTTGTTGGAAGGAATCCTGAGGGACAGGATTTACATGTATTTGGAAAGGCAAGGACTGATTAGGGATAGTCAACATGGCTTTGTGCATGGGAAATTGTCTCACTAACTTAATTGAATTTTTTGAAGTAGTAACAAAGAGGATTGATAAAGGCAGAACAGTGGACGTAATCTATATGGATTTCGATAAGACATTCGACAAGATTCTGCATGGTAGACTGTTAGCGAGGTTAGATCACAAGGAGTACAGGGAGAACTAGCTACTTGAATACAGAACTGGCTCAAAAGGTAGAAGACAGAGCATGGTAGTGGAGGTTTACTTTTCAGACTGGAGGCCAGTGACCAGCGATATGCCACAAGGATCAGTGCTGGGTCCACTGCTTTTTGTCATTTATGTAAATGATTTGGATGTGAATGTAGGAGGTATGGTTAGCAAGTTTGCAAATGACACCAAAATCGGTGCAGTGGACAGCAAAGGTTACCTCAGAATACAACAGGACCTCGAGCAGATGAGCCGGTGGGCTGAGGAGTGGCAGATGGAGTTTAATTTGAATAAATGTGAGATGCTGCTTTTGGAAAGGTAAATCAGGGCAGGACTTAGGACACTTGTATGGCAAGGTCCTGGAGACTGATGAACAAAGAGACCTTGGAGTGCGGGTCCATAGATCCTTGAAAGCAGAGTCCCAGGTAGATAGAATAGTGAAGGCAGCGTTTGGTATGCTTGCCTTCGTTATTCAGTGCATCAAGTATAGGAGTTGAGAGGTCATGTTGCAGCTGTACGAGGCATTGGTTAGGCCACTTTTGGAATACTGCATGCAATCCTGGTCTCCCTGCTATAGGAAGGATGTTGTGAAACTCGTAAGGGTTCAGAAATGATTTACAAGGAAGTTGCTAGGGTTGGAGGGTTTGAGCTATAGGGAGAGACTGAATAGCCTGGGAGCTGTTATCCGCAGAGCATCGGAGGCTGAGAGGTGACCTTATAAAAGTTTATAAGGTCATGAAGGGCATCAATAGGGTTAACAGCCAATGTCTTTTGCCCAGGGTAGCAGAGTCCAAATCTAGAGGGTATAGGTTTAAGATGAGAGGGGGACCACAAAGGGCAACTTTTTCCATGCAGAGGGTGTTGCACGTATGGAATGAACTGCCAGAGGAAGTGGTGGAGGCTGGTACAATTACAACATTTAAAAGGCATCTGGATGGGTATATGAATACAAAGGGTTTATAGGGACATGGGTCAAACGTTGTCAAACGTGACTAGATTTATATTGGATATCTGGTCGGCTTGGATGAGTTGGACCGAAGGGTATGTTTCAATGCTGTAAAGCTCTAGGACCCTGTGACTCTAATATATTACCAGGTGTCCCTGTATCTAATACTTCCATAAGTTCAAGTCACAGTGATTTCAGTTTTTAGAAAGAAACTGCAGCTTAATGCTTTCTGGAGTTGTCATGCATTTGGATAAATGTATTCAGCTTTAAGTAACTTCTTCAGGGTTTCATCCCAACACTTCTATTCTGGGACTAACACAAAACTCCTCATTCTAAAGAAAGCTGACTCACTATGCATCTTTCTCTTCTCAATGGCAATTTTCTACACAGCTCCACTCAAAGTCAAAAGATAAAATAAATGCATTCCTCTCTCAGCTATGGGCATTTTACTTAATGTTTAAAAAAAAGTTCCAGCACGCTTGACATACCACAAAGCCCCTTTATCTTGCTGGGCTGCAAAGCAATTAAACAAACCAAAATTCATTAGCACTGAACAAAATCCATTCACTCTAAAGTCAGTCCTCAAAACTGCCTTTCTTTTTAACAATTACCATAGCTACAGAAAGACTTAGAAGTGGATTATTAACTTCAGAATCACAAAACACACTAGTTACTAACTCAAAACCAGAAGCCCCAAATCACAAATGACATTAAAAACAGTACAAATAAATTCTAGATTTTACATCACACATGTTAAAAGAGATTGTCTGATTGTCTTAGATCAATTGTTAGTATCGTCATTGGAGCATTCAGGATTATTCAGCAATTACTACCCAATCACATTTAACGGTCAATATTTTGTGTTGGAGTTGGCAAGTATAGCTGGTAATGCAGAGTATACGCTGTCCATTAATATATAGTTTATTTCTGCTTTTTCTAACCTGGTTTAATCGTAGATTCATATGACCTACATCAATCCAAAACCAAAATTCAGACAGGCTGTTGCTCAATTGTGTGTTTGCAGCATGTCTTTTGTAACTCAGGTAGTATCTTGTTAGTGGAAAATACCATTCAGGCTACCACTACATATAAGCAGTAAGAAAAAGCCTGATTGACATGTTGTTCAAACGTTGTCTTCTAGGTAAACTGAGGTAGACTACGTATTTTTCAGGTCCACAAAAGTGGCCACCTTTGGCCCATTCAAGAGTTTGCACAATATGCAGCAAACAACAAAAATGAATCTGTCCAGCAGGTTAGCTTTTATGCACTATTTCTGCGTTGGGCTTGCAAGGTGAGCAAATGGTAAGGGCCTTACTTACACAGTTGCTGACAAGGCCAAACACTTCACCTGGTGAACATCAAACTGGCTGTAACTTCTTACACAAAAGCAAATTACTGCACATGTTGCAAATATAAACAAATATTCAGCAGGGAAGGCAGTATCTTTGGATCTGTTTACAGTCTTTTGTCAGAACTTATTGTTATCAACCTGAAGGATCCACCCTGTTTCTCTCTCAACAGTTCATCTGAAGATTATTCTTCAAACATTTGCTGTTTTTATTTCATATTTCCTGCAAATGCGGTATTTTGCTTTAAATTACAACTATAATTCATCAATTATGAAATGGTATACAAAATTAAAGATTTCTTTCCTCTAAGTCTTCCTTAAAATATATCTTCCACCATATGCTGTAACCACAAAGAGAGAAGCATAATGACAACAGCAAGTACACTTTCCGAGAGTGGTCAATAAGAACTTTGCATTTATTCCAGCATACTACTGGCCAAAGGCTGAGAGTTATTTGAACTTCCTCAAATGCAGACCAACCTCAATCCAAACATTTTATGATTCACTGTGTACCACAGATTCAAACCATACATATACATTCCATTTATCACTACACAGATTTTGCTTAGCAAGAATGCATTGCATAAAAATTGTTATGAGTTCCCAAACTAGAAAGCACCCACTAAAGACAATTCAATGTCTAGGCAACGGCATATTTATGTCCAAAATGATTTAGCAATGTACTGCACATCCATTCTAAACAAAGGAGAATAGCTGCAAGGAATGTGGTATCATCAAGTACGGAATGCTTAGAAAAGACCAGTTATTAATTTTCTCTTTATACCCACGCATTTGAAAAATTAACCTTTTTATTCAAATCCCACAATTATCTTGATTTATAAATTTTAAAACATGACATTTTAAAGATGGAATTCACACTAAACAGACGCTGGGGTTTAGAAACAGAACTAAGCCATTTAGCCTCTCAAACCTATTCCATTATTCAGGATGATCCATGGCTGATTTGCAACTTAATTAATTTACCCAGTTTGGCACCATATCCTCCCTTAGCTGGCAATAAAATGTCAATTTCAGTTTTAAAAGGTATTAATTAAGCCGATGTATACTCACCTTAGTATTTCATAGTCTCTTCCCTTGTAAAAACTTGGTTCTAATTAAGGTTACAGTCCCCTAACCTGGGCTTCTCCACCAGTGGAAAAGGTTTCTATCTAACCTAACAATTTATTTCAAATTCAAATCTTAACTAAATTCCCCTTAACTTTCTGTATTGTTGTGTCTATATTACGCAATCTCCCCTCAGACTAAACCTTGAATCCCTGCTAACTTACACTGCACCAGTTTGAAAACTGATTTACCCTGTCCATGCTTCAAAACGCAATACAGTATACTATAGTCTAAATGCAGTCAGACGATAACAAAACATTTTACAATTTATATTCTAGTCCTCTTTTCATTTGCATTTCTGGACGAGGTTTTTACAGCCTTGTCATTAACCTGTATGCACTCCCGAAATTTCTTTGGAGCTAAAGTGCTCCTAGTTGACAATTTAAACCAAAATTCAGATCTATACAATTTTGGTGAAAAAAATTATGACACAATAAAAACAGAGTTCAATAGGTTCAAATGAACTGCAAGTCACTCAGGTTTTGCTCTTCAACCGTCATTTCGAACTGAAAGGCATTTGCAGCATAATAATTTGTAACAATTGAAGTATAAAACTGGACTCAATTTTCTGTAGGCAGTAACAGTACTTCTCCAAAAGACGTGTTGTACATTTCAGATCAAGACTAATGTACTCTGCAGCAGGGAGCCATTATGGATCTAACTTTATTGACACCTCAACAGATAGGGCAGTACAAAGGGCAGGTAACAAAATCCTTAGTTGACGCAATGTACCCGAATATAACATACACATGGAACAATCCTTCAAATCAATCCAACTTCCTCAAACTGTTTTCAGAATTTTCTAAAGTGTCAAAATGTTATTCAATCTTAATTTCTCAAATGAAGTGCAAAAAAGAATTTCTGATCTTTATCATCTTTCTGTCGTGTATTGCACTAAGCAAGACCAACATAGTTTAATAGTTGCTGCAATTAAGTATAACTTTATTTACACCTCCCTAATAAAGAGGGCAGAAAGACTGAAGGTAGATGCAAGAAGACGCATTATAATTAAACACAACACAGTGTGGAGCTGGAGGAACACAGCAGGCCAGGCAGCATCAGAGGACCAAGAAAGTTGATGTTTTGGGTCGGGGCTCTTCTTCAACATTATATATGCACAGGCATTAGCCAGAAAACAAGTCAGTATCACTTATTTTGGAAGTCTACCAATTCACATGTGCCATTTATTTTTTGGTGCTGCAAGAAAAGTATTAGGTCTCCAGCATAATTTAAGGATTAAAACATGTAAAAGGTTGCTTAATCAGAATTGTCTTAGAAGGTTTATAATTGTTTGTTTACATGAGCAACCCAATGCCATAGCCATACTACAAATTTGTGCTGGATCTTTGTGTCAGCTGAAGCCTGACTCTCACGATTCATGTGTTCCAAAAATCATTGACTATCTTAAGTAAGTTAGTTACTTTAAAAATAAATCTTAAGATTTTGTTTTCTTCACAATTATCGATTGATGCTCCCATAAGGAAGCAGACATGCAGCTTTTAAATCTGTGCTGACCTTTTCTCAAGTTACTGTTGCTACTCCAATTTACTCAAGTATCCAGTATCTCTTTACAATTGACTTGGTTTGGTCTCTAGCAACCTGGTTACTAATTTTGATTACTTCTATATTTCACAAATGTCATCATATTCTAACATACAATTACAGTATAGCCTCTACCCTGTTAATTTCACCTATGCTATAGCATGTGCTATCTAGACCAGAAAATGCATTAGTCCTCAATGCACAAGTGTTAACTTTGATAAACGTGCCCAGTTCTGTTCTGATATTTCATCATTGATTTTCCTTTCAAATGATTCATTAGTTACATAGCCTTCATGTGTCTATGCCTACCCATTAAGAAGACAAATACACAGTACATATAAATTGTCCAGTTAGTAACTTTAGAATCACCAAACGGTGTTTTAAGTACAAAATAGAATAGTAGAGAAATGGAACAATGAAGCTTTAAAACCATAAATTAATGGTCACAGTGCAAGGCATCCAGAAAATGTTTTAAATTCTGAAGTGTTCACACAAAATTAATTACAGCTTCCCTGAACTACATTTCACTTTAAAGCATGAGATTAAGCAAAAATTATCTTTCAATATAATTCGACAACAACTTTTATATTAATCGCTGTAAGGACAAATGGTCTGGCAACTTACTTTTGTAACCATATTCCAAAGGAAGGCCCAATTATAAAATACTGAGAGAGAGAGCAAGAGCGAGAAATGTCTACAAATGCTGGACTGCTGCCAAAGGCAAGTCCTGTCACAGGAGTCTGCACAGACGTGTACTCAAATAATTCCCTGAAAAAGGGCAAGTAGTAAACCTGGTGAGAGATGTGGTAACACATTTACATTGTTTGATGATCTTCATTGGGAAGCAAACTCTGTCCAAACAATTTGTCTGGCTGAATTGTAAATGGCCAACAGGAAGTGGTGGCCAGAGGGTGCCGTTAGCATGTAAACGGCAGATGCCATTCTCACCAGATGATTGCTCAAGCTGCATAATTTATCTTTTAACTAAGGCGGCAACCCTGTTGGTATCAGAGCTTTTGGGCATTTACGTATAATACACTGACAGCAATATCTTTTTACAAGGAAGAAAGTAAAAAGGATCTCAAGTTTTTAAGCTGGTATGCAAATTATTTAAATCCATTCTCAAAAAAACATTAAGTAGAAATTTTTCAAAACTACATTTCTGTACCTTTAAAATCAAATATTAAATATTACAAATGTTTTGGTCTTAAAATTCAAAATACACAAACAAGACTAAGCCTACAATGAGGCTTTGAAAATGGGACCCCAATAATTTACATAAAATTTTATATTCGGTATTTTAAAATGCTACACCCCTGCTAATGTACATTAGCCCAAGTAGCCAATTAATAATGAGCTACATAAAACCCACTTTATACCACTTACACATACCCTCACCTTTCAGGTACAAAAATCAAAATTAGGCAGTTGGACAGGAACAATTCTGACAGATTACTGAAACCATTAATATTTACAGTTTGCTGTTGGGAAGTACAAACGTTGCAGGTGTTGAATAACAGCAGGATTCCTGTGATACCCAGTGAGCATTGGCAAGTTATTTGTGAAGAGGCCACTTGAGCAAATACAGCCAAAGAACAAGTTCTACAGTAAAGAGTCAATGGCTTCAAGTGAACAGATGGCAAGTGGGCAGTGGGGGAAACCAGGAAGAAAAACTTTGTTCCCAGTCACCCTTTATTCTCAGACTGATGAGAAGATAAATTCTGTCAGCAGTCAAGTTTGGCTATTCAATTTTTTTGGGGGGTTGGTAGAGCAGATTGTTGGGGGTGGGAGGGGGATGACATCCAATAAAAGGAGGCGGCCAGGAAAAAAATTCATCCAATGAAGTCTGAAACAAAATGACTGATAAGCAACCAATAAAAAGCGAGTGAACAGACGTGGAAGTGGCAGGAATTTTTATTTAAAATTGCTAATCAAACTTTGAACCGATGACCAAATAAATGTACTAACCTGACAATAACTGTAGTTAGCACTATTGTAAAATAATAGCTTTTAAACTACAAACTTCATCTGGCCATATTAAGTATGTGTCTGGTGCAATTTCTAACAGCTGGAAAGCAGCAAGGTGTCACAAGTGGCTTCTTTGAAGTATGGCTGCACCCAACAACTGCCCTTAACACCAGCACGCACTGAGAATGCCTGGTAATTACAACATTAGTGATGCAAGATACAGTAAAAGTTGCCACACTCTTGCTCTTCCATCTGCCGAGGAGGACAGATTGTAGGCACCGTCTGCTGAGCTTCCCAAACATGTTAAAGCTCTCAAAAATTCTCAAACCATACATACACTTTGCAAGTTAGTAATGCATGAGCTGAAAATCCCAGTGGTTTTCACAGGAGATTTGAAATAACTAAATTTTTAATACCCAATTTGTAGGATGTTTTAATAAGTTTGGATGTTGATCACAAAAGGATGGAGCTGCATCAGCGGTAGGAAGGAACATGAACATGAACATGCAACCGCCAAATTCTCACCATTAACTGAATTTTGCACACAAAAGTATAGTAAAAGAGAATAACATTTTTCTATTAATTGTAATTCTGTATGTTAGCCAACATTAGCAAAACGGGGGTAGGTGATGGCCGAGTAGTATTATCGCCAGACTATCAATCCAGAAATCAAGCTGATGTTCTGGGGACCCGGGTTCGAATCCCACCATGGCAGATGGTGGAATTGGAATTCAATAAAAAAAAGTCTGGAATTAAGGATCTACTGATCACCACGAAATCATTGCTGATTGTCAGAAAAACCCATCTGGTTCACTAATGTCGTTCAGGAGAGGAAATCTACCACCCTCACCTATCTGGCCTACATGTGACTCCAGACCCACAGCAAAGTGGCTGACTCTCAACTGCCCTCTGAAATGGCCTAGCAAGCCACTCAGATGTACCAATCGCTACAAAGACTCAAAGAAATGAAACTGGATGGATCATCTAGCATCGACCTAGGCACCGGAAAAGACAACGGCCGAAACAGTCCCTGTCAACCATGCAAAGTCCTCCTCACTAACATTTGGGGGTTGGTGCCAAAATTGGGAGAGCTGTCTCACAGACTCGTCAAGCAACAGCCTGACATAATCATACTCTCAGAATCATTCCTTACAGACAATGTCCCAGACACCACCATCACCATCCCTGGGTATGTCCTGTCTCACCGGCAGGACAGCCCCAGCAGAGGGGGCAGCAGAGCGGTGTACAGCCAGGACAGTGTTGCTCTGGGAGTCCTCAACATTGACTCCGGACCCCACGAAGTCTCATGGCTTCAAGTTAAACATGGGCAAGGAAACCTCCTGCTGATTACCATATACCGTCTTCCTCAGCTATTGAATCATTACTCCTCAATGTTGAACAACACTTAGAGCAAGCACCGAGGATGGCGACGGCACAAAGTGTACTCTGGGTGGAGGATTTCAATGTCCACCACCAAGAACGGCTCGGCAGCAGCACTACTGATCAAGCTGGTCAGGTCCAAAAGGACATAGCTGTTAGGCTGGGTCTGTGGCAGGTGATGAGCGAACCAACAAAAACATGCTTGACCTCATCCTTACCAATCTGCCAGCTGCAGTTGCATCTGTCCATGACAGTATCGGTAAGAGTGACCATTGCACAGTCCTTGTGGAGACAAAGTCCCGCCTTCACATTGAGAACAATCTCCATCGTGCTATGTGGCACTATCACTGTGCTAAATGGGACAGATTTCGCACAGATCTAGAAACTCAAGTCTGGGCATCCATGAGGTGCTGTGGCCATCAATAGCAGTAGAATTGTACTCCAGCACAATCTGTAGCCTCATGGCCCGGCATATCCCCCACTCAACCATTACCATCAAGCCTGGGGATCAACCCTGGTTCAACGGAGAGTGCAGGAGGGCATGCCAGGAGCAGCACCAGGTATACCTGAAGATGAGGTACCAACCTGGTGAAGTCACCAAACAGGACTACTTGCACGCCAAACAGTGAAAGCAGCAAGTGATAGACAGAGCTAAGAGATCCCACAACCAACGGATCAGATCTAAGCTCTGCGACCCTGCCGCATCCAGTCGTGAATGGTGGTGGACGATTGAACATCTCACTGGAGGAGGAGGTTCCACAAATATCCCCATCCTCAATGATGGAAGAGCCCAGCACATCAGTGCAAAAGGTAAGGCTGAAGTATTCGCAGCAATCTTCAGCCAGAAGTGCCGAGTGGATGATCCATCTCAGCCTCCTCCAGTGGTCCCCAGCATTACAGATACCAGGTTTCAGCTAATTCAATTCATTCCATGTAATATCAAGAAATGGTTGGAGATACTGGATACTGCAAAGGCTATGGGCCCTGACAACATTCCAGCAATAGTACTGAAGACTTGTGCTCCAGACCTTGCCGCTCCCCTAGCCAAGCTGTTCCAGTACAGTTACAACACTGGTATCTACCCGACAATGTGGAAAATTGCCCAAGTATGTCCTGTACACAAAAAGCAGGACAAATCTAACCCAGCCAATTACCGCCCCATCAGTCTACTCTCAATCATCAGTAAAGTGATGGAAGGTGTCACCAACAGTGCTATCAAGCAGCACCTGCTCAGAAATAGCCTGCTCAGTGACGCCCAGTTTGGGTTCCACCAGGGCCACTCAGCTCCTGACCTCATTACAGTCTTGGTTCAAACATGGACAAAAGAGCTGAATTCCAGAGGAGAGGTGAGAGTGACAGCCCCTGATACCAAGGCTGCATTCGACCAAGTGTGGCATCAAGGAGCCCAAGCAAAACTGGAATCAATGGGTATCAGGGGGTAAACGCTCCGGTGGTTGGAATCACAGCTGACACATAGGAAGATGGTCATGGTTGTTGGAGGTCAATCATCTCAGCTCCAGGACATCTCTGCAGGAGTTCCTCAGGGTAGTGTCCTAGGCCCAACCATCTTTAGTTGCTCCATCAATGACCGTCCCTCCTTCATTAGGTCAGAAATGGGGATATTCACCAATGATTGCATGATGTCCAGCACCATTTGCGACACCTCAAATGATGAAGCAGTTCATGTTCAAATGCAGTAAGATCTGAACAACATCCAGGCTTGAGCTGACAAGTGGCATGAAATATACCAGTGCCAGGCAATGATCATCACCAATAAGAGTATCTAACCACCACCCCTTGACATTCAATGGTGTTACCATCACTGATTCCCCCACTTGCAACATCCTGGGGGTTACCATTGACCAGAAACTCAACTGGACTCACCACATAAACGCAATGGCTACAAGAACAGGCCAGAAGCTAGGAATACTGTGGCGAGTAACTCACCTCCTGACTCCTCAAAGCCTGTCCACCATCTCCAAGGCACAAGTCAGGAGTGTGGTGGGATACTCCTCACTTGCTTGGATGAGTGCAGCTCCAACAACACAAGAAGCTTGACACCATCCAGGACAAAGCAGCCCACTTGACTGGCGCTACATCCACAAGGATTCACTCCCTCCACCACCGACGCTCAGTGTGTACTATCTACAAGATGCACTGCAGAAATTCACCAAAGATCCTCAGACAGCATCTTCCAAACCCACGACCACTTCCATCTAGAAGGACAAGGGCAGCAGATATATGGGAATACGACCAGCTCCAAATTCCCCTCCAAGTCACTCACCACCCTGACTTGGAAATATATTGCCGTTCCTTCACTGTCGCTGGGTCAAAATCCTGGAATTCCCTCCCTAACAGCTGGAGGACTGCAACGGTTCAAGAAGACAGCTCACCACCACCTTCTCAAGGGCAACTAGGGATGGACAAGTAGTGCTGGCCAGCCAATAAAAAAAAAATTTGTCTAGAGCACAAACTAGATGAAATTAATTTTATACTCTAACTTTTCAAAAATAAAGTTAAAGAAAGCAAACACAATCTGTAATCATAAAATTTACCTGATTATGAAAGCAGATGACTTCAAACATTTTTAAATGGATTTTGAAAAAACATTAAGTACCTTACAGAAGCCCACAAATCCATACAGTTAAAATAATTTATGTATGTGCTGATTTAAAAAAAAAATTAAAGCTTTTCATCAAGACACATGCAAGAATGCAAAAATTCAAAGGAAGCAACAGTTTGTTCTGGATGAGAAAAGGGTGCTGGATAGGTTGGCCAGTTGACTTTGATTAGTCAAGGCACAGAGAATGTCTAAGGGAATGAAAGTCCAGGCTTTTGTTTCATGTGGAAAAGGTTAAATGCAAAACAGAGTCAACATTTCAACCAATCACCACCCATTTTCATCTGCAGAATAAACTTTGCTTCAGATGAAATTTGACACCTTTCACGTGTCCTGATGAGTGCAAGGTGAAAAGCTTTCACAGCATGTCTCTTCTCTCAGAAATACACAAACTTCATATTACTAAAAAAAAACTAAGGAAAAGACATCAGCTCAGTATGAAAGCTCCACGTCCTTCTCAGGAATCCAAACATCTGGGAGACCTCAATACAAATACAAGAAACTGTAAACTTTGGGTAAAAGGAACTAGCTAGCATGTCATTAAAACAACCAATTACACGATTCCAGGACATGATCGAGGTAAAGATGATGAATGAGAGGATTGGAGAGGACATAGGCTCTTACATGATTGACACAATGGGGCCATGAATATGGGTAGTCTAAATGTAGAAGGAAGTTTAGGGAGCATTGTGGCAAAATTCATTTGATTCCGTTTGATTAAAGACAAAAAAAAACTGCAGATACTGAAATCCAAGGTAGACAAATAGGAGGCTGGAAGGATACAGCAAGCCAGGCAGCATCTGGGAGGAAAGGAGAAGTCAATGTTTCAAGTATTACCCTGCTTCAGGACAGAATCAATATTCTTGTTTAATGCGCTCCTTCCAAATTAAGTAGATACTCATTGCCTAAATTAGCATATCAAAGACTAGTTATTTTTAGCAACTTCTGTTTTTTTGGTTGGAAAAGCTCAGCAGGTATGGCAGCATCTATGAAGAGAAATCAGAGTTAACATTTCAGGTCCAGTGACCCTTCCTCAGAACTTTCCACCCGGTCATACTTGCCCATTGTTATCCTCCATGGAATACAGTTCCAGCATAAACTAAAGCCTTTAGAGGGGAAACAAAAGAAAATGCATAAGGAAACACGTCTGTTGAAAGCTTTACTTAACAAAAGAAGGGTAGACAGGAAAAGTAATGTTTTTTAAATGATGATGCATTTAATGTAATAGCTTAAAAAGGTGAATTCTAAAAACAGGACAATTTTATCAGGGTAAAATGAACAAATAAAGTAATCCTCAAGACTTTCCCTACTTCTTCACCCAAATTCCTGCAAACTTCCCACATCATTGACTAAAATCTCAAGTTTGTAACAGGATCAGAAAAATAAGTGAATTGAAGAATTTCATAATTCCATAACTCCAAAGCCTTCAGGACTGAAGAAAGAAAAATTATTTACTGGACAGGGCAGTGCATTTTCCCCAAATAGCAATACTGTTGATATAAAGGAAATGAGCTGCAGCCACATATATCCCTGATTGCAATTCAAAACAATTTAGTTAAAAAACGACAAACCTTCCAGTCAAGAACCATTTCAACTCCACCTCCCACAGCAACCTGTCCATCCTGGGCCTCCTCCAGTGTCACAGCGACGCCACCTGGAAACTGGAGGAGCAGCACCTCACATTCTGCCTCGGGAGCCTCCAACCCAATGGTCTCAATGTGGACTTTACCAGTTTCAAAATCTACCCACCCCCAGCCTCATCCCATGACTAACCCTCCATCTCATCACTGCCTCCTTGACCTGACACAACTTGTCCATCTTCTCTCCCACCTATCCGCTCCTCCAATCTCATTGACCAATCCGCACCACTCCCTACCTGCACTCACCTATCACCAACACACCTACCTTCCCCAGCCCCACCCCGCCTCTCTCTATTTCGGAGATCCCTTCCCCCTCCCCTATTTCTGAAGAAGGGTCCCGACCCAAAAACGTCAACTTTCCTGCTCCTTTGATGCTGCCTGGCCTGCTGTGCTCCTCCAGCTCCACACTGCGTTATACCTAGTTCAAAAATCTTCCTTTCCCCAAGCTCAAAATTCTTCCGATGTTGCAGTTCCAAAACTAGAACTCCAGGAGATCACACCCTGCATTGTAATTAGATGAGCACTGCCTGCTGCTAAAGTTCCTTGGTTGGTTCACTGGAACAGGATAATGATACAAATGATGCCAAGCTGCAAACAGCAGTCATACAGAAGACGGTTGTAATCGGACATTTTCTCGCCTTGCTTCCTACCGGATACGGACACAATTAAGCCTGTTGTGCAAAAGTGATGCTTAAAGGCATGCATTCAAAGCATGCTACAGCAAACTGACCTTGGTAGAAAACATCAAGCATTCCCAGAATTTTTCTGATGAAGCATCACTAGACTCAAAATATCAACTCTGCATCTCTCTCTACAGATGCTAACAGACCTGAGATTTCCAGCACTTTCTTTGTATCTCAGATTTTAAAAAAATAATCAAGTACAATTTCATCCAGAACTACGAGCACCCATCTTTTTATTTATTATCCACATGTACCAAGATACAGTGAAAAGTATTGTATTTCACCCTAACCGAACAAATCATACCTTACATAAAGTATATCAGAGTACAAGAACAGAATGCGGAATATAGGGTTACAGCCACAGAAAAAGGTGCAGAGAAAGATCAACTCTAAAATTTGAGAAGTTAATAAATAATAATGGCGGAGAAGAAGCTATTCTTAAGAATCAAACAGAATTCCGCATAGACCTCTATTTTACAATACTCTCACATGAAGCCTTTGGTATGTATTTGGATCAAGTACAGAATTTGAACCACCTGACTTTAGCTAAGATGAAGTATTTTCAGCATAAGGATTTTTTGGCTCCCAGGCTACAGTCCACACGTGTACAATATACTTAGCACAGTTCTGTATAATTGAAGAAATAAAACCTCCTTTTAAGGACAGTGAAGTGCTCAGGAATTCAGTTCAATAACTAAAACACCTCATTTAGCATTGGGAGGCATGCAAGATCTGCTCTGGACATTTCTTTAAAAGCTATGTCAGCTCAATAAAACATGATCTGTTCTTTCTACAAAAAAAGTTGTAAAAGAATAGAGATGCCACAGTGGAAAAAAAAAAGTAACATTTGCAAAGTTGACCCACACTGGAAAGGGAAGATAAGTATTAAAAGAATCACCTCAAAAAGAGAAACATTTGGAAAAAGATAAGTGTGAAGCTGGAGGAACACAGCAGGCCAGGCAGCCGAGGAACAGGAAAGCTGATATTTCGGTTCAGGACCCTTCTTCAGACCTGCACTTTGAACTTTTCTCAAAAATCAAAAAAGGATTCCCACCCTTCACCACAGCATGATCAGACTTATAAATCCTATGCCAAAAATGAAGAGTAAATGACTCAATTCCATGTTGCTCCATTGCACAGCTCATAGACCAAGTGCAGCGTCCATAGGAGGAAAGAAATAGTTGCAATAGTCTTACCAGACCATAAGGCTGTTCTCTTATTAGACAGAGACAACTGATGGTGATTGAACCAGAGGATCATCACACCTCACGCAAGGGGAAGAGGATGAGAAGGGAAGTTCTTCAGCTGATGCAGGAACTGAACACACACGGTTGGTGTTATTCTGCATCGCAAACCAGCCATTCAGCCTACACAACACATGACGTTAGAAAAGCATGTGGCTTTTTTACAATCTTTATTCACATATCAAAGAGATAAGTGTTCAGACCGTTTTCCAAAACACTGTGGTTGGCACAAAGTCAAAATGGTTGTGAATTCAAATCTTTTCTCTATTAAATGTAAAGCAAATATTAAATTCACAGTAGGAATTATTCATGATATGAATTACATCAGGAACAAATCACAGCATATTTCCTAAAAGGAAAGTCTTCCTGCCTCTCGGAAGTACTGCGGTATTCTGATAAAATCCTAAAACAATGTGACAATAATATAGAAAACATTACATCATACCCAGCCTCTTGAGTGCAGACCTTTCCTAGCATTCACAGCATTTTCCAGCATATGGATGTCACACAAACATCCTGTACTTCCACAAGACAAAAAGCTCAGGTGTTAGTAAGTGTAAAAATGTTTTTGGTCAAAAAACAAAAACAAGCAAACACTCTCTCAACACAAAAAACTAGAGTAATAGTTTAAGTTAGTACTCAGCAACAAATAATTCAAGCAAAATTGTGCAAATTTAAAATATCGTTTCTTTTTGCATTTTTTTTTAAAAAGTAGGTTGAAAGAAAATTGGGTCTCCCACTTCCTCAAGTAAATATAGAGAATCAAAGCTAACAATAAAAACATTTGCCTATAAATACTGAAAGAACTAACTGATAACTATAATTATTTACATAGTTCATGACCATTACTTTTTTGCGACTCATCACATTCAGTTAATCCCGATTGTTGTATAGTTTGCTTCTGGAATGAAATGTGTAAATGAAGTATCTATGTTATTGTTCGGACTCCATCCAGCGACTTCCCCACTACAATGATAGGGAGTATTTACATTATGTAGAGAGTTGCAATCTTTCTTTTACTAAACAATGCCATGTATATGAATAAGCCAACTGTGAGGGGCAACCTTAAAATTTGGGAACAGCAAGTCAAAATGGTAATGCAACATAAATCTGTCTTCACTCCATGCCTAAAAACAAATGAAAGATGAAAATGTGCTACAGCATGGAGTATATTTTCATCATTGCAACACCTTAAGATAAACCAAGTCTTTTTGAAGTCCAAATTGCATAATCTTTGCTTTACAAGATAATTACAAATGTTATGTGCACCTATGACCTTGATTTATGGCAACCAAATGAGAATTCCCAGTTGTCAAACTTGTACAGGTTTTTTTTAAAATTGGTTCTTAGGACAAATGGAATTTGTTAGTGGAAAAATGATTAAAGTTAAAAAGATCTCTATGCATCATACAGGCATGTACAGAAAATATAACCCTGCACACTACTTGGCAGTCTCTCACTCAAATTCATGCTATTCCTTGTCATCAGGCTGCTCAAACAGATCACTCTGTTTGTAACTTCAAGCATTTAATCAAAACTTTAATTTGCACCTTACATTATACATACACATACCACTGCTTAGTTAATTTGCTTTCTTACCCTTTACCCCAATCATGGTGGTATCTGCTAATTGGGTCTGAACATAAATATGTCAGAGGGGAAACGCCGCCACACCACTTTCAGCAATTTTTAACTAAATTAGCAATAATTTAACTAGAGACAAAATAAAAAGCCCAGACTCTCACCTTCACAATTTGTTTTTACCACTTAGGATTTGAACAATGCACCAAACTTTTAGCTTCAACAGATTCCTCCCAGCCCAAATCACAACGCGCTTACAATACTGTGGGAGCAAATTACTGCAGATGCTGGAATCTGTGCTGAAAACAACAAATGCTGAGATCGCAGTTCATAATGGTGGTTTCCTGCCCACTATGGTCGACAGGGGCCTCAACCACATCCAATCCATCAACCATGCTTCCATCCTTGCTCCTTCCCACCACTCACAATGGAGAGAGATCAGGTTCCCCTTGTCCTCACTTTTCATCCCACCAGCCTTTGCATTCAAAGGATCATTCTCTGCCATTTCAGACAACTCCTGCAGAACGCCACCACCAAATACATCTTCCCTTCACTCTTCCTGTCTGCATTTCGCAGGGATCACTCCCTCAAGGACACCCTAGTCCATTTCACAATCATCAACACCAGCCACCCTCCCACATAACTGCAGAAGGTGCAATATCTGCCCCTTCATCCTGCTCGCTCTCCAAGGGCCGAAACAGTCTTTCCAGGTGAAACAACATTTCACCTGTACCTCCTCAAATCTTGCGTATTGTATTCGCTGTACCCAATGTGGCCTACTCTACATCAGAGAAACCAAACACAGGGTGGGTAACCATTTGCAGAACACTTCCAGTCTGTGCGCAAGCATGACCCCGACCTTCCCATAGCCAGGCATTTTAACACAGCGTCCTGCTCACGTGGCCAGTTGGCTGTCCTTGGCATGCTGCAGTGCTCCAATGAATCACAGCACAAACTTCAGGAACAACATCTCATCTTCAGACTAGGCACTTTACAGCTATCTGGACTTAGTGAGTTCAACACCTTCAAACTGTGAACCAATTCCCATTTCTTTTCTTTCTTTTTGCTTTACTGGTTACATTCTGTCTCCATGTCCTCTCTCCCCTCAGCCCACCAGTATGACTGACTTCTTATTCCAAGTCTGACAGTTAGACTTACCATTGTTGTGCCATTCTCACATTCTGATCACTTAATCTGAACTGTCAACATCTTTTCTTCATTAGCACCCTACACTCCACCACCACTACACCACCCACCAAACTATAGCATAAATGCTGCCCCCTCCACACTTCACTTCAGTTCTGATGAAGAGTCAACTACACAAAATATTAGCGTGCTCTTTCTCCATGGATACTGTCTGACCCCACTGTGATCTCCAGCATTTGTTTTTGCTTACAATACTAATTTGCTTTGAAAGGAGAGAGAAAAAAAATCTGATATGAACTCATAACTGCAGAGTCAAAAAGGAAAAAGACTGGCGTTTCTGCAATCTTAAGCTAGAATTGTCATTCCTTTCTCCCATTTTCATTTAACATCTTTCAGCAAGAACAGCTTCCATTAGTTGTTACAAAGCAACTTGCCATGTACACTTTAATTTCTTGACATTACTGCAATAGTATGGCAGACTTGAACATAAAAATGAGGGATTATTGTGCTTTCAAAGATGCCTTTCTTCAACAAGATGTTAAACCAAGTCCCTGTCTGCTACTTGGATACATGTACAAATTCCTGTTGTAGTACAGGAAAGATGAGTAGGGGAGTTATCCCAGGTGTTATGGCCAATATTTATCCCTCGGTCAACTTTACACTTACTTCGTTGTTTTTTATGGGAACTCGATTTGCACATAGGAAATGTTCATATTTTACAACAATAACTACACCTCCAAAAGAAAGTTAAATTGCTGTAAAGTGATTGAGACATCTGGTGGTCATAAAAAGCAGTTTAAAAATGGAAATTTGTCTTTTTTCTTTCATAGTTTGGAATTTAGGAGTAGAGCAATCGAGTGTAAAACTCGAAATTCAAGATTTGAACATTTCCTCATCCACTGATCTTAAAAAATTTTAAAAATAGCAGTTTATAGTTCCAAAATGCTTTCTTATTCTTGACATGTGGTGTAAAGGTTCCTTATTTTATATGTGTTTGCATATAAAAGGAACAGACATGCTCACATTTCATAGAATCATAAAACCCCTACAGTGTGGAAACAGGCCCTTCGGCCCAAGAAGGCCATACCGACCCTTGGAACATCCCACCCAGACCCATCCCCCTAGAACCGACCTAAGCTACACATTCTGAACACTACGGGCAATTTAGCATGGCCAATCCACCTAACCTGCACATCTTTGGACTGTGGGAGGAAACCAGAGTACCTGGAGGAAACCCACGCAGACACAGTGAGAACGTGCAAACTCCACACAGACACATTTAAGTGTTTTCATCAAAGTTTAAATAAAATTCACCATTTAGAATGCCTACAATATCACAAAAAGGGAGCATCCGATCACATGAGAATAACACTGAAATGTTCTCTTTTAACACAGCTATGAACTTCTAATTTTGTGCAGGAGGATCAAAAGCAAGATTACAGTCTATATTTAAAACAAAAAGTAACATTTTTGGTCAATTACCATCACGTGAAAAGTTTGGACTTTTTGTAACAGCACCCAGCATTATCCCCCCTTATCAAACTTGCTTTCTACATTAAGTCAAACTTAGCAATACCTACAAACTTGTTTTAAGTTGTATAAATGCAAGATAGAAATCTACCAAAAACAAGACTGACATTACACCCAGAAAACCTGGCTTTGTTTGGATACACAAGTTTGCATCCGAAGGGATACACAGATTTACTGACCAAATATACTTTCATATAATAATTGGAGGGGAAATATTAGTATACACAAACATAATGGCAAAATACAAACATTAACAACAGAATATTGATGTTTTTCCTTGAGATGGGGAAAAGAAGGCCCAAGGTATGTTTCATGGGAAGTATTAGATGTTTTAAGTTTAACAATTTGGCAAGTACTTACTTTCCTAATTTTTTTTATTTCACAACTCATATTTTTGACTAAAATGTAATGAATTTTTCATTTAATCAACCAGATCTTTGCTTCCCATTGTGTTTCTTTGACTGGTCATTGAAACTTGGAAATAGGAGTTGCTCAACCTCTTGAGCCAACTACACTATTCAACTGGATCACAGCTAATCTTCTACTTCAAAGCCATTTTCCTGAACTATCACCATGTACCTTCATGCATTTAATGCTTTTAAATCTATCAATCTCTGTCTTGAACATATTCAATGACTGAGCCTCCAAAGCCTCTGGGGTAAAGTGTTCCAAGGATTCACCATCTAAAGAGTAAAGAAATTCCTCCTCACCAGTTCTAAATGGGCTACATCTTTTATTATAAGATTGTGCCCATTAGACCCTCCAGCCAGGGGAAAACCCCCTCCTGCATCTGACCTGTACATCACAATGAAATCATCCATTCTTCTAGAGACTACAGGTCCAGTTAAATCATAGAACAATCACACTATCCCAGGGACTAGTTCGGATGAACATCTAATGCACTCTCGCTATGTCAAATATGACCTGCTTAGGTAAAAGGCCAAACTGTGCACAACTCTCAAGATGCAGTCTCACCAAGGCACCATACAACTGATCTTCCAAATCTGTCAGTCATTCTGTCATATTCAAAGTTTATAAAGTCACCACTTGATCTATGTCATGATTTGTACACTCTTACTTTCAAACTCCTATTTAATATCTTATTCTATGCTCTCCAAGTGAATCACACACTCTTATCAGCCACTGAAATCTGCATTGAAAGGGGAGAAAAATGCCAATCTGTTACTCTTTTTCATAACCATCATCCAGAACAGCTCATGGCAAGCTTACTTCAATGCCCAGTTCACGGTGAAGCTCTCCCTTACTGTATTCAAGCACTCCAACTTCCTTCTGTATCACTCTGATATGAAGAAGTTTTATATTTAGTATTGCTTGAAACACTTGTAGAACCGTAGAAAGGAATTTCTTTCAAATTTTGTAGAATGGTTTCTTTACAAGGAGTCATTGAAAATTCAATCTCGATACTGAGCAGCTGATCACTCCAATTTTCCAGTTCACCACAAAACCTATTTATTCTTTTCGAAAAGTGTGATTGAAAGAACATCTCAATATCATATCTGCAAGACTTCAGAAACAACCATGGTCAAACATACCAGAACATCAGCGCAGCAGATTTCGGAATAACCTATGCTTTTTCTTTTTGCCTTAAAGAATAACCCACTGGCCAAATTTTTTTTCCAGATAGCCAATCTCAAAGAATCAAGATTTCTTCCTCTTTTCTTGAAAAAAAAGAGGGGGAGAAAGAGAGAGAGTGTGCACATGCACATGTTTTGAATATATATAAAGGAATAACATTACAGACTGGGCATGTAAACCAATTATTGCAGCTTTATTAATCAAGCTTTGTTTTGATAACAAACTCATTTGTGTTTAAGAAATCTGTTTGGTAGATTACAAGCTGACATAGATAATTAATTGGTCATTTTGCTCTGAGTTACAGGACTAGAATGACAGGGAATTCTTCCAGCATCAGCTGTAACACCCTAGTCCTAGTGGTTGAAATAATCAACTTTTGCACTGTAAGAAACACTAGGAAATAGATTTTCCCCCCCAAGCTTCTAAACCCAGCCATCATGCTCAGATAGAGGTCAAAACTTACACTCTTCTGGGAAACAGTTACAACATGGCTTACCTCCAAGTAAACAATTAGGTGACGAGAGGAAAAGTTCATTTATGATTAGCGAGCTCACTCTGAAAACTTGAATGACATTGAAAGGACCTCCAGAGTTCAAAACAAGATGCTAGGTGCTTTTCCCTAGGCCAACAGCCTCCAAAAACTCAAAGACGAGGGTGAAATATTTAAGAAGGATCTCTCATTTATTTTGATTTGAAGCAGCAGTGAGTGCAGGAGATGGAATCTAAGCATACATTCTGTATCCAAAAAAAACCCCAGAGGAACCGCAGATTTTGAAAATCAAACTAAAACAAAAAAAAGACAAATTGCTGGAAAAACTCAGCAGGTCTGGCTGCTGAAGGAGGGTCACGAACTGATTTCTCTCCGCTGATACTGCCAGACTTACTAAAGTTTTACCAACAGATTCTGTCTTTACTATTACTTATCCATCTTCCAAAAATCACAAGTCCCCCTGCCCCACCTTTATTTTTAACATGATCTTATCCTTTAAATTTGCAGGGAATGTCCAGTTTTCTTGGCAGCAGCACAATGAAGATATTGAACAGAACCCACTCTGCATTCTGAACAGTTTCCTGAGCACATCGTTATTACAGATGAAGGGTTAGGTGTAGCAGGCATGGTGCGAGTCATCTTGTTGTCGCAGGTAGTAATGCAGGCCAGCTTCTAGTTCTTTACAAACTAGCAGGGACTTCAGCATCAACAGTCTTGGTATAGAGACCCTCACATATTTCACAGAAGCCAGTATATGTTGCCAACAGCATATGGGAGTCCAGCTATGTAGGAATGAGTCTTGGCTTTGGCCTGAGCATGTGCCAACCACTGGGGCTGCTGCCTGTCTGGAGGAACGTGCCGAAAAATTTGTATCATTGAAAGTCAGGGGTGAGGTGCCAGAAAACCGAAGGCTGGCTAACGTGGTGCCATGATTTCAGAAAGGTGGTAAGGAAAAGCCAGGGAACTCTAGACCAATGATCTGCTGCCAGCGATGGGTAAGCTGTTGGAGGGAATTCTAAGGGGCAAGATTCACATGCATTTAGAAAGGCAAAGTCTGATTAGGGATTATCAATGAGGCTGTACGCATGGGAAATAGTGTCTCACTGACTTGATTGAGTTTTCTGAGGAAGTGATAAAGAAGACTGATGAAGGCAGAGCAGTAGGCACTGTCTAAATGGACTTCAGCAAAACGTTCAGATAAGGTTCCGCATGGTAGACTGGTTAGAACAGTTAGACCACATGGAATCCATGAAGAGCTAGCCAATTAAAGACAAAATTGGCTTGAAGGGAGTAGACAGAGGGTGGTAGTGGAGGGTTGTTTTTGAGACTGGAGGATTGTGACCAGTGGTGTGCCACAAGGATCAGTGCTGTGTCCACTACTTTTCATCATTTATATAACTGATTTGGACGTGAATATAGGAAATCTGGTTAGCAAGTTTGCAGATGACACCAAACAGCAAAGGAGGTTACCTCAGAGTACAATGGGACGGGCTTGATCAGATGGGCCAATGGGCAGAGCAGTAGCAGATGGAGTTTAATTTAGATAATTGTGAGGTGTTGCATTTTGAGAAGACAAATCAGGGCAATGCTTATCGTTCATGCTAGGGCCCTGGTAAGTGTTCCCGAACAAAGAGATCTAGGGGTATAGGAGCTGGGGCCTTTTCCCTAGAGCATCAGAGACTGAGGAGTGAACTGAGAGATTTATAAAATCATGAGGGGCATAGATAGGGTGAATAGCCAAGGTCTTTTTGCCAGGGTAGGGGAGTCCAAAACTAGAGGGCATAGATTTAAGATGAGAGGGGGAAAGATTTAAAAAGGGACCCGAGGGCTAATGTTTTCATGCAGAGGGTGGTGTGTGTATGGAACAAACTGCCAGGGGAAGTGGTGGAGGAGTGTACAATTACGACATTTAAAAGGCTTCTGGGTGGGTACACGAATAGGAAGTGGTTAGATGGATATGGACCAAATGCTGGCAAATGGGACCAGACCAGTTTAGGATATCTCGTCAGCATGGATGAGTGGGAATCGAAGGGTCTGTTTCCATGCTGTATAATACTGTGACTCTTATAATTGGTATGGGCTCAGTACTCCCACTATCCATTCATTCATTCATTCATTTGCTAATGCAGGCTTGCTAGGCCCTGGCTGTGGGACCTGAAGTACCTGCTAATCACTGCCTGGGCCCAACATCAACTGTTTGGTAGGGGGTTAATGGTGGTGTTGGTACAGCATTATAATGGTTATTTTCTTCAGTTCTGCTTATTAACTTGGTACTTTGAGCTGACATTTTAAGCAAGGTGTCATAAATTAGAATAAAACTGCAAGGATATTATTTTTCCTGCAGACTAAGGGAACTTGCATCTTAAATTGTCAATGAAGCTCATTTATCATACAAACGTAATTCTGGATTAGATTACAACACAATCTCATTCGCCGTATTAATATGCTCATTTAGATTTTGTAGCCAGCTTTTTCTCCGTAGTCCTATGGTTTCTGTTAAATTCCAAATATTTAATACAATGCGAGACGAATCTAATTTAAATTTGTTGTAAATTTGGAATTGCATTTAAATCCAAATTTGAGAAAAAATATCAAGGAACTGAAGGAGATAAGTATACTGAACTGTTCACTCCAACGTGAGAAAGTAGTCCCTCAAACTCAAAAAAAAGCAGCCCACCAAATAGCTAAGCTGTCCCCACCACCCCCGTCTGTGGTAACCAATTGGAAAATCCCAGTATGTGGGTCTTTGGAAGTTAAGAACAGGCTCGGATCCTCAAGAGTTGGGACAGTCTCCTGATTATGGCAGCGGCTGGAGTATGGACGGCAGCAAGGCGACTTTGGCACAGCTGGCATTCCAGGTCCAGTCCACAGTGGAGGGGGGTACTTCAGCATGCCGTTTGGACCTCGGACAGCTTTGGAGTAAGGTGGTGGCCTGTAGCCATTTATGAAATCAAGAAATCATAGTTGGAACAAATGTATTTTCATAAATAAGTAGAACAAAGTACTATACAGTACAAAGTGGCTTTGGATTGTAATACCCGATAGCGTGGTAGCAATAGATACAATTGTGGCTATCAAAAGGAAATTTCACAATTATCTGAGGAGTAATGATTTACATATGTAAATGGAAAAAGTAGACACTGAACTAGCTGAGTTGTTCTCAAAAGAGACGATGGGCCAAATGTTCTCTTGCTGTGCTGTAACCATTCTATGATTCCATATCTCTTCACCCTTAAGACAACCCTTAAAGCCTACTTCTTTGACCAAGCTTTTAGTCATCTCAAATCTTTCCCTATGTGGCCCAGTGTCATTTCTTTTATAACGCTCATATAGGAGGACTTTAAGATATCATGTTCTTCTTAGGCAGTCCATTGGGATCGAGATGAATTGATTCCATTCCAGTTCAATAGGTTCTGAGATGGCTAGCATGTCCAATGAGTCATCTGCAGATTATGCCACATGTGAATTTGGTGAAGCATTAAAGGCTTGGCTAGGCAAGTTGTACGAGAGATGTATTTGCTCTCATGTCTTCACACCTCTGTACATTCCCAACAAGCCTCTTTATGCTTCCTCCATTTTTGTCAGGGACTCCCATAAGTTAGCTGAGATGTTTGGAGGACATTCCTGGAGCATTTCCAATCTCCTCTGAGTCTCCTACTGTAGCCAAGTTCTATGTCTGGCCGTTATCTCAGGAGTCTGATATTTGTATAGCATTGTCAAAGTAATAAAGTAAGTTGTTGTTACTTACCTCACAAATTGTACTGGCTAATCATTCTTTCAGCAAGAAAACTTTCATTAACTAGGACTTCATAGTAGGGTACACTCATGTAATCTTAATTACACTGCTTGTATTGAATGGACAAAAGTGAATTTAGCCTAGTTGAAAAGTAAATCTATTACAGAAAGAATCCAAAGTTATTTGCCAATTTCTAGAGGTGTTCTCTGTGCCTGAAGCAATGAAGAAGTCTTTTGTTGTTTATTTTAAAAGTAAATGCTTAGTAAAGTCTTACAAATGAAATTCCACTTTTGCCAAATATTATTCCTGACCATAATCAGAATAAATGCATAAAATTAAAATCAGTGCTACAGAACCACATCAAGTAGTAAATCAACTTTCAAATTATGATAAATTTGAGCAAACAACCCAGATGACTTCTTGAACTCCAAACTGTATTCTACACAAAAAGCTCCACACAGTCATACAGTACAGAAACAGACCCTTCCGTCCAACCAGTCCATGTCGAACATATGTAATGGTGCATAAAATGCCTTTGTAAAATGGCTTGAATTAAAAGGCAGTGACCTCTTACAACTACACTGTATTTCCCTAATATAGACTTCTGCTAAACATATTACACCTATAGATAAACAGGGCACTTAAAATTCACGAACTGCAACATCTGAAATGCATCAAAAACAGACCTTTACAGAATTCTGAGACTTACTTTTGAAGTGTAGTTACTATTGTAATAAAAGAAACCAAATAAAGCCATATTTACGGAACCTGAAGGAATTTTTGAATTTCCATGACACATCATAGTTTTGAGAGTGTGCCTTTAGTAACTTGTACAGCAGCACATCTATTTTATGCAGAATAAACGACACATTTACCAAACATCAGTCACCCAGTAAATCTGTTGTTACTTAACTAACCAGAAAATAGTTGAGAAATTTTAGAATTGCTCCTATCTACCAACTGCAGAGCTAAGTTTGGCAGACTGTGTGGGAGGGGAATCAAATAAGATTTGGCAGGAAGGGGACTGAGCCAATAATTGGAGAATGCTGACTTTCCCAAGAGCTGCAATATTTAAAAGTCCTACATGGAGGTAAAGAACTCATAAGAGATCCTTGCAATGAAATGAAGATAGTCCTCCAAAGCTGCACTAGCTGACCTCAAAATAAATTTGGCACCAAACCCGATCATTTCTTGCTTACAACAGGGCAAACTAGTCAAAACACTGCAGGCAGTCAGTACAATTGAAATAAACATCTAATTTAATGTGAAACCCCATAATCAAGCTTAATTTTCCACAGTTCATGTATAATTTTCTCACATTTATTAAAACTAGTTTTCTAAGCAATAAGGGTTTCTTCAGCCTCAATGCTATCTCACTGTCATTTTTCTTAGCAAGTTTACTCCTTTCCGAATCTTAACATTACACATTACCTTCCTGCAGGTTAACAGCCAGAGGAAAAGATGCAAGAGGTGACCCAATTGATTTTACTCCCAGTTCTCTTACAAGAATTGATTCATCTTTCCCAAACAACATTCTTAGGTACCCCAGAAGCCTCAGGTGAGAGCCATGAATCTCTGCACAGCACAGTTTGCCTCATACACTGCCAGATTATTTCCTATATTCCAGATATTCGTTGTCTATTTGTATGTAATCCAAGAACTATTTGCTTTTAAAGAAAACACCAAAGAAAGACTGACTGGCAAATTAAAAACCAATCCAGAAGCTGAAGTTATACAAAAGATACAGTGGTGTGAGGGATGAAGTAATCAGTCCACTTTTTAAAATATGTGCACGAGTGACAATATGGTTAAAGGACAAAGTGAAATGCAACGATTGCTGAGCAGAGTTTAATTAAGCTACTTTGTAATTACTGAATTAGCTGAATTACACCATTCTGACCAATCAATAAAATGTCTATTTAGATCTCACAGAACATGGCACGATTTTTCTCATTTATCCACTATTGAATATCCTAAGCCTAACCCACTCGCTAGAAGTTGTTTTACCACAGGGTTTTAAAAAAAGTTAACTGCAGACGGTACAACAAAACGATTGCCTGAAAGCAGACAGCTTCCTGTGAGCCCACATAACAGGCAATTATCTCCTTTAACACATCCCACCTTACTCCAATCAGGTTACGCTGTATCAAACAGAACATTTTATTTCTCCATTTTTAAAACTGAGAAATGTAAAATGCTCTGTCCGTAACAGATGTCTGCATACAAACTCGCCCGACTTAGTCTTTCCTTCCTCACAGTTTTACAAGTGAGAAAAAGATACACAAATTCACAGCTCGTGCTTTTCGCAGAAATCAAATTGACGCTAAGGAACAATCTGTCAAAGATTAAGACTGAAGCGAAGGGGGACCGCTCCTGGGAAAGTGCACGACCACCAGCTGAAAGGCTGAAAACCTAAAAACCAAGCGACTGTGCCCATCTCCTGCAATCCTACCGAGTAAAACTTCAAATACTACACTGATGGTGCTCGCAATCACCTAAATGCATTGCTTGTTCTGTTTTAGGAAGATAGAATCCCCCTCCCCTCTCGCAACAACTTCCTCTGATCAGTGCCGTTCTCATTAACATGCAAAGCACAATCAATTGGCACTCCCTGGAATAAAATGCCAGTGACTTCTCCCTCGTATCCTGTCCCGGCTCGTCCTATCGGACGGCTCCTACTCAGTATTTCCCCCTTCTTCCCATCCACATCTGATTGCGGCTAAAACTCGCTGCCTAATGGAGTTCACAAAACTGCGCCATCTTGGAGCAGTAAAGGAATAAAAAAAAAGAGACAGAACAAGCATTTCTTCTTGGCTACCTCGTGTAGGTGTTAACCAACCCCCAAAGCTACTTCTTTGCAGCTGCGAGGTTGATTAAAATGTATCCTGAGGGCACTAACTCCGCTCGCTCAGCAGGTCGGGAAGATAGTTCGCCCTATCGCACGGAATGTTATTTCTGGGATCTGGGGAAGTAGTGGCAGCCTCAATATACTTTGGATGTTTCAAACTGAACGTGTTACAGATTGATTCCTTCCGATCTCTCCATTCGCTTCAAACTTCAACCCCGATCAATTGGCCGGTTCACACTACAATTTTTCTCAAGAAAAAGCAAAAACAATACCTTAGTTTTTTTTAAATCTGTTGTCTAAAGTGTAGCGTTTAAATACCACTTCCTTGCTATTACAACGCGACATGGACTTAGATTTGGAGGGGTGGGGAATCCACACGTTACCAATGATCGCTGTTGTCTGAATGGAAACCACACCACACCATACAATATGTTTTCCAAACATTTCCAACACATCGTCCAACGGACTGCTTAAATGTGTAACCGACACCTTTAAAAGGAACTGTTCGAAGTTCTGTAACAACAAAATCAGCTTCTGAAGTCTGATTCACTTTTCACATAAGATGCAATGGAAGTGAAAACTGTTGACTGCATGAAAGATACGGGGAAAACTTTGAAGGCTCACTCACCCAAGTGCAAAGTCAGGCTGATAGAATTAGGGTACTGGATCCCAGAAAGCATCGTCTGACTTTGCCACCAAGTGGTATCGGCTTGGTTATTGTAATCGGTCAGATAGACGGCGTCGTGGTGGAGCCGAGGGTCACTGGAGTCGCAAATGTGGCAAGACTTGGTGACCCCAGTCACCCCGGTCTGAACGCAATATTCTTCTGGGGGGGAGCCGCAAGTGTTGCTGGCCACCACGGTCACGTTGAAAGCGGCATTGACGAACTCGGGCATGCAACGCTGAGCCCGTGAAGTTTCATCGTAGCATTCGTCCATGGCTGCCCGGCATTGCAGGAGCAGGCAGCCGAGCAAGGCGAGCCGCAAGCTCCACCGCATGTTGTCCGGGCACGGGGAACGCTTCAGTTCACTCGGCACACCTTTCTTCCGAGTTCCAGGTCCTCCCAGCGCCATCAGGACTTACACATACAACACACACACACACACACAAAAAGCAAAGGGTCCACACCCTCGCAGTGCAATCTGGGACCAAGGAGTGGATCTGTAAAACCACACTCACCAAATGTGACCACTTCCGCCAATAGAGGGGGAGACTGAGAGGGGCATGGGAGTTTGGACTGATGGGAAGCTGTCAGTGAACTGACCAAAGCCATTCTGAAAACTTTACCTTGCCGGCTCAAACATCTCCCTCCTGCCCCCGACCCTAACACAAACACACATACATATAGACATATTCCACTGAATTGTAACTTTGCTGCTTTGATGTGTACTTTTAAGATGCGCAAGCTACTTCTAAAAAAGTGTTCTATTCATTTTATAAAGATGTCGCGTTTTGGTTAACCCTATCCGTTTGTCGTTCGGGTTATTACAATACTTCTTTCTTAAAAAGCAATGGAAGGATCGGTGTTGTTGTGATTTGCAGGAGATTTTGTGGTTAGATGTCCTATCGCCCTGTCTAAAGCTACCCAACTCTGAAATCGATCTGTAAAATCTTTCAGCTCTCTCTACCCTGAATTTTCTCGGAATATGGATGGAATGTAATTTGGATAATCGCCAGCAATAAATAATTTAAAGTATAAAATTACGTTTTAATGAGATTGAAATTTTTACTGCTTTTTTGGAAACCACCATAGACAATATGCGTACATATAGTGCCTGGATTGAAGTAACACCGCACATAAATGTAATCCGATAAACAAGATGCTGGCAGAGTTGACAGAAAGCTTGTGCAGAGATATTAAAGGAACGCCTTTAATGAAAAAAAATAAGCGAGGGAATTAGGAGAGAAATCAGAATTTAAGAGCTCGGCTGAAGGACTGGCCACCAGTGTTGGGACAAAGGGAACAGGGTAAATAAAAACCAAAAGAACTGCGGATGCTGTAAATCTGGAACAAAAACAGAAGTTGCTGGAAAAGGCCTCAGCAGGTCTGGGCAGCATCTGTGAAGAGAAAATCAGATTTAACGTTTCGGGTCCGGTGAACCTGTCTCAGACGCGTAAAAGAGGGTAAATTTGGAGGCATGAATGATTTTCGGGGGTTGTAGATTTAGAGACTCCACAAATAGGGTGGGGAAAGACCTGAAAGAATTCCACCATACATTACATATTTTACATGAGGCAGTGGGTACTGAAAGCAAAAGTAGATTCGCAAGAAAGAATAATGGATGAACTGGTATTGGCAGAGAACGGGCGATAGGTAACATTGATTTATCAAAGCTAACGTTTACAGAGCATGGAGGTAGAATAGTGACATGATAATATTAACTTTCTTGTCGTTATGACCACTGCATCAATTAACTTTAGTTCTTAACAGGTTGTATTGAAATAGTCTGGAAGTGATAAAACATTGATGTGAACTTCAGTATAGATGGGCAGAGGCAGAAGCAGATGATTTAACAAATGGAAATCTTTGTGATGGAGAGCTGGGTTTGGTGTCAAATAAGACACGATGATTGTGAACACTAATCTTCATTCTACTCTAAGGACTAGAGGATGGAATCAGAGTCTATGAGACTGAATCTGTGGCAGGAGCTGATTACAAAGTTATCTGCCTTCCCAATGATTAGCTGGAGGAAATGTTGGTTTGACCAAGACAGGATGTTGGTTAAGTAATCTGACAGCACACAGTAAGCAAAAGACCTGACAGAAGAGATGGCCTCGTTTGGTATCATCAGTTAACATGTGGAAATTGATCCCATTTCTTCAGATAATTTACCAAGAGGCAGAATTTGGATAAAGAGGAGGTGGTTTAGGGAAAAGTACATGGAGTACTCCTGGGGATGTCAGGGGGAGAATAGCTGGAAATGTTCTGGTTATGAATGGAAGCGTAAGAAAGGAATCAAGCAAGGGAAATCTCAATGAGCTGACAATGAGAGGGGACATTGGAGTACAATAGTGTTCTCATTCTTGTCAAAGTCTACATGCAAATAGGTCAACAACTACAACTAGTATGTATGCAAGTATAAAGAGAACAAAGGTGTGAATGGGGAAATTCAGCAGAGGCAGATTCATTCAAAATTACAGGAGTTGAAATAAAAGGTCTTAGTAATGATTTAGATATTTAGTTGAAATACGTATCAGCATCAAATATGTCACTTAAATTTTGAACAGCGGGGTTCAGCTAAAGACAGTATCTTGTGAGAGGTTTGGAATTCGTAATTGGGAAAACCAATGTGAGTGGGACATGGGGCCGTAGTGTAAAATGACGAATGATGATGGCATATTTGAAGAAGAGAGAGACCTGTTAATATGAAAGCTAACAGGAATTGAGCGGTCAGCGATTTAATGGAAATACGGTTGAAAGAGCAGGTGTTGAGGCTTGTCGAGAAGAGGAACTAAGTGAGTCCATGAGGGGTGATAGAAAGAACCAAACAATGATCTAATGGCATTAGAGGAGGGATGAACTCTACAGGAAGATTGGCTGGGTGGGCAAGGGTAATTGAGAGATGTGGCAGAGGCAATTAATTGGATGGTCTCAATGTCAAAGAAAATCCAGGAACTCCTCACATAAGTGATGAAAGAAGAGTTTAAAAAAAACAGTTTATAAAAGAGGAAAAATGTCATGGAGAGAAATTAGAGAACACTGGAAGATCAGAGAAATACTACTCTTGTTGCTAATCAATAACTATTCAGTGGTGGTTTGGGGTAATTCTCTTTAATATCTGTTCTTTTGATTTCCCCTTCCTCAGAAATACCATGACTGAGATACAGTAGTGAACAGATTCAATCTTTATCTCAATACTCTGTGACACGATATATTAACTTACTTGTTGCTATGACCACTACATCATATAACAGGCCAATGTGGTGTCTAGAAGACACCAGTTTGGTGCCAAAAGGGAATGTACTGAGTAACTAGAACCTCATCTCAATAGGATCAGCTGTGTGTTTGTCAGTTTTAAAATGATACCATGATGTATATGACAACGATATCTATTGTAAATAATGTCATATTTTATTTTAAATAAACAGATTTGCATGAAACAAATGGAAATTGTTGACCAGAATTAATGCTGGACTCAGGAATCCAGATCAGCAATAACATCTCTACTGTTTTTCCACAAGAAGACTTTGCAACAAAAGCTTTACTTACATTTTGGTTAAATGCAAAATCTGAAATATTCTAATTACTGTAGCTGACACAGGGATCTTGGAAATCTCAGTACACTTCAAAGCAGGGTACATAAAGATCAAGTCACCATTGGGTACAGGGGGAAGAGAGAGAGAGGGGTGACTGGTGGTGGTTTTACCTGAGAGTCACCATACCTCAGACCAAGGGGAGAGATCGAGTAGAGCCCTTCACAGGAATCCTCAGCTGTTACAGAAATTGAACACATGTTGTTAGTATCACTCTGCATTGCAAACCAGCTGTCCAGCTAACTGAGCTAATGTACTTAAGTCAGCAAACAGAAGTAAAAAAACAGTATAAATATATTCTGTTCTGAGGAAGGGTCACCGGACCCGAAACGTTAACTCTGTTTTCTCCTTCACAGATGCTGCCAGACCTGCTGAGCTTTTCCAGCAACTTTGTTTTTGTTCCTGAGTATAAGTATAGATCTGGAATGGTGGGCCTGCTTCTGGACCTGGCCAATATAACCATCAATAGTTCCAGGTAGCGGGCTGTGGAAGTAATTGTAGCATCCGACTATCTGCTTCTCTTCCACGGTTATGTCTGCACTCGGGTGTTCATTGAGAGAGCAAGCATAGTCCACCGGCGCAGTACACGCCTTTAGTAATCCGTGCGTTGGTGGACGCTGAGGTGTATCATCATGCTTGCAATATTACTTTTTAAATACCATAGGTTTTTGTTGTCATTAGTAAGTTTCAGTAATATTTTGGTTTCTTTTTACAGTGCCCCACGAGGGGCTGTCTGAACCATTATTGTTCAGTTTATAAGAGCACACAGTATCTGAAATGGCAACTCCTAGTGGCCAGTTCAAGAATGGCTCCATAGTTGAATCGCTACAATTCTTATCCTGTCACAACCCGCTCAGAAAATCAGAAATGACATCCTGTGTGGCTGCAACTTTGTTGCATTTCCCCAGACGGACCACATAAAGCAGTACTGCATACTGTTCTTACCTGCCAAAATGAGTTAGAATCATCCTGGAACGTAAACATCATCCTGGCGCTTTTCAGCAGGTGAGTGCAGCCCCAACCAGCTGGAAGATAGTGGAGAGTCATTGAGGAAGGACGGTATGGTCAATGAATTAATATTGATATGCCAGATTGTTCATACTTTCTCAATAAAATAGAATAAGTACATAGCAAAATAACAAGTTTAAGTCACAGGACACCATTCAACGCATCAACGCCATGCTGGCTGAAACAAGACAATCCGGCCTTATTCTATTCTCCAATTCCTGGTTTGCAGCCTTCTTGATTAAGGCACTTTAAGTGCATATCTTTTAAATGCAAAAGGTCTCTGATTCCATAATACTTTCAAGTTGTGATAACACCTACAAGGCCCATGGGGAATCACTAATTAAACTCCTCACACAGCTTGTTGAGTATGACTTTTAGTAACAGGCAATGCCCTAGCCCTAGCTTGACATGACAGTGTCTTCATTTTTCTATCTCACTATAATGCAAAAACATAACCATGGGTGGTTTGGGGAAAAAGAGAAAAAAAATGGAAAAATATAGAAGGGAAACAGGAGGGGCCTCTTGTGACTCGGTGTAGTGTTCCACCTGCTCCAGAGTATGTAGTAACATTTCTGAAAGAAAGAAAGATGAAGTAGACCCAAACTGTCTGTCCCAGGCCCTGATGTCATTGAAGAGGAAGCGTGTGGTCTCCATTAATGCTCTTGATGCCTTTGCAGAGAGGTAGGCACTGCGGGGTTACAGTACTTTATTTCCCCTTCCAACTCCATTTTGATTTAGCCCCTTCTGGCTCTCCCTACACCCCTTAACTTTATGGTTTGTAATGCCCATACTGGGCTTCACATGCAGATTTCTAATTGGCTGCAAGGGTGATTTACCGGTGATAGTTAATCATAGAATTCTACAATCCAGAAGCAGGCCATTCAGCCCATCGAGTCCATGATGACCCTCCTAACAGCATCCCACACGGACCCAATCTCCAACCCTATCCCTGCAAGCGTTTCCCATGGCTAATCCACCTAGGCTGCTCATCCCTGGATACTATGGGCAATTTAGCAGGGCCAATCCACCGAACCTGCACATCTTTACACTATGGGAGGAAACCCACACAGACACAGGGAGAATGTGTAAACTCGACACAGACAGTTGCCCTAGGCTGGAACCAAACCCGGGTCCCTGGTGCTAACCACTGAGCCATTCCCTGTATTTAATAATTTTTAAAAAAGATGTTATGGTAATATGGTGATAGAAAAGCCATCGTTTCTGTGTGATAACATTTCTTGATATATAAAAAGAGCAAAAAAAAAGCAGACCTCAGAGAGGCTCTTATGGTGCACTGCTAGAGTCCTAACCCTTGCAAGGAGACTCGGGTTTAAGTCCCACCTGTTCCAGCGGTGTGTGATTGCATCGCTGAACAGTTTGATTAGAAAATAATAAAGCAGACCTGGTGACAGCTAAAAATACGAAAGAAGTAGATGTTGGTGTGTTTGCTGAGCTGGGAAACACACCAACATCTACAACCAGCACCCAAGCTACAAATCTTCACTCAAACCCTGAAAAGAGGTAATGCAGATCCAAACTGTCTGCCCCTCTTCCGCATTTACATTCATACCCAGGTGTATTTGGAAAGAGAAGATGCAGTGTCCACTAATGCTCTCAATGCCTTCAGAGAGACAAAAATATAAATTTCTGGAAAAGTTCAGCAGGTCAGGCAGCATCTGCGGAGAGAAAATCAGAGTTAACGTTTCAGGTTGAGTGACCCTTCCTCGGAACTGAAGATGCCTTTAGAGAGAGGTGTGCACCATTGGAGATACAGTGCTCCATTTCCCTCTCCAACTCCATTTTGATTTAGTCCCTTCTGCTCTCCTTACGAACCTCCCCTCCCCTGCACTTTTAATGGGTTGCATTGCCCATAATGAGCATTGCATGTAAACCTCTAATTGGCTGCATGGGTGATTATTAGTGGTGGTTAATATTTGAAAATGAAAGTAAAGTCACCATGATTTGGTGGTGGGAATGTCATTCAGTTTGTGAGATAACACTGTCAGATATATAAAAAAAAGCAGACCCAGTTGCATTGCCTATATTGGGCTTTTCATGTAAACTTCAAATTGTCTGCATGGGTGTTTTACTGGTGGCAGTTGATAGTCAAAAAAGGAAATGAAAAACATTATGGTGATTTGGTAGTGGGAAAGCCATTCAGTTGTGCGTAAGAGAATTTCTGAATATAAATATTAAAAACAAGTAGATCCATTTCATTTTAACTTAGCCCCGTCCCACTCTCCCTACACCTCCCTCACTTTGATGATTTGCATGGTCCATAATGGGCTTTGCATGTAAATTTCTAATTGGCTACATAGGTGATTTACTGGTGGTGGTTAATAGCTGAAAGCAAAAAAGCCAAAAACAAATTTTTTTAAAAAGTAGACTAATTGAAGGGTCTAATGGTGCACTGGTATTGTCTCCACCTTTAGACCAGAAGGTTGGGTTCAAGCCCCACCTACCGTAAAGCTATATTGTAATATGTCTCAGCAAGTTGGTTAAAATTAATTACAATGATAGTAAAGTGGTTGCTTAAACATAAAGCAGACCCATTGTCCACCAATGCTCTTTGTCTCTTTAGAGGGAGGTGGGTACTGAGATGGGGTACAATGTTTTATTTCTCCCTCCAACTCCATTGTAATTCAGCCCTTTCCCCCTCACTACTCCTCCCTCACTTTTTATGGTTTGTACTGCCCATAAAATTAGGCTTTGCTTGTAAATATCCAGTTGGCTACACCAGTGATTTATTGGTGACCACTAACAATTAAAAACAAAAAAAGAGTCATTGTGATTTGGTAATGGGGGAGAAAAAAACCTTTCATTTGTGTGCGGTAGCACTTTCAGGTACAAAATAAAGAATGCAGTGCAGTGATAGCATTTCTACCTCTGAACCTGAAGTCCTGTTTAAGTCTCACGTACGCTCTGAACAGTTTGATTAGAAAATATCTAAAGGGGACCTATATATTTAAAAAAAGACAAATAAAGCAGATCCATTGGCATCACAGGGTATGGAGTGCTTTATTTCCCCTTCCAATTCCATTTTGATTTAGCCCATTCCCCTCTCCCTACCTCACCTTTCAGCAGAAAT
This sequence comes from Rhincodon typus, assembly GCF_021869965.1. Lineage (NCBI taxonomy): Eukaryota > Metazoa > Chordata > Chondrichthyes > Orectolobiformes > Rhincodontidae > Rhincodon > Rhincodon typus. The sequence continues at coordinate 25,908,658 of NC_063341.1, read as the reverse complement.
AAAGTAATAAAGCAGACCCAGGGATGGGTCCTGAGTTTTACACAAATGGTGATTTCTGGAACTCTACAATTCTCTAGGTAAAAAGAAAATCTGGAATTCTCTCCTAATCTTTCCATCAATTATTTTAACTCTATACCTCTGGTAATTGACCCGTCTGCTAATGAAAATATGTCCTTCCTATCCACTCTCTCCAGGCCTTTCATGATTCTATACATTTCAATTAAATCTCCCCTCAGGTTTCGATGCAAAACAGCCCTAACCCACCCAATCTTTCCTCTTAGCTAAAATTCTCCATTTCAAGAACTATCCTTCTGAATTTTCTTAGTACCCCCTTCTGGTGTGATCACATCCTGCCTGTAATGCAGTGATATAAACTGTATGCAGTAGTCTAGCTGCGGTCAAACTAATTATTTTTAACTATTCTGGGAAACCATCACAGTTAAATTTTGTGCTTTTGCTAATAAGGGTAAGTACTCTGCATGCCCTCTTAAAATCTTATGTATTTACCTGCCCTGCTATCTTCAGGTATTTGTGGATTTGTACTCTCGTATCCTCGTGTTTCTGTACACTTCTTAGTATCTTATCTCATACCTGGCTTGTTTGTTGACTCTCCATGAATCCAATACCTCACGTTATCCAGACTGATTTCCATTTGCCATTTTTCTGTCCACCAAACTAGCTCACCGACATGTTCCTACAGCCTATAGCATTTTTCTTTATTTCTAACCACGTGACCAATTTTTTGTGTTCACTGCAAACTTCTTAATCATGCAGAAATGCTACTTTTAAGCCTGGTTGGCATCCTTTCAGCATTGAGAGATGATGAGAATGTAGCCTCAGGACCTACTGTGAGGTCAGATCTCTTGATCATTGAACATAATGATTGTGGAAGAGAAAAGTTGCCCGTGGTGTGGGATGATCTCTGCTAATTAAATTTATTTTTCCTTGATTGGAGCATTGGTTTTTGTTTTGGAGTTTCTGAAACCATACCATCATGATGGCAAATGTCCGCCCACAGTTAGTGTTGATGGCTGTCTTTTCAATATATGTGCTAACCTCTTCATCAAGGGACAGGTCTTCTGTCAATGTAGATCCAAGGTAATAGAATTTCCTAACTACTTCCAGTGGTGTGTTATATCTGAATACAGACATAGGAATATTACCCCGTCCCATAACTGTTGTTTCCTTAATATTGATAGTGAGGGAGAACATGGTACACACATGGGGCAGACAGTCCATTAGCCTTTGAAGCTGGTCTATCTGGGAAATTACTGGAGCATCAGCAACAAACAAACGTTTCCTGATCAGCATATACCACACTATTATCTTGGTTTTCAATCATGATAGATTGAGGAGCTTCTCATCTGATCATGTTTAGAGGTACACTCCTTCCATGTCGGCAGGGAAAGTATAGGTCTGTAGGAAAGACAAAAAGATATCAAACAGAACAGAAAAGTCTTGTTTCACCATATTATGGATTTCAAAACTGTCAGAGGTAGATCCATTGAACTGAATGATGCCATACATGTTATTATAGAAGGATCGTAAAATGCTATGAAACTTGGCAGGACGGCCAATTTTCTCTCGTCTATGATACAGGCCTGTTCTGCATGCAGTGTTAAATGCTTTTGTGAGATCCACACAATGACTCTGCCAAAGATCATCCTAGTGACACTGAGGAATAAGACGTCTTCATAATTTTTGCAACCCTGTTACAATCATCTTTCCTCTTCTATAACAAGATAATGTTTCCATCATGCATATATTGTCGGATAGAGACTTTTCTCCAGCAGAAGAGATTAAGGAGATCACGAAGGTAAGGCAGCAAGTGGAGCTTTCCATACTTGAGGGGTTCACATGGAATTCTGTCCCTTCTAGCTGCTTTCCTTGTTGCTGGGAAGTCAATGCTTTTTTGAGCTTTTTTGAGCTCAAGTAATGAGGGTTCTGCACCAAGCCTGACGTGAAAAGTAGCTGCAGAAGATCATCAAGCACAGGTAGAGATACTCGTCTCACATGAGTATACCCTTAGTGTTCTACCAAGTGTGTGTTCTTCTCAGCAAGTACATTCCTATCTATGGATTTCAAAGGAACAAATTTGATGATATTGGATTCAAGCACACTTCTGAAATTGTCATACATGGTACAAATGTTGCCGTCGTCACTTCCAGTTGTATTTCTTTGTATCAATTGATCCAATACTTGTTGGCTCAGCACTTGGTCGTCTTCTGCACAACTGCCTTGGTGAGAATGGGATTGTCATATGCTTTAAGATTAGAAAATTAGTTGTAATCTAGGTGTAATCTTGTAATCTTCACTTCAGTGACAAGAGTCACTTCTGCAAGATGGGACATGAACTGAATTTTGATCCTGTTTCAGACATAGTAGGAACTGCAGATGCTGGAGAATCTGAGATAACAAGGTGTACAGCTGGATGAACACAGCAGGCCAAGCAGCATCAGAGGAG
>NC_063341.1:25896421-25905794 GCF_021869965.1 Rhincodon typus | reverse complement strand
AGCAGGGTCTAGGCCCAAAATGTCAGCTTTCCTGCTCCTCTGATGCTGCTTGGCCTGCTGTGTTCATCCAGCTCTACACCTTGTTATCTTTGATCCTGTTTCTTCCTTTGCCAAAAGTAGTTAGTGCAGTTACACAGATGATTAACTGCAGAGATTTTCATGCTTCGTTGGCATTATCAGGTGAACCCTTTATGGAGAAAGGGCTATCTCAGAGGTTCTGAGAACTTGAGATTTATTGTTATCCTTCATTGAATGTGATGCACAGCATTCCACTGTGTGTGGATTTGTGTGCTTTCAGTGGTTACACATTCACCCTGCTAATAACACACAAATGTGTTGCAATCTGCACTGAGATAGTTACAGATATCAAGAACTTTGGACAGATCAAATCTTCTTGTGACTATTAAGAAAGTTAAGCTGGTGCCAAAGGCCAGATTGCAGATGGCATTGTGACATTTTGTATTAATGTCTGTCACAGAGTCAGGTTTTTGTAACAGAAGTCCCAAACTATGCACAAAGCTCGAGTAGCCAGTGTCTATTTTATCATCTTGCTAACACCATGGTGACTGAAGCATGTTTGTCATGAAATTCTGCCTGACCCAATTCATGCATTAAAATCCCCGAGGAGAAACAACTTTTCTCTATTTAGCAGCCACATTCAGAGTTTTATAAAAATGATCTTTGCCTTCAGTATTGACATACAATCTTGGTTCATAAGCACAGATTATGGTGACAAATTCTCCATCTGATGGTATTTAAGAAATGAAGCACAAGGAACTTGTAACGGGCATCTCATGAATTTACATCAATACATTGGAAAAGTCTCATTCATATTCACAGTGGTCATATGCACTTTTACCCGACAGTAGAAGGCATAATTTGCCTCACACATTGATCCAATGTCAGCAAGTCTAGCCCCTTGAAGAGTGGCATCATCAATGTTGAACTTGTGTAGCTTCCAGGTGATGAATGCTTTCTTACATACATCATTTATTGACTGCAAATCTTCATGCATGTCAGGACATGTAATTCTAATGTTCCAGCTGCTAAGCCCAGATAATCTTCAACTTTAGTCCCTTAGGTAACCATTTATTATCCACTTGTCAGGATCAGATCCGTAATCTTTACACACCTACGCAGAAGACTAGATGACAGTGGACAGTACCTAATTGGCTGAGGATTTCCCAGTCAAGATAGAGACTGACCAATGCTGATTCTTCCCACCATTGAAAGCAACTCATGATGTTCTGCCCTTATGCCAATTCAGCTGGGTTTATAACATTTAAACTACTACTTCCATGTTGGTTCCTCATGAGTTCCCTCTCTATTTGATATTGTTCAGTGAAGTTGAGGGGGAGGTGATGGCCCAGTGGTATTATTGTGACATTGCTAATCCAAAAACTCAACTAATTTTCTGGATAACCATTTAAATTTCATCACAGCAGATGATAGATTTGACTTCAATAAAAAAAACAAATTAAGAATCTACTGATGATGATAAAACTATTTTTGATTGTTAGAAAAACCCAACTGGCTCATTATTGTCTATCAGGGAGGAATTCTGCCATATTCATCTGGACTGGCCTTCATGTGACTCCAGAGCCAACACCAAAGTTAAGAGAGCTGTCTCACAGACTAATCAAGCAACAGCATGACACAATCATACCTACAGAATCATACATAACAGACAATGTCCCAGACACCACATCCCTGGATATGTTATGTCCCACTAGCAGACAGACTCAGCAGAGGTGGCAAAACAGGGGTATACAGTCAGGAGGGAGTTGCCTTAGGATTCCTCAACATAGATTCTGGATCTTACAAAGTCTCATGGCTTCAGGTTAAACATGGGCAAGGAAACCTCCTGTAGATTACTATGCACCATTCCTTAGCTGATGAGTCAGTACTCCATGTTGAACAGTACTTAGAGGATGCATTGTGGGTGGCAAGGGTACAAAATATACTCTGGATGGCGGATTTCAATGTCCACCACCAAGAGTGTCTCAGTAGCTTTTGATTGAGCTGGTAGTCTTCTAAAGGACATAGCTGTTGTGGCAGGTGGCAAGGGAACTAACAAGAGGGAAAAACATACTTGACCTCATCCTTATCAACTTGCCAGCTGCATATGCATCTGTCCCAGGCAGTATCAGTAAGAGTGACCACTGCACCACATAGTCCTTGTGGAGAGAAAGTCCCACCGTCACATTGAGAATAATCTCCATTGTGTTGTGAGGCACTATCATCAGGCTGAATAAGATAGATTTTGAACTGTTATGAGATGCGTCTTTAAGAAGGATTTGTTCCATCATGTTTCTTTTGAAAGCAAGTGTTCTAAACTTGGAGTCGAGCTGTCTGCTCTGAGCCCAGCAATGTAGCTAGCTTTGTTTAGTTTAGAAGATGGAACAATAGAAGCAGGATGAAAGGGTGTGATCAAGCTCCCATAAAACGAGAATTTTAGTTTTACTTTCAGTAGTTGCTGGGGTCTTGAAGTTGAATGTGGAAGCTGTTATTTCTCTCCCTGCTACAGCAGAACACTTGATTTTCTCTCTGTCCCTGAGTTTTCTGCTGATGTTCTTTCCTCCTGGATTGGAGAATTGCATGTGAGACAATCTATTTTACTGAATTTGCCTCTGCCAAGAGTGTGTTTCAGAAATGTTACAATCTTGGTATAGCTAATCAGTGGTAATTAACACATATCTTATTAAGTATTTCGATAGAGTTACAGTTAAGCTAATTTTTCATTCTTATTTTGTCTGTATTTTAACTGGAGTGTAAGAATAAAGTGTATTTTGCTTCAAGCCTGTTAGTTTGACCAATCAAATTGTATCCAGAACACAACATCTTATATGCCCTTTAAAATAAGAAGAAATTGAGGTCTAGGCTATCTTCTCAATTTATCATGAGGTGGTTTGGTCTGGTTGATAACCGAACAGTTCTAGCAACTCAAGGATGGGCCTGCATGTGGTGCTGTGGGCCATCAACAGCAGAATTGTACTCCAACACAATCTGCAATGTCATTGTTGACATATCCTCCACTCAACCATTATCACCAAGCCTGGGTTCATAGAGAATGCAGCACCGTGCATACCTAAAAATGAGGTGTCAACCTGATGAAGCTACCAAACAGGACTACTTGTGTGCCAAACAGCATAAGCAGCAAGTGATACTCAGAGCTAAGCAATCCCACAACAATGGATCAGATCTAAGCTGTGCAGTTCTGCCACATCCAGTCATGAATGTTGGTGGAAAATTAAACAATTCCCTGGAGGAGGAGGCTCTACAAATATCCTTATCCTCAATGTTGGAAGAACCCAACACATTGGAGCAAAACATAAGGCTGAAGCACTTGCAGCAATCTTCAGCCAGAGGTGCTGAGTGGATGATCTATCTCAGCCTCCTCCAGCGGTCCCCAGCATCACAGATGCCAGTCTTCAGCCAATTCAATTCACACCATATGATATCAAGAAACGGTTGGAAACACTGGATGCTGCAAAGGCTTTGGGCCCTGACCACATTCTGGCAATAGTACTGAAGACCTGTGCTCCAGAACCTGCTGCACACCTGGCCAAGCTGTTCCTGTACAGCTACAACACTGGCATCTACCAGATAATGTGGAAAATTGCCCAGGTATGTGCTAATAACAAAAAAAAAGGGTAAACCCAAAATGGCCAATTAATGCCCCAACAGACTAGTCTTGATCATCAGTAAAGTGATGGAAGGCATCAACAACAGTGCTATCAAGCAGCATTTACTGAGCCAAACCCTGCTTACTGATGCTCAGTTTGGGTTCAACAAGAACAAGAACAAAGAATATTTCAGCACAGGAACAGGCCCTTCGGCCCTCCAAGCCTGCGCCAATCCAGATCCTCTATCTAAACCTGTCGCCTATTTTCTAAGGATCTGTATCCCTCTGCTCCCTGCCCATTCATGTATCTGTCTAGATACACCTTAACTGATGCTATCGTGCCCGCCTCTACCACCTCTGCTGGCAACGCGTTCCAGGCACCCACCACCCTCTGCGTAAAGAACTTTCCACGCATATCTCCTTTAAACTTTTCCCCTCTCACCTTGAAATCATGATCCCCTAGTAATTGAGTCCCCACTCTAGGAAAAAGCTTCTTGCTATCCATCCTGTCTATACCTCTCATGATTTTGTAGACCTCAATCAGGTCCCCCCTCAACCTCCGTCTTTCTAATGTAAATAATCCTAATCTACTCAACCTCTCTTCATAGCTAGTGCCCTCCATACCAGGCAACATCCTGGTGAACCTCCTCTGCACCCTCTCCAAAGCATCCACATCCTTTTGATAATGTGGCGACCAGAACTGTACGCAGTATTCCAAATGTGGTCGAACCAAAGTCCTATACAACTGTAACATGACCTGCCAAATCTTGTACTCAATACCCCGTCCGATGAATGAAAGCATGCCGTATGCCTTCTTGACCACTCTATCGACCTGCGTTGCCACCTTCAGAGTACAATGGACCTGAACACCCAGATCTCTGTGTATCAATTTTCCCCAGGGCTTTTCCATTTACTGTATAGTTCGCTCTTGAATTGGATCTTCCAAAATGCATCACCTCGCATTTGCCTGGATTGAACTCCATCTGACATTTCTCCGCCCAACTCTGCAATCTATCTATAGTCTGCTGCATTCTCTGACAGTCCCCTTCACTATCTGCTACTCCACCAATCTTAGTGTCATCTGCAAACTTGCTAATCAGACCATCTATACCTTCCTCCAGATCATTTATGTATATCACAAACAACAATGGTCCCAACACGGATCCCTGTGGAACACCACTGGTCACAGTTCTCCATCTTGAGAAACTCCCTTCCACTACAACTCTCTGTCTCCTGTTGCCCAGCCAGTTCTCTATCCATCTAGCTAGTATACCCTGGACCCCATGCGACTTCACTTTCTCCATCAGCCTACCATGAGGAAGCTTATCAAACGCCTTACTGAAGTTCATGTATATGACATCCGCAGCCCTTCCCTCATCTATCGACTTTGTCACTTTCTCAAAGAATTCTATCAAGTTGGTAAGACATGACCTTCCCTGCACAAAACCATGCTGCCTATCACTAATAAGCCCATTTTCTTCCAAATGTAAATAGATCCTATCCCTCAGTATCTTCTCCAGCAGCTTCCCCACCACTGACGTCAGGCTCACCGGTCTATAATTACCTGGATTATCCTTGCCACCCTTCTTAAACAAGGGGACAACATTAGCAATTCTCCAGTCCTCCGGGACCTCACCCATGCTCAAGGATGCTGCAAAGATATCTGTTAAGGCCCCAGCTATTTCCTCTCTCGCTCCCCTCAGTAACCTGGGATGGATCCCATCTGGACCTGGGGACTTGTCCACCCTAATGCCTTTTAGACTACCCAACACCTCCCCTCTCCTTATGCTGGCTTGACCTACAGCAATCAAACATCTATCCCTAACATCAACATCCGTCATGTCCCTCTCCTCAGTGAATACCGACGCAAAGTACTCATTAAGAATCTCACTCATTTTCTCTGACTCCTCGCATAACTTCCCTCCTTTGTCCTGGAGTGGGACAACCCTTTCTCTAGTTACCCTCTTTCTCGTTATGTATGAATAAAAGGCTTTGGGATTTTCCTTAACCCTGTTTGCTAAAGATATTTCATGACCCCTTTTAGCCCTCTTAATTCCTCGTTTCAGATTGGTCCTACTTTCCCGATATTCTTCCAAAGCTTCATCTGTTTTCAGTCGCCTAGACCTTATGTATGCTTCCTTTTTCCTCTTTGCTAGTCTCACAATTTCACCTGTCATCCATGGTTCCCTAATCTTGCCCTTTCTATCCCTCATTTTCACAGGGACATGTCTGTCCTGCACTCTGTTTAAAAGCCTCCCACATACCAAATGTGGATTTACCCTCAAACAGTTGCTCCCAATCCACATTCCCCAGCTCCTGCCGAATTTTTCTATAGTTGGCCTTCCCCCAATTCAGCACTTTTCCTTTAGGACCACTCTCATCATTGTCCATCAGTATTCTAAAACTTACGGAATTGTGATCACTATTCCCAAAGTAATCCCTTACTGAAACTTCAACCACCTGGCCGGGCTCATTCCCCAACACCAGGTCCAGTATAGCCCCTTCCCGAGTTGGACTATTTACATACTGCTCTAGAAAACCTTCCTGGATGCTCCTTACAAATTCTGCTCTATCTAAACCCCTAACACTAAGTGAATCCCAATCAATGTTGGGAAAAGTAAAATCTCCCATCACCACCACCCTGTTGCTCCTACATCTTTCCATAATCTGTCTACATATTTGTACCTCTATCTCACGCTCGCTGTTGGGAGGCCTGTAGTACAGCCCCAACATCGTTACCATTTCCTTCCTATTTCTGAGCTGTGCCCATATTGCCTCACTGCTCGAGTCCTCCATAGTGCCCTCCTTCAGCACAGCTGTGATATCCTCTTTGACCAGTAATGCAACTCCTCCACCCCTTTTACCTCCCTCTCTATCCCGCCTGAAGCATCTATATCCTGGGATATTTAGTTGCCAATCTTGCCCTTCCCTCAACCAAGTCTCAGTAATAGCAATAACATCATACTCCCAGGTACTAACCCAAGCCCTAAGTTCATCTGCCTTACCTACTCCACTTCTCGCATTAAAACAAATGCACCTCAGACCACCTGTCCCTTTGCGTTCATCATCTGCTCTCTGCCTACTCTTTCCCTTAGTCACATTCATTATCTAGTTCCTTACAGGGTTTAGTTACTACCACCTTACTGTCCACTAACCTCCTCATTTGGTTCCCAAGCCCCTGCCACATTAGTTTAAACCCTCCCCACCAGCATTAGCAAAAGCAGCCCCTAGGACATTGGTTCCAGTCCTGCCCACGTGTAGACCGTCCGATTTGTAATAGTCCCACCTCCCCCAGAACCGGTCCCAATGTCCCAAAAATCTGAACCCCTCCCTCCTGCACCATCTCTCAAGCCACTCATTTATCCTGCCTATTCTTTCATTTCTACTCTGACTAGCACGTGGCACTGGTAGCAATCCTGAGATTACTACCTCTGAGGTCCTACTTTTTAACTTGGCTCCTAACTCCCTAAATTCTGCTTGTAGGACCTCATCCCACTTTTTACCTATATCATTGGTGCCTATATGCACCACGACAGCTGGCTGTTCACCCTCCCCCTTCAGAATGTCCTGCATTCTATCTGAGACATCCCTGACCTGTGCACCTGGGAGGCAACACACCATTCGGGAGTCTCGTTTTCGACCACAGAACCGCCTATCTACTCCCCTTACAATTGAATCCCCTATGACTATAGCCCTTCCACTCTTTTTCCTGCCCTTTTGTACAGCAGAGCCAGCTACGGTGCCATGAACCTGGCTACTGCTGCCCTCCCCTGGTAAGCCATCTCCCCCAGCAGTATCCAAAACAGTATACCTGTTTTGGAGGGAGATGACCGCAGGGGACACCTGCACTGCCTTCCTGCTTTTTTTCTGCCTTTTGGCCACCCATTCCCTTTCTCCCTCAGCAATCCTAATCTGCGGTGTGACTAATTTGCTGAACGTGCTATCCACGACTTCCTAAGCATCGCGATGCTTCAAAGTGAGTCCATCTGCAGCCCCAGAGCCGTCATGCGTTCTAACAAGAGCTGCAGCTGGGCACACTTCCTGCACGTGTAAGAGTCAGGGACATCAGCCGCGTCCCTGAGCTCCCACATTGAGCAAGAGGAGCATAACATGGGTTTGGAATCTCCTGCCATTTTTACTCTTAAGTTTAATTTAGTCCTACTATAACATCAAATACTAGATAAATGAAATGAAAAAAATTTGTACCAAATCACTCTACTTACCAGCACATGATAAAAAAAAGAAAAAGAAAAACACTTACCTTATCAACACACCAGAGTCTTTTTTTTTGGTCAGAGGAGGAGAGCGGGTGGGAGACACTACACATGTAGTGCTTCCAGTTTAGCCACTGCCCAAATATATCAGTTCACTCACCTTCCCAGAGTGCAACTCGACCGCTCCCACTCAGCTCTGCTGCCAAAATGAAGAACTTACCTTCCTGGCAGCCCCCTGATCCTTGCTCTCACTGCTCCCACTGCTGCTGCTGCAAAAAATGGAGGCTGCTGATGGCTCCAGTGGGGCCATTCAACTCATGATCTCATTATAGCCTTGATTCAAATATGGTCAAAAGAGCTGAATTCCAGAGGTGAGAGTGACAGCCCTTCACATCAATGATGCATTTGACATAGTGTGGGCCTAAGGAACCCTAGCAAAATTGAAATCAGTGGGAATTAGGGAGCAAAGTCTCTGCTGATTGGAGGCACATTTGACCCAAAGGAAGATGGTTGTGGCTGTTGGAGGTCAGTCATTTCAGCTCCATGACATCTCTGCAGAAGTTCCTCAAGGTAGTTCTGAGGCCCAACCATTTTCAGCTGATTCATCAATGACCTTCTCTCCATCATACGGTCAGAAGTGGGAATGTTTGCCAATGAATGCATAATGTTCAGCACCATTCACGACTCCTCAGATACTGAAGCAGTCCATGTTCAAGTGCAACAAGATCAGATAATATCCAGACTTAGGCTAACAACTGGCAAGTAACATGTACACCACACAAATGCCTGGCAATGACCATCTCCAATAAAAGACAACCTAACCACCGCCCTTTGACATTCAAATGTGTTATCATTACTGAATTGCCTACTATCAACATCCTCGGGGTTACCATTGACTGAAAACTCAACTGGACTCCCCATATAAATGGGGTACATCAGAGGCTAGGAATAGTGTGGCAAGCAACTCAATCCTCACTCCCCAAAGCCTGTCCCCAAGTGCAGAAGTCAGGAATGTGATGGAATACTGCCCACTAGCATGGATGAGTGCAGCTTCATCAACATTCAAGAAGCTTGACTCAATCCAGGACAAATCCACAATCACTTCCATCTAGAAGGATAAGGGCTACAGATAAATGGAAACACCACCAAGTTCCCCAACAAGACACTGTCCATCCTTACTTGGAAATATAACAACATTCCTTCACTGTTGCGGAGTCAAAATCCTGGAATTCCCTCCCTAAGGACATTGTGGTTCAACCTACAGAGCATAGATTGCAGCAGTTTATGAAGGCAGCTCACCACCACCTTCTTAAGGGCAACTATGGACGAGCAATAAATGCTGGCTAGCTAGAGATGTTTACATCTCACAAGAGAATTTTTAAGAAGTGTCCTTTGCATTTAGGGTTTGGCTGCACAGTCTATGTGGGATTTGGACACCCAGACATGCACAGCATCTGCATCTACCTCAGTGCCTTATAGATTGAATCTAACAGGAGTACAGGAGCCTCCATGTCTAGGTCCCACTCAGTTGCAG
>NC_063341.1:25824245-25896411 GCF_021869965.1 Rhincodon typus | reverse complement strand
CCTGCGTCCTGGCTGCTGAATGCCAGGGCATATCCACACATCAGTGGGCTGAGGTCTGCATGTGGCATTCCTGGAGGTCAGGATTTTGCTGGCGTTCCGGCAGAAATGCTACTACTGTTATAGTCTTGGACCCAATTTACTGGCGTTTTTCTGTTTGTATACTCTGTACCTTTCTGTCCCACTCTGGATATCATTATGCAAATAGCAGTTATATCCTCTTGCTTTCTAAGTCTTAATTTCCCACTCCCAAACAGCTCCCCAGCCAAATAGTTTAAAGCCTCTCTATTGCCCTATTTATTCAGTTTCCCAGGACACTGATCCCAGCCACTGTCCCAGAGGACCACACGGCTACTCTCTCATTAGAAAGAAGGACTAGTATTGAGTTCAACCTAAGGGTCACATTACCTCATGCGAGGAGCGAGGTTAGTAAAGTGGGACCTTCATGATAAACTCCACCAGTGTGAGAACTGAACCCTCATTGTTGGTGTCTCTTGCACCACAAACCCGCCATCCAGCCAATTGAGCAGCAGAATTCAAGTGAAGCCTATTCCACCAAAACAGCTCGCTTCCCCCTCAGAATTGACAGCAGTGGCCCATGAACTGAAACCCATTCCACCCACATCAAACTTTGAGCCATGCATTTAACTCCTTCACTTTAGTTACCCTATGCCATTTTGCCTGTGGTTCAGGTAGTGATCCAGAGATTACCTTGGAGGCACTGCTTTCTAATTTAGCTCCTAACTGTTTGAATTATTTCAGCAGAACCTCCTTTCTTGATCGATCACTGTCATTTGTAACAACGTGAATGATGATAATTGGATCCCTCCTGCACCACTCCAAGTTCTTCCCCAACCCCGAGAAGTCTTTAACCCAGCTACTGGCTGAGCAACAAAGCTATTGGGACTGCTGCTCGTGGCTGCAGGGAAGAGCATCTATCTATCCGCCTAGTGATAATATCTACCACCACTACTGCATTCCTATTTCCTCCTCCCACTTGAACGGCTCCCTGTACTACCAGTGGTCAGTTTACTGATCCTCCCTACAGTCCCCATTCTCATCCATACAGCTTGCTAGAACCTCACAACTGTTGGACAATTGCAGGGACTGAGATTCCTCAATTTAAATAATATGGGTCCTCATACCTGCCTGCCCTGCAGTTATATCCATCTGTCCCTGATCACAGACCAATTTTGCGTTACCTAGTCTGAGGGATGTGACATTTTTAAAAAATGAAGAATTCCAAAATATTTACTGAAAGAACGTTGATTTCACAGTTCAAAACTTCTTTTAACCATACCCCAACAGTCAAACAAAGCAAATAGTAAATATTATCTTAGGTAACCACCCATTCTTTTAAAACCCAGAATCAACATAAGTTAAACATGAATTAACAGGCAAATTATAGCTGACTATAAACCTTACATTACACACAAAATGGCATTTTCAACTAAGATAGATCTTAGGAATTTGCTCAGCAGTCCTTTCAGTATATATATCATCAATTTCAGTCATAAAGTCCTCCAAAACTCTTACCTCACAAAGAATTTCACAATTTTAGGATTTCACCAGATCAGGAGTAGCACAAAACCAATTCAAGTTCTATGGATATGGTCCTCACCAAAAATGATGCATATCTGCAGAATCTCCTCAACTTGCTCTGGGTACTGTAGATCCATCAATGTTATGTTCAAATAACAGGAGCAGCTGCAGCTGAGTTGAGTGATCCTTCTCTGAATTGCTTTCATGTAATTCTAATTTTTGTTAATAAGGAGACTAAAACTGTACGCAGTACTCCAGATGTGGTCTCAATAAAGCCTGTAGTAAACTGGAACTGGAGTAAAAAACTCCATATTTTTGGATTCCATTCCCCTATCAATAAATATGAACACTCCATTTCCTTCCTAATCACTTGTTGTGCCTGAAAACTAACTTTGTGATTTAGATCTAGGACAGTCAGATTACTCTTTATCACAGAGTTCTGACAAGAAAGGAAGTTCTACTGAAATAATTTGAACAGTTAGGAGCTAAATTAGAAAGCAGACTCTCCAAGGTAATAGTTACTACCTAAGCCACAGGCAAGCTGGCATAGAGTAAATAAAGTCAAGGAGTGAAATGCATGGCTCAAAGTTTGGTGTGGGTGGAATGGGCTTCAGTTCATGGGGCACTGCCACCCGTACTGAGGAAGAAGGGAGCTGCTGTTTTGATGGGGACAGGTTTCACTGTGCTACGCAGTTGGTGGGATGGCTGGTTGTGATGCAAGTGACATTAACCGCATGGGTTCAATTCCTACACGGGCTGAGTTTACCATAAAGGTCCTGACTTCCTAACCTCACTCCTTGCATGAGGCGTCATGACCCTTTGGTTAAGCTCAATACCAGTCTCTTTCTCTCTAATGAGAGAGCAGCCCTACGGTCATAAGGGGAATAAATGGTAAAAGGTAATGTTAATGGCTTTCTACTTGAATGCACGTCGTAGTTGAAACATAATAAATTAATTAACAGCACACATGCAGGTTGATGGGTATGATTTTGTAGTCAATATAGAGACACGGTTACAAGATCGAAGCTGGCAACTAAACTTTCAGGTGACTTTTCAAAAGGACAGGCAGGAAGGAAAGAGGGGTTGCATAGCATTGTTTAATACAGGATGAAATAAATATGATAACAAGAAATAACCAACTTTACAGCCTGGGGCCTTATTTTCTGGCACACTCATAAGTTTGTACTCTCTGTTCCTTCCTACCTCACTCTGATTATCATTGCTCAAATCATTCACTTCTCCATTACCTCATTGCTTTGCTATAATTTACCAGATCTCTCACATAACCCTTTGCTCCCATCATCTATTATAAAGTCGTCTCTACTGTCCTAGCTATACAACTCTTCAGAGCACTGGCCCCAGTGTACTTTATGTGAAGCCTGTTCCAAAGGTACACCTCCAACTTTCCAAATACTGGTGGCAGTGCCCCATGAATTAAAATACATTTCTCCCTCAGTTTTTGAGACAAGCATTCATCTCGCATACCAATTTTCTCATGACTCTGAGTAATCCAGACATTGTTATCTTTGAGGCTCTGTTTTTCAGTTTGCTCCCTAAATTCCCATACTGCCCAAGCAGCACTTGTTTTCCTAATTTTACAGACGTTGTTTATATTCATATGAACCTTGATAGCTATATCTTTCCCCTCCCACTGCAGATCTCTCTCACACCCAGAGCAGATGTCTTTACCTATGCACCACGTAAGCAAAACAGCTATCTGCCCTCATGTTCCCAGTTACACAGAACTATGTTCATCACCCTAACTATATTGTTCCTCTTAGCCAGTGTAGACATAATGGGCTGAATGGCCTTTTTTTGCATGGTAACACTTCTGTGATTCCCATTATACTCCTCCACCACTCGAAAGGTTTTGTGTGCCATGATTAGTTCACTGATTCAACTTGCAGCCCCCTGTCTCATACAAACTGCAAAAACCTCAAACCTTTTGGGTAAATTGCACGGGCTGACGTACCTCCACTTCTATCTTCTCAGTACCCTTACCTACATTAATTGCAATTACACCCTTCTGGCTCTGGACCCGGATCCAAATTAGGAGCCTTTGGCAACAAAGTATCCAGGTAAGCTTCATTTCAAACCCGTCCTTATTAAAGAAAAGAAAAAGAAGAGCCTTTATCCTCAACAACTACTCACCTATCTGTGCACTCAATTAATGCTTCCAGGTTTGAGGTCTCACGCCCCGCACCAGGTCACAGACTTTCTCTCTCTCTCTCTCTCTCTCTCTCAGACCATTGGATTTATATAAAATGTCAGAATAGCACTTTCTCTTTCACTGTACTTTATTTCCTTGCTCAGCAAATTCCCTAGCAGCACTCAGCAACAAGCAGCTCTTTGTGTTTGTTTATATTGTGCACTTAGCAAGACCCCTATTATACTTTCTAAATTTCTATAGGTGTGAATCAATAATTTACTTACTGTATTTAGAAGAATGAGAGGGATCTTAATAAAACATATATAAATTTAAGGGGACATGATTTGGTGGATACTTGGAGGATGCTCCCTCTTGTGAAGTAGACAAGATCTAGCAAACACAATTTAAGTATTAGCAGGCTCCCTTTTAAGACAAAGTTGAGGAGAATTTTTGTTTCTCTCAGAGGGTTATTAGTGTACAGAAATCGCTTTCCCAGAGAGCAATGGAGGCTGGATCATTTGGTTTATTTGAATAAGTTTAGTCAAAAAGGAAAAAGGAGGCATACGTAAGATTTGGGAAAATGAAGATAGACAAAGCCCTTGAAGAATATCTCGGGGAGACTATGGCCTAGTGGTATTATTGCTGGGCTGTTAATCCAGAGACCTAAATAATGTCCTGGACCCAGTTCGAATCTTGCCAAGGCAGATGGTGGAATTTGAATTCAATAACATATCTGGAATTAAGAGTCTAATAATGGCCATGAATCCATTGTCAATTGTCAGGAAAAACCCATCTGGTTCACTAATGTCCTTTAGGGAAGGAAACTGCCATCCTTACCTGGTCTGGCAGGTGACTCCAGGGCCACAGGAATGTGGTTGACTCGTAACTGCTATTGGAACCAGCTGTAAATCATGTCCTGTTGGCGTGTAGCATCTGATGCAGTGTCATACACAAAGAAAGCTTCTTCCTTCCCAATGTCCTCATTCTCCTCCTCAGAGGAGTGCTCCTGCACCCCTACTTTCTCAGCATATATTACATTGCCTTGTTGCCTGCTCCAATCCAATCTACAGCACACCAGGATGACGTGGCACACTTTGTCTGGACTATACTCTCCTCAGGCTGTTCCAAGCACTGGAACCACATCTTCAACAGTCATCACATCTGCTTCACCATGACCCTGGTCGAACATGGCCAGCATGGAATCTGGGTGCTGCATCACTCCGGGGATTACACAGTGGCATCAGTAACCGACCCTGTAAGGAATAAATAAAAGCCATCTGCTGCAGATCTGGAATTCTGAAATAAACACAGAAAATGCTGGAGAAATTCAGCAGGTCTGTCATCATTTGTGAAGAAAGAAACAGAGTTTAGTTTGACAGAACAGAGATGGACTGGAAAATAGTGGTTTTATGATGTTGACAAAGTGGAGTGGGGGACAGTGGAATGAGTGGAATGGTGAGGATTTCCAGAGCAAAAGGCGAATGGGATAGTGGTAAAGGAGTTATTGAGACATAAAATAGGTGTAAAAAAAAGGTATGAAAAGGAGAAAATGAGTCCACTCTGCTAACGTGACACAAATAAGATATAGCTGTGGGTTGAGACTTGAAATCAAAAAGGAGTATAGAAGCTCTGAAGTTATTGAATTCAATATTGAGACCGGAGGCTGTAAAGTGCCTAAGCAAAAAATGAGGTGTTGTTCCTCCAGCTTGCATTGAGTTTCATTAGAACACTGCAGCAGGCCCAGGATAAAAATGTTGGCATGGGAGCAAGGTGGTTTATTGAAATGGCAAACAACTGGAAGCTGGGTCACTCTTACAGATGGAGCAGAGGTGTTCTGGAAGGCAGGCTACTACTCTGCAGTTAGTCTTACATGCATAAAGGAGGCTAATTGTGATCAGCAAAT
Organism: Rhincodon typus; assembly: GCF_021869965.1. Lineage (NCBI taxonomy): Eukaryota > Metazoa > Chordata > Chondrichthyes > Orectolobiformes > Rhincodontidae > Rhincodon > Rhincodon typus. Next base: position 25,890,820 of record NC_063341.1, on the reverse strand, counting down.
ACACTATACTGAAAAAGTTACAAGTAGTTTCACCTGGAAGGTGTGGGTGTCTTTGGGACCTGAGACAGTGAGAAGAGAGGAGGTGAAATGGCAAGTGTTATGCCTTCTGCAAATGCATGAGAAGGTGCTATGGAGAGGTGAAAGGGTGTTAGGAATGATGGGGGATGTAATCTAAAAATCAATGCTAATATTTTGACAGCCTATTTTCACCCACCTCCCACATGTGGAGACCCCCATATTGAACTAAGCCTTTAACTGTCCTCCCTATCGCTGAACCCTGAAATTACGCCTCAATGATGCCACACTATGCTCTCTCTGTGGAGGCCACAGTAGTGGTTACTACCAATAACCTATCTTTCCATACGCTACCATGCTATCCAAAGCTATTCTGCTTACCCTCTCCTTATACCTTGGATTTCAACATCACTGTTCTTGTCCCCACCTCAACTGATTCTTCTGCTTGAGTTTGTAGATTTGCTCACTGAGACGGTGCATTGGATTGCAGATGTTTCGTCACCCTGCTAGGTAATATTTTCAGTGCGGCTCCAGTGAAGCGTTGGTGTTCTGTCCCGCTTGTTATTTATATGCCTTGGTTGCTGGGGTGGTTGGCATTACTTCCGGTTCTGTTTCTCAGTAGTTGAAAAATTCAGTGGTTCTGAGAACAGAACTGGAAGTAATGCCAACCACCGCAGCAAACCAAAGCAGGACAGAACACCAATGCTTCATCGGAGGTGCACTGACAATGTTACCTAGTAGAGTGACAAAACATCTGCAAACAAACACACCAGCTCAGCGAGCAAGTCTACAACCTCATCCACAACCTGAGCCACAAATCTTCTCAAAAACTTTAGACTCTTCTGCTTCTCTCCACACCAGCCTCAAGTGCCCACACTCTTTTGGGTTAGGGTTAGTGTTAAAAGAGCATGTAAATACAGCAGTACTGATAGTCTTCAGGCTTTGGCTGAAATGCCCCAATGTGCCAACAGACATGGCAAGAACTGGCATTGATGCTACAAGAATGCAAGTGGTAATTTTAGCTCCAGAAGGGTATTTTACTTGATAAGGCAATACCAATGTTATCCTTTATAACATTAGAAATTGGTTGTGTATATTATGGTATTGAAGAATCCAACAGATGTTTACTGCAGCTAACTATTATATATGAACATTTGAATGCAATTTAGTAGCAGGCTTCTAATGGTGTGCTATGTTTCAAGTGATTCCCTATAAAATGGAGTATGAGACTTTATAATATCAGGTCACATGCTATAATGAAGGGATGATGTCATGAATATGATGCTTAAAGGTATACTAACAGACTGACCATGAAACAGAACACAATATTTAAAACTGCCTATTTTGTTTAACACTTTTTGATATATATTTAAGTTTGTTTTTGTTTAGTTATGTGAAATCCTGTTGGGTAGTTCTGCAGGTTATTTGCTGATTGTTTGGATTCCTCTTTTAAATATTCATGGTCTCTAACAGGATTACAACGCAATCCTCACTCATAACATTCATACGATCTCATCGTATAGTGGCCGCACTCATTGCACCCTAACTCCTTTAGCTTTATCACGGTAGGAGTAATATCAAGGTTGCACCCTTGAGGAGCCTAAAGAGGTGAAAGTGCCACTTCATCCTCCAGCAGAAGGGGAGAAAAAAAGCAAGAAGGAAAACAGTGGATCAATCACTACCACTGTTGCTGACACAAGCACAAAAACACAAGCATCCATGTAACTGAAGGGGATCCTCATAGGTGGAAAACATGCATATTAGTTCTGCTGTAAAAAAGTCAGTTCAGGATGTGGCCAGGCTTTGTTTCAGAAGATTGATGCTTCTGATTAAGATTGATGCAGTTTCTAGATGCAGTTTATAGCCTGCCTAAAAGCTTAAAGCTCTTGGCTAGTTGAGGCACCACTTTCCCACCATGTCACAGAGCTTGACACAGAGCCTGAATCACATCTCGTAAACTCTGACATGGCTGACCAACCCAAGCTAAAGACTTGAGGCAAACAGCATCATATGACACCTGATGATTGAGGTCACGGCTTCCACTATGGAATACCGAACAGCTTGTGTGGAATTACAAATGCTGCAATTGAAGCTCAAGGAACAGCTACTGTGTCTGTGGGTTTCCTCTGTTGAAAGGACTTGCAAGTGTCCTCAGGTATAGATGTGAAATGGAGTAGTTTCTCTCCAGATAGCATCATTCTATTGTAGTTGAATATTAGTCAGGTGGCCCAGACTGCTCAAGCAAATACTGTGATGTTGCAATCTATGCTGAGGCCATCATGGCTAACAGCCTCTCGAGAAAAGCACAGGAAGACATCTCAGTCTGCCCTCCTGATTCTCAGCAACCTTTCTTGCTGTTACCACTCAGGATGGATTTCATACAAGCAAAGTAGACAAGTATACTTATAGCATTGCCAGTAAGTGGTAAGCACCAAGGTCAATAGTTTAATATTTTTAAGTACTGTTGATTGTGTCTTTTTTTTTGTTTTTGCTCTAGAACTATGATAATTGGGGTAGTGGTGGAATTGGTGGACTCCTTTACTGTATTGTTTATGGAGAAGCGTTGAAAGGACTTCTTGATGAATCCTAGTCATAGAAGGTCAGGCATATGGTAACAGCTTTTCAAATTCTATTAGTGCAGACTGTCTCAGGAAAATGTTCTTCAGCTAGACAGTGGTGAGCCCATGTGCAGACAGTCTATTTAAAAATCTCTGGGGATCTACCCTCTCAACCTTCACATTTCCATCTCCATCTCCTACATTGCTTGTGAGTATGATCACCTGACCCCAAACACCCTTCCACCATCACACTCTGTTTCTTGCTATCAAGGATATGGGACAAGCGTGGGAAATTGGGATTAGCACACTTTTAGTGATAGTTATGTCAGTGCAGACTTGAGGGGTCAAAGGGTCTTTTGTACACTGTATGAATCTATGAATTGATTAATTAAGCCAATTTTAGATCCAATTTGCCAAATTTACCTGGATTCCATAGGCTCTCAGCTTATTAACCAGTCTGCCATGTAAGAATTTGTCAACAGACTGTCCATGTAGACTATAATCACCTGTACTATCCTCAGCTTCACACCTTCTCAGAAAAAATCAATCATATTTATTAGACATAATCTCCCCCTTATAAAGCCATGCTAACTATCCTTGATTAATCCCTGGCTCTCAAATTGGACATTAATTTAGCACTTCAGATTTTTTTCCAATAGTTTCCCTACCTTTTAGACTTACTGATCCGATTGGTCACATTTCTGGAAGTATAATGTTACTCCCAACACTAAAATCAGCACAACGTAGCCCACAATCTTTTATGCTTATTTCATCTGTGCCACAATATCCATCATCAATTTCTTCTATTGCATAAAGAAATCAACTTGAGCACTAGTGTCTAGACAGTGTAATGCTCTCAAGCACACAGCACAAAAGGCAAAGCTACATAGTTTACACCTCTTCACATGCCAGTACATGTTAGTAAGGTAAAGCAGTAAATGCTTCCTAACAAGTACGTCACCAATGTGTTTTTAGTGTTATATTTAATGTAATGATATATTTACTACAGAAGTTAGTAAACTTATTATCAAATGCACATGTTTTCCATCAAACGTGTGTTAAGTCTTTGCACTATTCATGAATAAATAAAGCCACATACTAATAATGCTAAAATTTGGTATACATTACTATAAATCAAGAAAAGATGCTTTATGGCAGTATGGTATAATAGAACTTAAATGTGTAAAATCACACAACATAGAAAATCTTTTTTTCACTTTTTCATCTCTATCAAAGGCACTGACTCTTGCTGAGGGTTGGTTCTTTGGGCATTTGCAGCTCTACAGTACTTTACCCAAATGACTGCTCACATGAGACTGGACAGAAAGCTGACTGGATAGCAACGGATAGGAATTTCAGAAACAAGTACTCATCCAATATCCTCTCATCCATATTTTTCAACAGAAGTCACTAATAGGAATCAGTAGCAGGAATGCTTGATGATTCTTTGTTCCTTTCTAAACCAGAGCACAGAGACCAATTTCAACATCATAATGCGATTCTGCAAGGCTATGGAGAAATGCTGGTTTGGAAATATATCAAAAAGAAAGTGATCCCTAGGGCACACTCACACAAATCCTGGCATTCAGATCAGAATGGTTGGTAGCAACATGCCAACCATTCCTCATTGTTTCAGGTGATGTTTCTCCAAATGAAGCCTGTAAGGCATAAGAAATTGAAAGTTTAAAAAAAAACTCACTGTTAAACAAAAGCAAGAATTATTTGTTGAAGAGACTCACATAGAAATGTTTACTTGTCTAACTACTTTTTAATAATCAAATGAAATGCAGAATTAATGGAACTGAACATTTCTTCAAGTATTAAGACTAACGTTAGTATTGTATCACACAGTTGTTACAGCACAAAAGGAAAACATTCAGCCCATTAAGACTGCACTGGCTCTCTGGAGACACATGTATGATTAATGAGACCTGTGTTTGCCCAGCAGGGTGACTGAAGAAGGGTCACTGGACCCGAAGCGTTAACTCTGCTTTTTGTCCACAGTAGCTGCCAGATCTGCTGAGTTTTTCCAGCAATTTCTGTTTTTGTTTCTGATTTCCAGCACCTGCAATTCTTTCAGTTTTTTTCACTGTTGAGTAACCTGTTAATATTCAACATCTAGGCTCACATATACCTCAGATACTGAAAGGATGCTGCGAACAATGAAAATACAGTGACAAAAGTAATGGAGTAGTGGATTGGGAGCATTAACAGTATGTTTTGCAGCCTGGTTTAAATCCATCTTGTGAAATGAAAGTTTTGTTTTATCTTAATGGTTGAGGTTTACATTAATTAAAAAAATCTCAATCTAGTGCCCTGGAGGCACAAATCTACAGTTCAAAATCACCTATAATTCATGCCAGTCATCACTGAATAGGTTTTCCTGCAAGATCAGAAGGAAGGAAAATGTCGAACATGTCACACAGATTGGTGCTGAAGTGTGCTTTGCTAAAGTTGTGTTTAAAGCATGTTGTTAGATGGTTAGTCTGTTTTCCTTTCCTTGAAAGTGTTTCAAATGTCTTCCACCTCTGTCATGCTGGAATGCCTAGAGTTAGATATATGTTCCTCAACAACATCCAACTATCAAAAACAATGCTTGAATGCCCAGCTACGGTCATGGTTTTTTTTTATCAATTATTTTTCAAAGGCACTCACTTGTTACTCCAGACATACAATTTCCACTTGTGCCTTTTTTACATGATGAATTTTCTTTGAGCTAACTGAGCCTGTTTAAGTCGTTAAATATTCTTAAAGGATCCTTGAATGCACAAATCAATCAATAAAGCAGATTTTCGGGAACTATAATTTAGATTCCTGCTTGCAACGCAACTGCAAAGTATTTGATATGATCACACTGACCACGCTGTATGTTCCACCTTCTACTGTTGTGTTTGAAGGAAGTATAGACTCAAAGTGCAGCATGTGGCTTGCTCGCTGTCATCCTATCCAGCACCTCCCATTTCACAGGTGTCAGTGAAAACATAAAGTGGACCTCTCATTGTCAAGCTCATTGATGCCCTTAAGTGCTCAAATGTCTTACCCTGGCCCTGTTGGTGGTTCCCGTCAAGTGGGTAGCCCAGCAGGTTTACTGTGTAAACTGGCATCAAGTAACAAGGATGCAGCCTCCTTTGCGTGAGGTTTCCTTGTGCCCAAAGTAAACAATACCCACAAGGTCAAATCTTCTTTAACCCTCCATGACCTCCCTATGAGCCCGCAACCCCACCAACTCTCAAACCCAACTCTCTACTTCCCGCAATCTCCCCTTTGTTGTGGGTGGCCAACCAAGCTCCCCTAATGCTTCAAGCTTACCTTCAGTCCAGCCTCCATGAATTGTGCTATATACAATCATACAAATTAGGAGGATTAGGCCATCACACCACTCAGATCTGCTCTGCAATTTGATAAGATCACGGATTATCTGTTTGTGGCATCAACTCTACTTTCCTTACTATCTACATATCTTTTGACTCCTTTATACCACTTGGTTGTTATGTCTCTCTCCATTTAAATATTATACTGCTTTTTGTATTTTCCTATTAAAGTGGACAAGTTCACATTTTTCCGTGTTATGCTCCATTTGCCAATTATTTTGACCGTTCACTTAAGCTATCTATATCACTTTGCAGAATCCTTATATCCTCCTCATAACTCACGTTCCTAGCTATCTTTGTGTCATCAGTCCACTGTCTTTAACTGTTTTGTGTTTTTTGTCACTTACTCGATCTTTGTGACTATTTTTTCTTCTGCTCTCACTTTGTTTTTACTCACTTCCTTTATTTTGTCAATTATATTGAACATCTGAGAAATTAATTAGATATTGCAAGCAATACTTAATAGCCCAATTTAAAATGATCTGTCTTCCCCACCATCACTCTATTCCAAATGATTTCCTTTCTTGTCAAAAGATACAAAGACATACCAGATATATATAAGAACATAAGGAACAGGAGCAGGTGTGTGCCATTCAGCCCCTTAAAACTGCCCCACCATTCTATAAAATCATGAATCTACCCCAGGCCTTGACTCCTCTTTCAGTTCCTCACGGCCCTCAAGTCCTTGACAATTCAAAGATCCATTTATCTCTTAAAATATTTTCAGTGGTCTGACCTCCCTAACTCTCTGGGGTAGAGAATTGCAGACATTCATTGCCCTTTGAGAGAAAAAGTTCCTTCACATCTCAGATTTTATTGAGTATCCCATTATTCTGTAACTATGTCCCGTAGTTCAAGACTCCCCAGTAGAAACATCTTCTCAAGATCTATCCTGTCAAGTCCCCTCAGAAACGTGTATGTTTCAATAAGATCATCCCTCATTCTTCTGTATTATATGAATAAATGCCTAACCTGTTTCGCCATTCACGATAAGTCAGCACATTTACGCTAGGAATCAGCCTAGCAAGTCTCTTTTGAACTGCTTCCAATTCAAAAATACCCTTTCTTAAATATAGGGATCAAAAAATTGTATACAGTTCTCTAGGTGTGGTATTACTAACACTCTTTACAGATGTAACAAGACTTATTCTTTAGAACTCCAACCTCCTGGCAATGAAGGCAAAAATTCCGTCTGCCTTCTTAATTACTTGCAGCACCTGCATGTGACCTTTTCACGTTTCATGCACAAGAACACCCAGAACCCTCTGTGCTGCACTTTCTGAAGCATATCTTCATTTACATATTAGTTGCCATTTGATTCTTCCTGCCAAAGTGCATGACCTCATACATTAAACTCCATTTGCCATGTTTTTGCTGACTCACTTGACCTCTTTATATCTCCTTCCTTAAAAATTGCTGCACCATATGTCATGTAAATATGACGATGGATTAAAATGAATTCAATGGCAAGTAGAATGGTTGATGTGAGTCTGGGATGGAAGGGGGTTAGAGTGTAGCAGGTACTCTCTTTTTGGCATAATGTATTGGTCACTCAGCTAATGCAGCACTTCACCATGTTGCTGCACATGCTTGGACCAGGGCTGTGGATAGGATTACTGAAGATGCAGTAACACCACTTGGAGCTCTGCACAACTGGAGCAGGCAACGAGGCAATGTGATAGATGCTGAGGAGCTGGGGGGATGGGAGCAGTCATTCGAGGAGGATGAGGACTTTGAAGTGTAAGAAGCTCTCATTGTGGGTGACACAGCTCAGTTGCATTATGTGCTCTATGGTATACAGAACCTGATTGGTACCTGTTTCCAGTAAATGCTAGTTGAGTGCAAAAGACCATCACGGACTATGAAGGTCATGATGCCAATATTTGGATTGTATTTGTATTCATTTCCTTCCTCTCTTCTGCTAGCTGTTAATAAAAGGTCACGTTTGAAATTGTCCGACGGCTTGTTATGTGTGATGGTCCCTACTGAAAAATGACAAGATGCAGTTTTGGGGACAGAAGAACAGTGAATTAGAAAGGATGTTTAGATGAGATATAGCTCAGGACGGGTAAACTATGTGCATGGCGGTGAAACTGCAACTGGAGCTAGAGAGATAGAATGATGCTGTGTTTGCAAGGAGGAGTCAGTGATGCCGGCTCTATGCTGCGGGCAGTGTGGCTTTATGGCTGCCATGCTATTATGCTGCCAATGAGGGACAACACTAGAATTGCCATTGTTGGTCTAGGTACACTGCAGCCTTTCAAAGATGGCGTGCATGCAAAGGATCCAGTTTTTCAGTAGATATCCACTGAGTGGCGTGTTGATACGGGAATGATGAGTGATAAGGTGGACAAAAACAAAGTTGCTGGAAATGCTCAGCAGGTCTGGACACATCTGTGAAGGAATAAAAAACAGAGTTAACGTTTCGGGTCCGGTGACCCTTCCTCAGAACTGGGGGTCACCGGACCCGAAATGTTAACTCTATTTTTTCCTTTTTTTTCTATCACAGATGCTGCCAGACCTGCTGAGTTTTTCCAGCAACTTTGTTTTTGTTCCTGATTTACAGCACCTGCAGTTCTTTCAGTTTTTATTGAGTGATGAGGTGAAGCTAGAATTGAATGTGAGTGACGCCATGGGCTGGGGTAGGTAGTTAATGAGAGAAGTTTGGTAAGATACAGTGAGAAATCTCACTGGGCTTTGTGGTGACAATCCCTCCAAACCCTTCAATGCAACTCATACTTAGTCAAAAAAGTAAGATTCAGCCCAAAGTTCCTGTTCTTCTTCATAATCTAATGATCCTGTCTGGGAAATATGCATTTGCTGATGTCCCATGACAATAGGATTGAACTCTACTGTAATGCCCACACAATTAAATAACCTTAAACTACCAGCAGAAGAAACTTATAAAAGTAAAAATGACATTACACAGAGATATTTCGATTTCCCAGGGGAGGCAGATATCTCTGAGACCCATGGAATGTTTTTCAATGATATCACAAATTTCTGTAGCTCATTTTCAAGCGTTAAAAATGGGCAATTTGGGTGAAATTGTAGTGTAGCCACTAAGTGAGGAACTGCGAATCACATGATTGACATCTTCAGAAAAGTGCAAAAAAGAAAGGAGATAATGATGTCAGGGGCTTTAGAGAAATTAGATGAGAGGAACTGCAAAGGCAAGGCTTCATAGTGAGAGACAGAAAATTTTAAAGACTGTGGCCTCAACCTCAAAGGCTCCATCAGCCTTCACCCAAGAAACAGTAGCTGGATGGTGGAGGGAGAAGGATGTATAGTTAATGTTTCTGGGAAACTGAAGAAACCAGCACACAGATATAAGTAGTTGAAAAGGTAGGGGTTCCAGAAATGGGATGTGAAACCTGGATGGGGAAGGCTCACATTGCAAGTATAGAAGTTTATGTTATAATTTAGGAGGGAATATTGATGAATGTCCAGGTACTAAATAGTGCAATGGGCTCAATGGGGTAGAGGTGGTTGTGGTGGTGGTGGGTGGGTGGGTGGGGAGGGTAGCTCTTTCCACTTCAGAGCCCTGGGGATCTGTCCAAACCTGATGAAATAAGATCATGCATGTAACTATAGCAAATAGATGCTGAGGTTTCAGAAAACATAGGCAATTAGGGGTGTGCAATAAATGCTGACCCAACCAGCAAAGCCCACATCCACTGAATGAATTGAAAAAGAATATGTGTGGTCTCAACACACTTCTCAAAAGGAGGTGAAGAACTCTGAAGAAGAGTCACATCAGATTTGAAATGTTAACTCTTTTTCTCTCCCTAGAGATGCTGCCAGATGAGTTTCTTCAGCATTCTCTGTGTTTGTTTGGTAGTTCTGCATCTGGCCTCTCCTATTTCATTTCCCACCAGAATTATCTCCTACAAAGTCACAATTTTTTTCTCTCAAAATATTCATTGCAGCTTTTAAGATGCATTTTCATCACATATAGGCGATATTGCTCCCCAAACTTGTAATTATAGATAATAGCCAATGCACTACTGAGCTAAACAGATCACATTGCAGAAGGTTCGATTCCTGGCATGCTGATTTAACAGAGGTCTGTTCTGGTAATGGTTGGCAAACATTGATTGGTCTCAGTAGCTCATGGAACAGGAAGAGTTAAAATCAAAATTTAAAAACCCAACTGTTACTTACTGACCATGTTGATGGTCTATATGTGTTTGATGGTTGAGGACGGGATGCATGGTGCTCCCAAAAAGCTTGTTAATACAATGATTAAATTCATGCATGCAAAATAATGAGTTGCATGAGCTACCAAAGGAATACTATAACTCATGGAAGCTTCCTCAGCAATATGTCTACATGAGAAAATTATTGGAAAAAATAAACAATCAAAATGGTCAACTGAAGTATTGGAAGCATGCAGACACTTTACAATATTTAGAATAAAGCTGTCCACTAAATGCCCCAGTATAAAAATTTCATTTTCTGATTAATGTCCTCAGATGAAGTAAAACTTTATTTGAACATGCTGCACAGCTACTTCCAACTCTTTGAGTTAGAAAAAAAAACTATGTAAGCAGTTCATTCAGATTTAAACAGGACAATTCCTTACAATGCCTGTCTACTATTTAAATGATTTGAATCTAAAGTTTTCGGTGATATTTACTTTTCATCATTCATTAACAGGTTTCATGCAGCAATGCTTTTGTAAGTTAAAACAAACCACTCTTCTATTTTTATCTGCTAAACTTAGAAACAAATTTCAGGCCTACAGATTTACAGGGACACCTTCTACATCTTTATCAATTATTACATATGTGGAGAGAACATTTTTTCTCAATTTGCTCTTAATTTTTAAAAAATATTGTTTTACTTTTTTTTTCAAGAGGGCAATGATTTATTACAGGGTTCCATTCCACAGACTTATGACTCATTGCATAAGCAGCTATTCTGCATGAATAAGCTTGCACAGTGGGCATCCAGATGAAGACAGGACTATACTTATCTTTGAAAAGCCTACAGTTGATTACTTTGATATATATATTGCACATATATAGTCCCGGAGGACGATCAGTGAGTAGGCAACCATAGCCTACGTTGGACTTTGTTTTCATCTATCTTTTCTGCATGCACCCTTTCAGTAGTTGTTGAATAGCAATTGCTAAAGATGAATTATCTGCAAGCACTTATGAATAAATATTCTTTGTGAAAGATACAAATTCTATTTTACACATGGCTCATTGACAAATTTACCACTATTAGTAGCCCAGAACAATGTTTTTCCTTAGCAGCTAAGGATCCTGAGACCAAATGCATCATCCACTGGACCTCCAGTTGCGTGGGACCAACACAGAGACTGCTGGAGAAATTCAGCGCGTCTGGCAGTATCTGCTAAGAGAAACAGAGTTAATGTTTCAAGCCCGCTATGACTGTTCTTCAGAACTAAAGTTCTGCTTCAGTGCAGGCAACATCCTGGTTAATCTCCTTTGCACATCCCCTCCAGTGCAATCACATCCTTCCTGTCATGTGGCGAACAGAACTGCCCATAGTGCTATAGCTTAGGCCTAACCAATTTTTGTATAGCTCCAACATAACCTCCCTGTTTTTATAATCTATGCTATGACTGATAAAGGCAAGTGTCCAGTCTTAACTACCCTATTAACCTGTCCTGACACCTTCAGGGATCTGTGGACCCACATTTCATGTTCCGTCTGTTCCTCTGAGCTTCTTAATGTCCTGCCATTCATTGAGTACTCCTTTATATTGCTGCTTCTCCCCAAGTTCATCACCTCACACTTTTCAGGGCTAAATTTCATCTGTCACTGATCTGTCCATCTGACTGACATGTCATTCACAAACTTACTTTTCATTTCCCCCGACCCCACATTCTCACCAATATTGTTTTCATATATATCACAGCCAATAAGGGACTCAGCACTGATCCCTGTAATATGCCAAAGAACACAAATCTCCAGTCACACTAACAGACTATTGCCACCACCTGCCTACCACTGTGATAATTTTAGGTTCATCTTGCCAAGTTATCCTGGACCCTGTGTTGTCACCTTCTTAATCAGTGGCCCATGTGGAGCTTTGTTGAAATCCATATAAACTACATCAAATGCACTACCTTCATTTACACATCTGATCACTTCTTCAAAAAATTCAATCAAATTTGTTAGGTGTGACCACCTTCTGATTATCCCTGATCAAACCTAGCCCTTCTAAGTGGAAATTAATTCTCTCCTTTTGAATTTTCTACAATTGTTGCCCGACCACTAATGTGAGACTGTAATTCCCTGGATTATTTTTGTTTGAATTTCTGTTGTTTGGTTGTTACATCAACAAAGGTAAGGGATCCAATCTGTGCACACCCCATATGCCAAGACAGTTTTGTTTCACTTTATTTTCAGGAAAGAGTAGAAGCACATTCTTCCCTCTGTTTTGATTGACTTGATTCTTGATAGGCTACAGATCAGAGAATTAGGAGTCTTCTGATGCTTCATCCAATTGTCCATAAAAATAATTTGTTGCAGCGATTGCCAACAAGTTATTTTGCCAGAGCTAGACTTTGTTTTGTTCTTATTCAACATCCACTATCTTTCATAAGTGGAAAGTCTGGCTGTGTTTTCCATTCTCTAAATCAGGGCTGCTGAGGTTACCCACAGTGTTACAATCCATCTGAAATAATTTATGTTAACACAAACTGAGGCAGAACCTCAGTAACGTATGTAGCACCAGAAAAGACGGGCTGTTAGGAAGATATTTATCCAATTGGACATTGAACTGGAAAAACAGAATTTTAAAATTATGCCCAATTCATTTGCTATAACTTCAGAAACTATAGTGATTGTAACGAGGTCAGCCAGGTGGACCTCATAGAATATGAATTCCCTGATTGGGACTGTTAATCTGGTCCAATAAGGGAGTCCTGGCTGAATACAAGAACAGGAGTGTCAGACATCTGGTTCACTCTAAGAATTGGCTCTGAGGGAGCTAGATCAGTGTCAATGACTGTCCATGTCTAAAGAAAGGGTGATGAGATACCAGCCTCTGTGGAGTTATTTTAGTGGCGACGAGAAAAAAGCATGGTCCTGAAGAAATTCGCTTGTAACAGTCATTTTTGAGTGGGCGTAAGCATTTCTGGCATCATGTCATTATTTGGGAAGCTTGACTCATTCAATGCTACCATCAAAGACTAGGCCCAGTATGTGTAAAGAATGTGTTATTTTTTCCAGGCAAATGACATTGGGGCAGAACAAGTAATTCTCCTGACAGCTTGTGGACCCACAGTTTTTTCTGTTATTAGGACCCTAACTTTCCCTGAGGCACCAGATACTAAAACTTTCCAAGAGATGACAAATTTAGTTAAGGCATATTACAACCCCAAGCCTCGTCTAATTCTGAGATGCTAACGGTTTTACTCAGAAATTCAAAGACCAGAAGAAGCCATATCAGAATTTTTGACTAGGTTAGGATGACTAAAGAAGATTGAAACTTTGGTTTGACCTTTAATGAGGTACTGAAAGACCATTCGGTACGTGGGATTAATGATGTGACCATGCAAAAACACATAATAGTTGAAGCCCAATTGGACTTCAAACAGGCGCTACAACTGGCTTTATCATTGGAAAATGCAGCAAGTGGGGCATACGAGTTGCAGGGCATTCTGTTGGAACTGGACACCCTTGCCAGTCTGATTGAGTTTGGGGAATACCACTAGAGTGCAGGCACTTGCACAACCTCACTTAGGACATATCCTGAAGAGAGGAACTCTAGGTCAGCCCACAATAAAACCCCAAAACAAAGCCAAGCATTAGCCAAATGGTTAAAATTTTCTTCAGGATCTGGGCCAGCAAGCCATTGTAGTTGCTGTCGGTATGTGGATACAAGATAGCAAAAAAGTCCCACTAGACTCTGCTTTGGAACACTTAAATTACTTAGCAACATCCAAATCAGAACCAATCAAAATAAACGTCTGGTTAAATGGTCACCCAATTCTCATGGGGGTCGATACCACTGCGGCCGTTTCAGTGACGACACAATCTTTAACAGAATTTACTCTGGAATCCAACTCTTAAGTTGGCACAAAACCTTACCTAGACTAAGAACCTATACGGCTGGGGTGGGGGAGTCATTTGCAGATTAAGGATATAACTTCAGTCTGGTCTCCTATGAGAAGCAGTTGGTTCAGTTACCACTGATGTAGTAAAAAGGCTTGGGGCCCAGGCCTGAAGGGGCAAAATTTCTTGAGAAAGATTCACCTACAATTGGTCAACATTTTTTGATTAGAAAATGGCTGCCTCAGTGAAATCCTAGTTAAATACCCAGAAGTCTTTCAGGAAAGTCAAGGGACGATCAAAGGAGTCAAGGCCAACTTGAATGTTGGTCAGGAAGCAATTTCATGATTACGTAAGGACTGCACATTGCCATTTGCCTTATCGGCAAATGTAGAGACAGAACTCAGAAAGCTGGAAAGCAAAGGAATCCTCAAATCAGAAGTTTGCAGAATGGACAGCACCGGTCGTACCAATTGTGAAGCCCAACAGGTTAGTTTGCCTTTGTGGGGATGTTAACAAATGGTAAACTGTTTTTTGCAGATGGATTAAAAACCCAATCCCTTGCATAGTGAATTTATGTCCAAAGCTAATGGGGGGTTGGGGGATGGAACTGTCCTTCACAAAGCTGAACATGAGCCATGTGTACTTACATTTGCAGTTGGATGAGGATTTCCAGAAATATGCTACAATAAAAACCAAAAGGTTTGTATCAATGTATTAGACTGCCATTTGGAGTATTGTCAGCCTGTGCAATTTTTCAGCAGACAATAGACAACAGTTTGCAAGGTCTTCTCCAGGTCCCTATTTATCTGGATGACATGTTAATAACAGGCAAGACCTATAAGGAGCACTTAGAGAACTTGGACATAGTCCTTAGACGTTTCTTCCAGGCGAAAACCTTAGAAGGGAAAAACGTGTGTTCCAGGCATCCCAAGTGACTACTTAGGGTACAGTTTTGACAAGACCAGGTTACACTTGTTGAAAGATAAATCAGGGTGATCAAAGGTGCCCAGCTCCCACATCTGCACCAGAAGTTAGGTCTTCCCTTGAGCTTTTGAATTATTACGGAAAGTTCAAACATAAGCCAGTCTCCATCCTGGCACCTTTGCATCAGCTCTTAAAAAAGAAATGGTCATGTAGCCAAGCCATTGCTTTCAGGGAAGTGAAGAAACAGCTATCATTCTCTATGGTGTTGGCATACTATGATCCCAAGTGTGACTTGGTATTGGCATGCAATGCCTTCCTGTCTTGCATCAGTGGAGGATTAGCTCATAGGTGGCACAATGGAGAGGAATGCCAAATAGCATTTGCATCCAGGACTTTGACTAATGCAGAACAAAATATTCCCAGACAGAGAAGGAAGGTTTGGCAGTCATATTTGGAATCAGGAAGTATCTTTACGGGTGTAAGTTTATAATAATAACGAACCAAAAACTCCTGCTAGGTCTACTTAAAGAGGACAAGGCAGTGCCGCCCATAGCTTCAGGACAAAATCAGCGATGAGCTCTAATACAAAGTGCGTATAATTACAATTTGGAACACTGTCCAGGTGGCCAAGTAGCAAATGCTGATGCATTAAGCATCCTCCCACTGGCAGATACACCACCAATAATACCACCATTGGAAGAGTTTGTAATGGTTTTATATTTTCTGAACGTACCTCCAGTCACAGCTGACAATATCAAACTTGGACACAGAAAGATCTGGTCCTGGCAAATCTAAAAATCTGGTGGTGATGGGGGAAACCAAAGGGCAGGCATGATCAGAATTGAAACCTTGTTGGACCCAGGGAGACCTGATCACAGTAGAGGTGGCATATTATTATGGGGAGCAACAGTGATTGTCCCGAGCAAAAGGTTGCCACCAGGTGCTAACTGAACTCCACCAGGGTCATCCAGGGGTTTCCAAATTGAAGATATTAATGAGAGGTTATGTCTGGTAGCCAGGATTGGATGCAGACTTAGCCATGTTGGTGGGGCAGTGCCAAGAGTGCCAACAAGGACAAAAACTACCAGCAGCAGATCCCCAACATTTGTGGAAATGGCTGGGTAAACCCGGATTCAGTTACACATCGACTATGCAGGACCTTTCATTGGTTCAATGTTCTTGGTCATTGTGGACATCCACTGAAAGTGAATGGACATGCATCGAGGTCATTTGTTAAACATGGGGATGACAAAAAAAGCTGCGTGCATCTTTTGCAATACTTGGATCCCTGGAAGTGATGGTCACAGATAATGGGCCATTGTTTACCGGCAGGGAATTTGAGTATTTCCTAAAGTTGAATGGTATTCGACATACAAGGACAGCTACATGCCATCCATCATCCAACTGTCTAGCAGAAACAGCAGGTTTAAAGAAACAGCCTATAGCTTCACTAGATACTAGTCTGTCCCAGTTCTGATTTGATTATAGGACTACCCCTCAAGCAACTACAGGGTTAGCTCCAGCACAGTTGCTAACAGGGAGAAGACTCTGCTCCAGGTTAAATCTGATCTTCCTGGGTGTGTGGGGGAGGTTGAAATGGCATCAGGAATGCCAATGCCAGACACAAGACTCCACTAAGCACAATAGGGCAGTTTACTTCAGGAGACGAAGTTTGGTGTAGGAACTACGCGAATGGGCTTGCATGGGTAAAAGGCACGGTTGACACGACATCAGATCCAGTGACGTATAAAGTTTGGGTAGGTGCAATGATCCTGAACAAGCATGTGGACCATATGAAAGCTCCAAACTCACAAAACGTGCTGGAGCAAAACATGATCAAGCTACTATGCGTAACATGCCGCCCATATCAGAGGCAGAGTTGGAGGAACCTGACCCAGTGCTAAAACGTCCCCAGAGGAGCTACAAAAAAAAGAACAGGCCTATGTCCTCAGAGGGAAGAAATGTAGTGATTACAACAAGGTCAACCTGGTGGACCTCATAGAATATGAGTTCCCTGATTAGACCAGATTAACAGCCCCAATCGGGGAGCCCTTACTGACAGTTAAGAACAGGAGTGTTAGACATCCTGTTCCCTCTGGGACCTGGATCTGAGGGAGCTGGATCAGTGTCAAGGACTGTCCACGTGTAAGTAAGGGTGATTTGGTGATGGGATACTGGTCTCTGTGGTGTTATTCAGAAACAACTCAAAAACATGCAAGCTAAATAAGTATATCAAAGAGATTAGACTTTGAATGTAGATCAGATGAACCACTTCTTTCATGGTGTGTTACAAGAGCTAATTGCTGGAACATGTGCTGTTTTTAAAATTTAGAAATGATAAAGTCTAGAGGGTGCCTCTCTTGCAGCACAGTGGCTGTGATCCTACCCCCAGACTGGGAGGCCTGGGTTCAAATACCACCTGCTCCAGAGGGTGTAATAATATCTCTGACTAGGTTGATTTGAAAAAGTAGGGATGGCACAGTGGTAGGAGCCATCTTGTGGTGCAGTAGTAGTGTCCCTACACCTTGACCGAGAGACCCCGTGTTCAAGCTCCACCTGCTCCAGATATGTGTTATTACATCTGTGTGTGTGTGAGGCTGGAAAGGCACAGTATGTCAAACAGCTTCAGAGGAGCAGGAAAGTCAACGTATCGGGCCGAAATGGTTTCACTATTCAATAAGATCATGGCTAATTGATTCTGGCCTCAATGCTACTTTTCTGTCTGATCTCTATTACCATTGGCTCCCTTATAGATGAAAACTTTGTCTCACGCAGCCATGAATATATTCAGTGATGCAGTCTCAAAAGGTCCCTGGGATAGAGCATTCCAAAGGTTAATGATCTCACAGAAGAATTTCCTCCTGATCTCTGGCACAAATGGGCAACCCATTATTCTGAAATGGCACACCATTGTCTTAAATGCCTGCCACGTAGGGAGACATCTACTCAGCAACTATCTTCTCAAGTCCCCTTCAAGAACATCATTTTCTTTCTAAGGAATGGAGTGAAAGAAGGTTTTAGCAACTTTAGCAGTCTTAGAAGTGAATAAGTCTGCAGGCTTGGCAGAAATGTATCCCTGGCTGCTGAGCGAGGCAAGGGAGGAGATATCTAGGGCCTTGGCAGTACTTTCCAATTCCCCTGGTACATAGGTGAGGTGTCAAAGGACTGGAAGACTGCTAACATTGTTACATTATTTAAAGAGGAAGGGAAAGACCAAGAAATTACAGGCCAGTCACTCTTAACTCAGTAGTGGGCAAATTAATAGGAAGAATTCAGAGGGACTGAATATATCTGCACATGGAGAGACACAAATTAATCAACATTAGCTAGTACGGATTTGTTCAGGCGTAATGTTTGACAAATTTGATTGACTTTTTTAGGAATGTTCCTGATACTAATGCATTTATGTTGTCTACATGGATTTTAGCAAGGCTTTTGGTTCTTTATAGAAAGCTGATCAAAAATGTAAGAGCCCACAGGATCTAAAATCAGCTGACAGGTAGAAAGCAGAGGGTGGTGATAGATGGCTATTTCTGTGACTGTAGGTCTGCTTGCAGTGGGATGTGGTGTAGGGGCCCTCTCTGTTTGCAGTGTACATCATTGACTTTGATTTAAATGTAGAAGGTATGATCAAGAAATTTGTGGATGACACAAAAAAATAGTAGGGTGGTAAGAATGAGGATAGTTTTAAACTGCATGAGGTTATCAATGCACTGGGCAGATCAGTGACAAATGGAATTCAACCATGAAGAGTGTGAGGTAATGCACTTAAAGGAGAGCTAAAAAAGCAAAGATTTTTTTAAAAATTATTCATTCGTGAGATGTGGGCATTGCTGGCTGTCCAGCATTTATTGCCTATGCCTAGTTGTCCTTGAGACGGTTCTGTTAATTTGCCTTCTTGAGTCCTTAGAGTGTAGGTACACCACTGCGTTGTTAGGAAGGGGATTATAGGATTTTGACCCATTGACAGTGAAGTAACAACAATATAGTTCATATTCATATGCATCAGCAACCTCATCCTTCTAAATGTCAGAAAGGTTGTGTGTTTGAGAGGTACAGTGGATGGAGTTTGAGTGAGTTGCTGCGCTCCACTTTAATTAGTGTGCAATGCAGCTGCAGTAATTTTTCAGGCTACAGTGACTAACAATAACTACAGTGTGTGGGTGAGAAAGGGAGTGTTGTTGCACATTGTGGATGGAATTGCAGTTAAGTGAACTGTCTTTCTCCTATATTGTGTTGAGCTCCTAGAGTGTTGTTGAAGCTGCACTCATTCAAATGAGTATCCCACTACACTCCTGACTTGCATGTTACATAGGAAGAGAGGAGGTGTGTTCCAAACTGAAGTCAATGTTGCGAATGGTGTTGGCAACCTATTGCCAGGACAGACGTTTGGATCAGCTGCGCATGTGCAGCTTAGAGAGTATGTTGCTCACTGCAGAATTGCTAGCTTCTAATCTGATAAACCTTATGTGGTCTGTGTAATTATATGGCTGGTCCAATGCAACTTCTAAAATGTTGAGAAGCTTGTAGGGGAACTTGCAGGAAGTGGTTTTGCTATGTATCTGCTGTCTCTGTCTTTCTAGATGGAAATGGCCATGGGTTTGGAAGGTGCTTTCTAAAGGATCTTTGGTGAATTTCTGCAGTGAAGTTTGTAGATAGTACACACTACTGCTGCTGAATGTTGGTGATGGAGGGAGTGGATGCTTGTGGATTTGGTGCCAATCAAGTGAGCTGTTTTGTCCTAGATGGTGTCATGCTTCTTCTTGAGAAGTTTTTTTTTATAATTGCCCTAAAACAAGGAATTCAACAAAACAATCCAAAGTTACTATATACAAGAAAGTTAATGGAATATTTGGCAACAGTCTGCATGAAAATGAAACATGATATATACATCAGAATTTCTGCCAGTTATGCACACACATTTGTCAAATCTACTTTCCACTTTAACAGATTTCAAAGCAGATCATCACTAACTGGACAGAAAGGCCTAAACGAACTCAGTAGATTGAGTTTGACCTCCACAAGTAGCTCACATTTATTGATACTTGATGAGATCCTTTTCAGTCACCACAGGGTCATCCATAGGGCAATACCTGTTGACAGTCTGATCATCCAAGTCAATCAGAAACTTGGTGAAGTTCCACTTAATGGCATCGCCCAAGACTCCTTTCCCTTTTGGCTGTGCCTTGATCTATTTCCAGAAAGGGTCAGCATGACCCACATTGACATCAATTTTGCTGAACTTGCCAAACTTTACATTGTAAATATCTGCAAATTCTTGAATTTGTTTCTTATCTCCAGGTTCTTGCTTACGAAACTGGTTGCAGGCGAAAGCCAAAATCTGTAAACCCTTTTCAACATACTTGGTATCCAGCTCAGAAAGCTGAATATGGTTTACAGAAGTCTTTCCTCATTTTCAAGCCACATTTACAATAATGCAAAGTCCCTTGTATGCTTCCAGAGATACTTCTTTTGCCACCTATGTCCTTGATACTGTAGTGATTGGAACCAGGTGGACCCATTGACTGTGAGCTCCTTGATTGGGGTTGTTATCCTGGGTCAATTGGGAGGCATTGGCTGATCAATATTAGCAGAAGATTTAGAATCTCCTCAGTTCAGAGGACTGACTCTGAGCTGGCTGGCCACAGCCAGTGTACTGTGCACAAGTAAATAAAGGGTGACCTGGGGATGGGATACCGGCCTCTGAGCAGTTATTTCAGATACTAATCTCATAAATGGATAGGGTGTTACCCCTGTCTTCTGGGTGGACATTCATCACTGCTGTACTTCCAGCTCCTTGAAAATTGCTCATGAACCCAAACTTTGAGTATAAATTCCAGTGAGCAGCACCTGGTCTCAGTTAATTCTGAAGTCATCCTGGTTTATCATTAAAGCGACCTACATTTCTAACATTGTCACTGAAGATTGAGCAATCATCAGCAAAAAACCCACTTCTACAAGGAAGGTCACGGAAGCAGCTAAAAATGGCTGATATTAAAACATTCCCCTGTGGAACTCAAGGGCTCTTGCAGAACAGAGGTAGTGTCCCTACCTCTGAGCCAGGAGACCTGTGTAAAAGTCCTATCATCTTCAGAGTTGTACAATATCATTTCTGAGCAGGTCGATTAATAAACTGATAAACAAATAAATACTGGGATTGAAATGTTTGGATTCCAAAAACACAAGCTTCCTTTTTGCTAAGTGCAGCTCCAATCTATGATAAGTCCAACTTCCTCCTCAAGATCTATTTATTTCAATTTTACTAGGAATCTTTAATGCAATACTTGGTCAAGTACTGCTTTGATATCACTCTCAGCTCACCTCTGGATTTCAGCTCTTTTGTCTGCGTTTAGACCAAGGCTGTAATGAACTCAAGAGTTGAGTGGCCATGGTGGACCTCAAAATGAGCAAATGAGCAGATTATTGCTGAGCAAATGCCTCTTGATAGCATTATGACCCTTTCAATGTTTTGCTAATGATCAAGAATAATCAGATTGGTCTGAATGCATTTTTCCTGCCTTTTGTGGACAGGACAGTTGGGGAGATTTGCCACGTTATTGGGTAGATGTCTGTGTACTGGAACAGTCTAGATAATGGCACAGATAATTCTGGAGCACAAGTCATCAGTATTATTTCAGAGACAGTAGGTACTGCAGATGCTGGAGAATCCGAGATAACAAGGTGTAGAGCTGAATGCACACAGCAGGCCAAGCAGCATCAGAAGAGCAGGAAGGCTGACGTTTTGGGCTAGACCCTTCCCAAAATATCAGCCTTCCTGCTCCTCTGATGCTGCTCGGCCTGCTGTGTTCATCCAGCTCTACACCTTGTTATCGTCAGTATTATTGTCTGAATGTCAACAGGTTCATAGCCCTTGCAGTATCCAGTGGAAAGTAGATGCAAAGTTTCAGCCTTGTCTTTTGCAGCGATGTTACTTGTTTAATTGCCCATCACCATACATGACCAGATATGACAGGATTGCACAGCTTTGATCTGATCTGTGCGATGTAGGATCGATTAGCTCTGTTCATCACATGCTGTTTTCACTGTTTGTCATACAAGTATTCCTGTGTTGTAGAT
The DNA here is from genome assembly GCF_021869965.1 of Rhincodon typus. NCBI lineage: Eukaryota > Metazoa > Chordata > Chondrichthyes > Orectolobiformes > Rhincodontidae > Rhincodon > Rhincodon typus. The sequence continues at coordinate 25,868,839 of NC_063341.1, read as the reverse complement.
TCACCAGGTTGACATGTTACTTTTAGGTCCTGCTCTTAGAATATTTGTGCAATCTTCATTGAAGTGCCTTTTTGAATTAAACAAAAATATTGGGAACAATAGTTCTCTGCTGCATGACAAAGTTTCAACAACCAGTTGTTGTATCAACTATTCAGTACCCTTATCATATTCAGTATAAACTGCTGCTTTTAATTGGGTTTGCATGTAAATTATTCAAATGGAAACATAGGTGATTTACTAGTGGTGGTGGTTAAGAGAAAAAAATATCAAGGGTGATTTGGTGATGGGAAAAAAATAAGTTCAGTTGTGCATAAAAGCACTTCTGGATGTAAAGAATCATAAACTATTGCTCCCCTTGATTTATGGCATAATTGCATTGGGCCTGATGACTGCAAGATATAAAGCTTTGACAGTCCGTCTCATCTTTCAGCAACCGGTTAGCCACAGATGATTTATCCTTCTTTTACTGCCTTTCTTTCTTAATGGGATCTACCTTTTTTGATTATTATGAAATATCTCCTTAAATATCAATATCAAATATCTATCATCTGACCATTTAATCTATTTCCATGCCACTTTGGCCAACTTTTTCTGCGTGGCTTTGATGATTCCCTCATTTAAATTTAAGACTCTGCTTTCCGACCTTCAATTGAACATGAAATTCTATGGTAAAATAAATAAGTGTAGATGCTGAAGGTCTGAAACAAAAAAGCAATTACTGGAGAAACTCAGCAGGTCTGGCAGAATCTGTGAAGAGAAAGCAGAAGAAGAGTCACAGGACTTCAAATGTTAACTTAGCTTTATCGTCAGAGATGCTGCCAGACCTGCTGCATTTCTCCAGTAATTTCTGTGTTTGTGTGAAATTCTATAATGTTGTCTTCCCTGAAAGATCTGTTATTGTGAGATCACTAATTAATCCTGCTTCACTACACATTACCAGATCTTAAATAACCTGTTTTCTGGTAGGCTCTATAGTGTACCATTCGAAGAAAATGTATCAAACACAGTTGATGAACTTATTCTTATGATTAACTTGGCAATTTGAAATTTAAAATTTCCCATGATTTTGCAGTATACTTCTTACAGATCACCTTATTAAGTTATACTCTGTCCTAGAGTAGCTATTATTAATTTTGTTGTTTTTCTTACAATTTTTAAGTATTTCTGCACTTTTTTTTACAGCTGTATGCTCTGTTCCTTCCTGACATGCTTAGATTACTATTATTACTGTTACCCTGCATTATTGCCTTGCTCTAACGGTTTAGAGATGTCTCAAAACAGTTCCCTGACAACACGAGTCCCCGACAATGTGCTTTCATTAACAAATCCATTTACAAAATTACTCACGGAAAGTATTGTGAAAATGAGGAATTTTTTAAAAATATGAAATCATGGATAGGAATTTCCTCAGAACTACAAGTTTCCATCTCAATTCAGGCAAAGTTATGAGAACAAATCGGGGAATCATTCCAAAGAAATTCCCAGATCATAATGTCCTCAACATCAAGCAACAAATATAGACTTGACTATCTTTCTTATTCCAAACGTATTGACCTAAGTCATAAACAACAGCACAGTCCAGTCTGACTGCTAAGCATTCTACCCGAAATACCCCTTTGGTCAGGGAGCCCACTTCCTAGTGCTAATTGGATAGCCTTCCCAGCAGGCAACCATTAATTGGCTGGTCAATGCTTAATTTGCTACTCCAAAGTAGCAGGACCAGAGTTAATGGAATGCCACTTGCGTCCACTTCACCAATCATGAGGCAAGTTGTGACAGCATCCTCATATTTGTCACTCTGGTTCTTCTCCTACAGCCAATGGAAATCAGAGATTGTGCACATCTGGCAATGAAGGCACTCTCAAATCAGCCAGCAGTATTCAACAGTCAAAAATGATTTCACAATAATGTCGGTATGTGAAAATTACAATGAATATGTTTGCAAAATACTCACAAACCTGTCATAATGTCATCACTTTGTATCAATCAAGTCTTAAACAGATATTTGCACCCCTGGGCAGATTCAGTAGTACACTCTTAGCAGACAAGTGCTACTCTCTACATATGTAGCTGTCATGGCTGTGACGATCCCTACCCCGACAGAAATGTGCAACAGAAGTTACAGGAACACAAGCACAGTCATTGAACAAGTCACTGTGATGCTGAAAATATGATTTAAATACCTGGACAAATTTGGAGCCACCTTTTAGTGTACACAGGCAGAATTTTATAAACAACATGCCATTCCAATATTATAACCAGAATTGCGTACAACTTATATTCTCTTTTTCCTGTTTCCCATGTGATTACAAAAAAAGTGCAAAGGTCTGTTCGGCAAACACACGTAACTCAATAGGGGGAAACTTTTCATTGGTGAAACCCACCATCAGCTTAGAATGCAATAGGTATGGCTATCAAATAAACTCCTGCTCTAATAGGGAAGCTTGACATCACGGTCAGAACTTTGCTACTCAACTACATTATCATAAACATAAGAACTGCGCCCATATAGATGTGCAGGTAGTTTACAAAAATTATATTTCATAATAAATATTTCTTACTTGGTTTGATTTTATTCATGTGCACATCATCACTATTTGTTGAGCTAGCATAATCAGTGAGCTAAATGTGTTGGCACTTCTCAATATTGGCACAGAGATGGCAAGAACTGCAGATGCTGGAGTCAGAGACAACGCAGTGTGAAGCTGGAGGAACACAGCAGATCAGACAGCATCAGAGGAGCAGGAAAGTTGATGTTTCCGGTCCGGACCCTTCTTCAATGTCAACTTTCCTGCTCATCTGATGCTGCCTGACTTGCTGCTCAAACGATAACAATCCCAGTCTATCTATTCTCTTTTCATAGCTAAGACACTCCAGCACAGGTAAAATCCTGGTGAATCTCCTCTGCACCATCTTTAATGCAGTCACATCCTTCCTATAGTGCAGCAACTGGAACTGCAGACAGTACTACTCCAACTGTGGCCTAACATTTTTTACAGTTTCATCATAATCTCCTTGCTCTTGTATTCAATGCTTCAATGCCTTCTTAGTGATATTACCTGTCCTGCTGCCTTCAAGGATTTATTGATGTGCACACCAAAGTTCATCTGATCCTCTGAACCTCCAAGGGTTCTACCATTCATCATGTACACCCTTGCCTTGTTAGTCCTTCCAAAATGCATCACCTCACATCTATTCAGATAAATTTTAGTTGCCACTGTTCTGCCACTTGAACTTTGAGATCGACAGAAGTAAAACTGCACTCAAAATGTTAATTCTGTTTCTCTATCTATATATGCTGCCAGACATGCTGTTTTTATTTGACACCAATTGCAGATTTGCTCATACAGGCTGCCTACAGTATTTAAGACTTTCTATATACTGCAGGGTCAGCAACACATATTGTGTGAGGTTATTCTCAAGAGGGATAATTGAAATGTACAGGTGAACCCAAAGCTCTGTAAGGACTCTGCCAGCTAACACCCTGAAACAGATGCACGTTTGCTTTGCACAACATAAAAATGAGGGAGTGTAGAGAGGAGATAGTGGGGGAAAGGGAGAGAAAGAGGAAATGTGGGATAGAGAGAAGAGAGAGGGATAAAGAGGAGAGAAGGGTGGGGAGGAGAAACATAAGGGGGGGATAGGATGAAGAGAGAGGTAAGAGAAAAGAGGAGAAAAATCAGAAGAGAAAAGGAAATGCAGCTGACATGTCAATGTTGCATTCACTGTGCTTATCCCTGGTCTGTAACATATACCATTCCCACAGTCAGCAGTCTATCTAGCTCACAACTTTATCTTGTCTTCTACACCTGCTATATCTCTTTGTCAAGGTTGATGGCCAATTATCTGCTGGTGGAACAGGATATACCCAAGGTTGATTATGGTGGTGTATCAGACATGTTTGTATGGTATAATTCCATGAGTAAGAATATGTTAGGCCATTAATTTGTTGGGCACCTCTTCCAGATATTAATGAGGGTGATTTTACAATGTGACATAGCTGGGTTTGCCTGGTGCCTTGGTCAATGGCAGGTGTCCATCGTGTTCATTCTTTTATTAAACTTGGTAGCGGTTATATACTACTGGATGGCTTGCTGAGTCATTTCAGAGGGCAACTAAAAGTCAATCACATTGGTGTGGATCTGCTGTCACAGGAAGGCCAGGAAAGGATGGCAGATTTCTTTATTTGTAAATACATTATCGCCGAGGCCAGGCGCCAACTCTCCGACACCTCCTCCTACCACCCCCTTGATCATGACCCCACCCCCGACCACCAAACCATCATCTCCCAAACCATCCACAATCTCATCACCTCAGGTGACCTCCCACCCACAGTCTCCAACGTCATTGTTCCCCAACCCCACACTGCCTGCTTCTATCTCCTTCCCAAAATCCACAAACCTGACTGCCCTGGTCGACCCATTGTCTCTGCCTGCTCCTGTCCCACTGAATTTATCTCCACCTATCTCAAGTCCATTTTCTCCCCCTTGGTCCAGGAACTCCCCACCTACGTTCATGACACCATCCACGTCCTCCACCTCCTCCAAAACTTCCAATTCCCTGGTCCCCAACACTTCATCTTTACCATGGATGTCCAATACCTATACACCTGCATTCCCCATGCAGATGGCCTAAAGGGCCTCTGCTTCTTCCTGTCCCGCAGGCCCGACCAGTCCCCCTCCACTGGTACCCTCATCCGCTTAGCCGAACTCATCCTCACCCTCAACAACTTCTCTTTCAATTCCTCCCAGTTCCTACAGACAAAGTGGGGGGGGGAGTGTGTGTGGCCATGGGTACCCACATGGGCCCAAGCTATGCCTGCCTCTTTGTAAGTTATGTGGAACAATCCCTCTTCCGTAGCTACACTGGCCCTAAACCCCACCTCTTCCTCCATTACATTGATGACTGTATCGGCGCCACCTCATGCTCCCACGAGGAGCTCGAACAGTTCATTCACTTCACTAACACCTTCCACCCCAACCTTAAGTTCACCTGGACCATCTCTGATACCTCTCCTTCCTGGACCTCTCTGTTTCCATCTCTGGCAACCACCTGGAAACCGATATCCATTTCAAGCCCACCGACTCCCACAGCTACCTAGAATACACCTCCTCCTACCCACCTTCCTGCAAAAATGCCATCCCCTATTCCCAATTCCTTCGCTTCCGCTGCATCTGCTCCCAGGATGAGGCATTCCACTCCCGAACATCTCAGATGTCCTCGTTTTTCAAGGACCGCAACATCCCCCCCACAGTGGTCGAGAACGCTCTCGACCGTGTCTCCCACATTTCCCACAACTCATCCCTCACACCCGCTCCTTGCAAAAACAACCAAAACAGAATCCCCCTCGTCCTCACGTACCACCCCACCAACCTCCGGATCCAACGCATCATCCTCCGACACTTCCGCCATCTGCAATCCGACCCCACCACCAAAGACATTTTTCCCTCCCCACCCTTATCTGCTTTCCGGAGGGACCACTCACCGTGACTCCCTTGTCCGCTCCACACTCCCCTCCACCCCCACAACACCCGGCACTTTTCCCTGCAACCGCAAGAAGTGCTACACCTGCCCCCACACCTCCCCCCTCACCCCCATCCCAGGCCCCAAGAAGGCTTTCACATCAAGCAGATGTTCACCTGCACATCTGCTAATGTGGTATACTGTATCCGCTATTCCCGTTGTGGCCTCCTCTACATCGGGGAAACCAAGCGGAGGCTCGGGGACCGCTTTGCAGAACACCTACGCTCGGTTTGCACTAAACAACTGCACCTCCCAGTCGCGAACCATTTCAACTCCCCCTCCCATTCCTCAGATGACATGTCCATCCTGGGCCTCCTGCAGTGCCACAACGATGCCACCCGAAGGTTGCAGGAACAGCACCTCATATTTCGCTTGGGAACCCTGCAGCCCAATGGTATCAATGTGGACTTCACAAGCTTCAAAATCTACCCTCCCCCTACCGCATCCCAAAACCAGCCCAGTTTGTCCCCGGCTCCCTAACTTGTCCTTCCTCCCACCTATCCCCTCCTCCCACCTCAAGCCCTACCCCCCATCTCCTATCTACCAGCCTCATCCTGCCTCCTTGACCTGTCCGTCCTCCCTGGACTGACTTATCCCCTCCCTAACTCCCCACCTACCCTCACCTTTACTGGCTCCATCCCCGCCTCTTTGACCTGTCTGTCTCCTCTCCACCTATCTTCTCCTCTATCCATCTTCTATCCGCATCCCCCTCTCTCCCTATTTATTTCAGAACCTCCTTCCCCTCCCCCATTTCTGAAGAAGTGTCTAGGCCCGAAACGTCAGCTTTCCTGCTCCTCTGATGTTGCTTGGCCTGCTGTGTTCATCCAGCTCTACACCTTGTTATCTCTATCATAACAACCTACTTGGTTCACGAATCAATAATAATTACATTGTCACCATTAGACTGGCATCTCTAATTCCAGAGTTTTACTGAATTCTAATTGCACCATTAGAATGGTGGGATTCAAATCCTTGTTCCCAGAATATTTGCCTAGGGTTCAGAATTGCCAGTCAATAACATTACCATTACACTACAGCCTTCCTTAAACTACCTGAAAGATAGTCTCGGCAGTCCTAGATTAGGTCGTAGAAAATTGACCAATATTCCTTCTGCTCATCATGAGCTAATGTATGTCGATGGAAATACATGACTAATTGCAGGGTAAGGATAGCTCATTTGTAACACTCACTGTGGATGTCAATAGAGCACAATGTAAGGGTACTTGTGGTGCAGTGATAATGTCCCTACCTCAAAACCAAGAGGCCCAGGTTCAAGTCTCACCTGCTCCAGAAATATGTAATAACATCTGTGAAAGGTTGATTTGGGGAAAAAAAAAATGTACAGCAGTGTATCACAAAACATTCATGTAGGAGATTAAAGGCTTCCTGAAATCTTGAAAGGGGAAGAGGAAAAATTAATAACAAAATCAGGATAGCTAATTAAATTTTTACTCCATACTAAATATCTGAACATTACTTTTGTCAGAGAGTATAGTTCCATTGCAATTTAAGTGTCATTTTTTATTACTTGTGTGTGAAATTCTCATTAACAGCAATTGCTTTTATTCAAATGGATGGAGTCAGGCTGTTTTAATATGCTAATACACAATTAAGTGATTTGATTTGTATGTGTATGTGAGCAGTATAATATCAATTAGATGCATTGTGACAAATTTTACATAGATAACGCATTTTCTTGAGTGTATTCATTTTTATGGTAGTATAATTGATTGTTTCCTTAGACAACTATCAATGTTGACTTTAAATCCGTAAAATCAGAAAATCTTTTCAATATTCATCTTCCATGTAGATTTAAAGAATTGTGTGGTTTGGCCGTGATGCAAGCAGTGCCCTCTAGAGGCAAATGTGTATGCACAATTTCTCAAGTTCTTAGTTATCAGAGCTCCATTTAGGAGAATAAATTGGATCACATTAATTTAAATAGCATATGTAACACAGAAATGGACTAGCTTCTCCTTTAATACATTTATACTATACAAGCACTCTATGGTAGAGCCTTCTGTATTCTCACTTCTACTAAATTCACCTGTTTGATTTTCTTAATGACTATTGCATCTTATATTGATGGCTTCTAGTTTTGGTCTTCTACATTTGATCAAAATCTTTCATAATTTTAAAGATCTCACCCTCAGCTTTCTCTTTAAAACATTTCAATTTTTTTCTCCTAGATAAAACCTCGCAATTCTGGTATGATCCTTGGAAAACCTCTTGGGACACATCTATGGCAACTATGTCTTTTCTTACAATATGCTAGCTAGAACTCTAAGTGAGGTCAAAGGTTTGATATACCTGTAGCATAAATTATATTGATTTATAAAGCAAAAGTAAACTTTAATACTCCTACCCAGGTTTTCATTTTATTTAAATACAGAGCTTGTGGCTCTGGGTAAATTAGAATGGATATAAAGTATTTTGCCATTGTGGTTTGCATTTTCCATAATTCAGTCTGATTTCCGTGCTATTCATTGAAAATATTCCTCTGACACTGGGATAAGTCCACATGCAACAAGACACATCTTCTCTTCTCTTCTCAGTTCTTCTGTCATTTTGTCAGTGGTAATAGCAACGTCAAGTGTGCTCCATCATAACTTATTGAGTTGTACCATCACATAGAATATTCAATAACGTAGTTCTGAGAAATAGTCACTGGAATCAAAAATTAATTGTGATTTCTCTCCACAGATGCTGCCAGATCTGCTGACATTTCCAGCAATTTCTGTTTTTATTTCTGATTCCCAGCGTCCACAGATCTTCTGATTTTCATTCAATGACATATTTGACATCTGCTCTTCTTTATCATGAGGTTTAATACAGTAGTAAAGCAAAATTACTAGGATTCTTCTGTTTTACTGGTAGTGTCCTTACTCTCAGCAGGTCTGGGTTCAGGTCCCACTTGCTCCAGTGTTGTGTTAACATGCCTGAACAGGGTGTTTAAAAATATGTTTGGGCTAGCCTCTGCAATGTGTTTTAAAGGGGCTCTTTTGGCACAGTGGTAGTATCCTAACTCTGAACCAGAAGGCCTAGAATCAATCCCAAATGCTCCAGAGTTGTGTCATAACATAAACAGGTTGATTAAAATATTTATCCAACCAGCTCTGCTGAAGGCCACTCAGTCTTAGGGCTCTTGTGGTCCAGTGGTAGTGCCCTTATTTCTCGGCCACAAGGGTTTGAGTTCATGTCTCACCTGCCCTGGAGTCACGATATGTCCGAATATGCTATAGAGTCATATTCACACAGCATGGAAACAGACCCTTCTGATGAAGAAAAAAATATCCAGTACAATTTCTAATTGGTTTTCTTGTCACAAGAATAAGAGTTTCAGGAAGCTAGGTACATTTTCAAACTATGAGATGCTTGTAAATTCTGAGCTCCATGTTTAAAGATACATGAAATCACTGAATTTGTTCTTAATATTTATTCTTTTAACACCGATATCCAGGCTTTAAATGCAATGCATTGGAAACATTGTTGTCTAATAACTTCCATATTTTTCACATGCTAGGTGCAGAGTATCTGTCAATAGCTTTGGAATTCAGTCATAATTCTAATTTTACTTTTGGGTTACCAACCTAGAGCAGTGGGCATGAGGTGGATTTGCATAACATGATCTTTATTTCAGAACTTAAAAGGCTCAATACAAACATACAAGGAAAGAGGGAAAAAAAAATGAACAAGTGTCAGAATGAAATCCAAATAAGAAAAATTCCATTCCCTGAGGTGCTGCTGGGGTCTTTGAGAAGTACGAGAGAGAGAGATTCTTCTCTACCGACAGGAGGAACAAATATGCTGCTGAGACAAAGAAAGCCTTCGAGAAAATTGTGGAGCCTAGCCGCAAGATTATGGTGACACTCTCCTCAATTAAATCAGAAAGCTGGGCATCCTGCCTTGTGTATGATCCCAATCATCATTCTACCTCATCAAGCTTATTCAGAACACTGAGAAAATAATTGTTTGATTGTGTAACATTGATTCATGAAGAGGAACTAATATTTGATAAACCTATTAAAGAGTTTTTATGAGGATGTTTGATTGGAGTCAATAAAGGAGAACCAATGGAGGTAATTTGAGTTTTCAGAAGGATTTTGATAACATCCCACAAAAGGAGATTACTAAACAACATTAAAGCACATAAAATTGAGGTAATACATGAGAATGGTTAAAAGATAGATTAACAGGCAGAAAACGGAGGGCAGCAATAAATGGGTTATTCTCATGTGGGCCAAGATCAGTGGAATAACATAAGGATCAGTGCTTACACCTCAGCTGTTCACAATGATATAGGGACCAAATGTAATATTTCCAAATTTGCAGATTACATAGAAGTTGGTGGGAATTGCAGTGATTGTAACGAGGTCAGCCAGGTGGACCTCGTAGAACATGGTTTCCCCAGTTGGACAAAGTTAACAGCCCCAATCAGGGAGTCCTGGCTGACAGATATAAACAGGAGTGTCACAGGTCTGTTCACTCTGACAGCTGGCTCCGAGGAAGATGGACCAGTGTCAATTACTATGCACATGTAGATAAAGGGTGACTTGGTGACTCGATATCTGCCTCTGTGGAGTCACCTCAAGAATAAGAGTTGCAAGGAGGCTTTAAGAGAACTTAGACAGGCTGTGTGAGTGGATAAGAGACATTGATGAAATACAATGTGTATAAATATGAAGTTATCTACTATTGTCATAGGCATAGAGGTGCAGAGGCTTAAATAACAAGAGATTAGAAAGTGTTGATCTTCAAAGAGACATAGGTGGGCTTGTTCACAAGTTATTGAAAGATAGCATGTATTTTCAGAAAGCAATTTGGAAAACAAATGATACATTAGTCTGAATTATTGTGCACAGACATTAAAGTAAACAAATAGAAAACAACACTTGAGAGATGTGTTGATTCTTTTGGAGGTTACACTATGGTTTAGAAAAAAATATTTTTAATTCCCCTCTCAATTCAACTTCAGAGCACTGGAGATATTAAAATCAGAGCAAAAGCACAGGTGCATGCTACATTTCATTGCAACAAAAGATTGATCAGTGACCCTGTGTGCTATTCATAACCATTACACACAGTTTCTTTATTAGGCTAAAGGGTCAAATATATTTTTACTTCAAAAATAACTACTCAGCATGTTACTATGACACAGACCCTTTGCACATCAGATCACATGGAACTGAAGCCTGAGTACTTAAGGCTGCAGCAGTTATGTCCTCTTGCTGAGCCTTTTAAATCATTATATAAATATATAAACACAATTATTTGAAGCACAGGTAGGCCATTGAGCCCTCTGAACCTAATCCACTATTTAATGAGATTATGGCTGATCCTGTATGTCAACATCATTTTAATGAATCATAGAATCATAGAATCCCTACAGTGTGGAAACAGGCCATTTTATTGCACAATCCCTGTATCTCTTGATATTTTTAAGATGTGAAAATCTATCAATATTGAACACACTCAACAATTAAGCCTCCAGAGCCCACTGGGACAGAGAATTCCCCAGACTGTGCACCCTCTTCATGAAGAAACTTATCCTTCTCTTAGTCCAAAATGAACAACCCCTTATTCTAAAAGTTTTGTTAGTCTCAGTGAAATCACTTCCAGGTGTACACTCAGAGAATAAAAACCCAGTCTATTTAATCTTTCATCAGAGGCAAACAATCAATCCCACAAATTAATTTTGTGCACATTTGATGCACTTTCTCTAATGGTAAGTGTTCTCTTTTAGGTATGTGAAGTAACTGCACAGAGGCCTGTATCCGGTCACCAAGGTCACCCTTTATTTATAAGTGCATTGGCTGTGACCAGCCAATGCAAAGCCAGTCCCTAGATTGAGGGGACCTGCTGAATCTCCTGTTTATATCTGTCAGCCAAGGCTCCCTGATTGGCCCGGGTTAACAACACCAAACGAGAATCTAATAGTCAATGATATCCACCTGGCCATGGTTCCGATCACTGCAAAATTGCCTACAATAATCCAACAGTACTCTTACTAAGGCTCTGTATAATTGCAATTATACAATTATGGAATTATGGGCAAGAAATGCTGGCCAGCCAGCGACGCCCACATCCCACAAATGAATAGAAAGAAAAAAACACTTCTACTTAATAGAGACAAAATACCACTTGTCTTCTTGACCTCTTGTTGTATCTGCATGTTAACTTCAGTGATTCCTGAAGAAAGACACTCAGGTTCATTTGAAGCTGCAAACTTTGCAGCCCTCTCACCATTGAAATGCTCTGTATTTCTGTTTTTCCAACTGAAGTGGATGACCTCACATTTCTCCACATTGTATTCCAACAACTAAATTTCAGCCTACTGATTTACATAAATAAAACTTGTTCCTGTTCACTGAGGAGTGTGTAGGCTACAGATTTCTACACAACCAACAAACCAGATCCAAGTTTTCTATTCTTACTGCATTCAACCATGAATATTGGTAAACAGTGAACAATTATCAGGAGGCAGCAGCTCCAAAAATAGTTCTATCCTCAATGATGGAGGAGTCCAGCACATCAGTGCAAAAGCTGCAGTATTTACTGTTTTAAGAGCTGAGTATGCTAATGAGCCAAGAACTAGGATGACACCATGTAAGCAGCAGCACGCTAGACTAAGGATGTGCATCTAAATTGTTTTGTAACAAGTTATCAGTCTGTCTGTTAAAAAAGCTGTTAGACATTTTCAAGTAAATTGAGTCTAAACTATTTGTTAGTATGCAAAAGAGGTAATTCTGTGTTAAGGAAAACAACAGAAGAATGTGACATGGTGATTATTTTTCTTTAAAACAAAGCAAAGGCAGGGATGCAAACTTGAAGTTTATAGGAAGAGGATTCAAACAAGATTTGAAGCATTGTAGAAGTTACAGTGGGACCCCAGAAGAAAGAATTATTACACAAAAACTGTTGGCTGACCAGTAAGTACTTCAGTAAGGGCAGCACGGTGGCTCAGTGGTTAGCACTGCAGCCTCACAGCGCCAGGGACCTGGGTTCGATTCCAGCCTTGGGTGACTGTCTGTGCAGTGTTTACACATTCTCCCTGTGTCTGTGTGGGTTTCCTCCAGGTGCTCCAGTTTCCTCCCACAGTCCAAAGATGTGCAGGCTAGGTGGATTGGCCATGCTAAATTGCCCATAGTGTTCAGGGGTGTGTGGGTTATAGGGGGATGGGTCTGGGTGGGATGCTCCGAGGGTCGGTGTGGACTTGTTGGGCCAAAGGGCCTGTTTCCACATTAGAGCTTCTATGATTTTTTTGAGCTGGAAATTATTGGAGCACCATACACGTAGCAAGTCAGTTACAAATTGAGATGTAAAAAGTCACAGGGCTAGCGAGACAACCTTGGATGTGAGAAATAAAATCTATCATGTTAGTGGTTGACTAGAACCATAAATGAAACATGAGGTGGACAGAGGGTAAACTTGAACAGGGAATACTTTATTATGCATCCTCTCAACTCCACAGTTGGGTCTAGACCGCCTTCCCTAGCTCCTGTCTGCACATTACCTGACCCCTTCTCTTAAAGGGCAGCAAACACCCAGCTACATACATAACACTTCTCCCTCTTTATTTCAATACTCCCTTTAATAGAATATACACATCCAATACTTATAATTATTGTACAGGCATTGTCGTTAACATATGTACATTGTCAGGAATATTTAAAAAAAACAAAATAAAACCAAAACAACCCTTCCATAGGATCGGTTTCTGAGAGGGATGGCAATTCTTACAAGAAAGGTTCCTCACTTCAGGCACCTTTTCTAGTGTAGTCTCACAAACTTCCTGAAATTCTGCAGATATGTCCCTCTCTGATTTGCTGTTGTTGCCCTGTGACGCTGCTGTTGTCTCCACCCTCGTTATGGCCAACCGTGCTTGGAGACACATGATTCAGTTGATCCCACTGGTTCCATCTGGACTGACTCAGTATTCTGAGGGACATCCATTCATTGGTGAGGTGTGACAACCAGCTACTATGTGTTTCCTCCAGACCAGTTCATCCCTAGTCTGTACCATTTATGACAACAGTCCTGTTTGAGCCACAACTGCTGTGATCCCACTATCCTGACATAATTCTGTGCCAACACCTTGTCTCCTCTTTGGAATATATTTGACCTTGAGGTTCCCAACCGTCTGACCATTTGTCCTTCTTGATTTCACTCTACCACCTCTCTGGTCTTTTCTAGCCACAGTAATCATAGAATCCCTATACTACAGAAAGAAGACATTTGGCCAATCAAGTGCACATTGACCTTTCGAAAAGCCTCCCACCCACACCCTGTAACCTTGCATTTACCATAACTAAGATACCTAACCTACATATCCCTGGACACTATGGGGCAATTCAGCATGGCCAATCCACCTAATCTGCACATCTTTCAACTGTGGTAGGAAGACAGAGTACACAGTAGAATGCACATTCTTCCTGCTTCTGCATGGGAAACTCCACACAGTCAGTCACCCAAGGCTGGAATCGAACCCAGGTTCCAGCATTGTGAGGCAGCAGTGTTGACCACTGACCCGCCCATATTTGGTTCTAGTCAACCACAAACATGGTTCTCAGCTGGTGGTTATACATTAAGGACGCTGGTGACCACTGGGTCATCACGTATGACATCCTCTTGTACTTACTGAGTCGTCATCCTAGCGAATTCTCCCTTTGTGAGGCCTTTAAGGCCTGCTTCAAAGATTTGTACAAATCTTTCCACTTGGCCCTATGTCACAGGGTGATACACAGCTGATCTCAAATGTCTGACTCTGTTGTTTTCCAAGTACTCCTCAAACTATTGCACCATAAACTGTGGACCGTTGTCACTCACTGCTTGTTTGGGGATCCTGAACATGGCAACTATTTCATCTAGTTGGTCTATTGTTGCTTCCGCCAATACAGACTTTACGACCACTTACCTTGGGCCACTTGGAGTGGACATCCACGACGACTAGCAACATCTGTCCCTTTACTGATCCTGTGAAATCAACGCGAGTCTGCTGCCACTGTGATTGAGACCATTCCCATGGGTGAAGGAGCAACTACAGCAGTTCCTTCCTTACTAATATGCAAGATTCGTATGATCACTCAATCTGGAGTCCACCTTCAGCCATTAACAGTAGCCCCTGGCTACTTCTTTCATTTACACACATTGGGTGCCCTTGGTACACTTACTCCAGCACCTTTCCTCTTAATGGGGATTGGGATAACAAGTCTAATTCCCAACATTAAACACCCATCTGATACAGACAATTCCCACCTTCTGGATAGGTAAAGGCATTATTCTGGGTGGTTTCCATGACACGTTCTTCCTCTCACAACTGAGTCCACCATTAGGCTCAAAACTGGATATCTTGTGTTCCCAGGAAAAGTACATAATTTTCAGGTTCCTGTCAGGAACATCCTTATTTCCCAGTAGTAGTAACCTTGACATAGCATCCACATGGCCATGCTTCTCAGACTGACAGTATCTGATGTCATATGAGAAGGCTGAAAGATTCTTGAGTAGATTTGTAGCTTGGGTTGTGGATGCTGTGGTTGGTTCACTCGCTGAGTTGGTTCGTTGGTTCGCAGAAGCTTCATTACCCTGCTGGGTAACATCATCAGTGCAGCCTCCGATGAAACACTGTTGTGTTTTCACGCCTGGTATTTAAACTCCGGGGTCCATTGGATTTGATTACCTCATTTCCAGTTTTCCTTCACGATGGTGTATATATTGGGTCTAGTTCTAGGTGTTTGTTGATGGCCTTCTTGGTGGAGAACCAGGCCTCTAGTTTGGCCACAACAGTACATGAACACCAACTAGCAACAAAAAGGCACGACCAATACTCACTCATCTCCATTCACATGGATAAGGAGGACCACCAGTTCGATTGGGACAACACCAGGATCCTAGGACAGGCCAAAAGGGACAAGCACGGAAATTCCAAGAGGCCTGGTTCTCCACCAAGAAGGCCATTAACAAACATATAGAACTAGACCCTTTACATACACCTCTGCAAAGGAAAGCCAGAAATGAAATAATCAAATCCAAAGGACCCCAGAGTTTAAATACCAGGCGGAAAAACACAAAAATACTTCATCGGAGGCTGCACTGATGATGTTACCCAGCAGGGTAATGAAACATCTGCGAACTAATGAACCAGCTTGGTGAGCAAACCAACCACAAGGCTGAAAGAGCTAGTGCCCATCTCTGCAGGCGTGCTGCCATTGTACGAGTTCCAAAAATGGAGGTTAGCTACCTATGGTCTGTCAGCAGCACAAATTGCCTTCCATAAAAAAAAAGGGTGAACCTCTTAACACTGAACACGATGCCCAATCTTTCCCTTTCCACTTAGGCATACTTCTCCTCCTTTTATATACACCAAAATTGGTGGTATACTCAACAGTCAAGAAGATTATCTAAGAGTGTAAAGGGATCTTGATCATTTGGACCAATGGACTGAGGAGTGGCAGATGGAGTTTAATTTGGATAAGTGGGAGGTATTAAATTTTGGTAAATCAAATAATGGCAGGACTTATACAATTAATGGTAGGCCCTGGGTAGTGTTGTCAAACAGAGGGACCCAGAAGGAGTTCAGGTACATAGATTTTTGAAGGTTGCATCACAGGTAGACAGAGTGGTTAAGAAGGCAATTAGCACGCTTGCCTTTATTGCTCAGACCATTGAGTATAGGAATTGGGACATCAGGTTGAGGTTTTACAGAACACAGTTGGTGAGGCCACTTTTGGAGTACTGTATACAGTTCCGATCGCACTACAACAGGATATTATTAAATTGGAGGTGGTTCAGAAAAGATTTACAAGGATGTTGCTAGGATTGGAACATTTGAGTTATAAGGGGATGCTGGATAGGCTGGGCCTTTTCTCGCTGCAGCATAGGAGATTGAAGGATGAGCTTATAGAGGCTTATAAAATCATAAGGGGCATAGATGAGGTGAAGAGCAAAGGTCTTTTCCTTAGGGTGCGCGAGTTCAAAACTAGGGGCCATACTTTTAAGAGAAAAATTTAAAAGGAACATGAGGGGCAACTTTTTCAGGCAGAGGGTAGTTCGTATGTGGAATGAACTGCCAGGGGAAGTGTTAAATGCAGGTACAGTTACAACAGTTAAAAGACATTTGGATAGGTACATGATTAGGAAAGGTTTAGTGGGATATGGGCCAAATGCAGGCAAGTGGGACTAGTTTAGTTTGGGAAACTTGGTTGGCATGGACAAGTTGGACTGAAGGGTCTGTTTCCGTGCAGTATGACTCTATGACTATATGTCTTCATTAGTGACCTCAATACAAATGCAATGGGCCTTTCCTCTTGATTCAGCAAGACGTGTACAGGACCAACCCCATAAGGTGAAGTATCACACACTAGCTGCACTGGCAACTTCTAGTAAAAATTAAATCAACACTGCCAACATTTTTAAGCCTTTTTCCACCGCCTGTTAAGACTCCTAACATTTCTGGGTCCATTCCCATGGCTGCCCTTCTCCCAGCAACCAGTGCAGGGTTTAAGCATAGTTGCCATATCAGACACAAACTTGCCATAATAATTTATTAGTCCCAAGAACAATCTCAGTTGAGACACATTCTCCGGTCCAGGGACCTTCATGGTATCTCCATCTTGTTGGGCACCTTGTGTAATCCATTGATTACTTAGCTTGCTCCCTTTTTATAGTCTGTGCTCCTGCAATCTTTTTAGGGTTCCATAAAATAGAATTGTAGAATCACTACAGTAAGGCCGTTCAGCCCATTGAGTCCACACTGACCCTCTGAAAAACATTCCACCCAGGCCCAACCCTACTACCCTGTCCTTGAATTTCCATCCTAGACATTATGGGCAATTTAACATAGCCAATCCACCTAACCTGCACATCTTTTGACTGTGGGAGGAAACCAGAGCACCTGGAGGAAACCCACCCAGACATGGGGAGAACATGCAGACTCCACACAGTTGGTCACCTGAGGCTGGAATTGAACCTGGGTCTCTAGCGCTATGATGCAGAAGTGCTAGCCACTGAGCCACCCTACCACCCCTCTTCTAGGATTTTCAAATGCTCCCCTTTAGAGGAGCCAATCACCAGAATATCATCCAGATGAAGACTGGATGCCTGGCAACACACAAAATTTGGTCTGTGGCTTCTGGAATACAGCGGGTACTGACATGATGCCAAAGGAAGTCACTTGTAGCGGAACAGTTGTCACTATTGTTAGCGGCAGCTGGCACTCCTTCATGATCCCCTTCTGCAGTTAGGCCTGTGACAGACCCATTTTTGAGAATTTCTTTCCCCCAGCCAGTCCACTGAACAGGTCCTTAATGAGTAGAAATGGGTATTGATCTGCACACAGGGCTGGGTTGACTGCAACCTTAAAGTCACCACAAATCTCCTCTGTGCAATCTGTGTTCAAGACCAAAAGATTAGAGTGGCTCATTCACTGTTGGTTACTGATTTCAATGTTCCCAGAATACCAGCCATTCTAGTACCGCCTCCACTTTAGCCAGATGGCATATGGTACTGGACATGCCTTCACACTCCTTGGATGAGCCTCCTGCTTCAGCAGAAGTTTAATTTCTACTCCCTTCATTTCCTGCAGGGTTCCCTTGAAGACATTTTTATATCTGGCCAAAATCTGTTGCAAACTCGTTTCTGAGTCTGCCAGCCTATTAACCACACCCCAATTTAACTTTAATTTCTATAACCAGGACCATCCAATTAATGCAGGGTAGTCGCTTTTCATTACATACAGAGGCAATTCAGCACACTTTTACTCCACATAGCCCTTCAGTGGCACCACTTTTTCCATGTATGTTCATAGCATAATCGTGGCAGGCTTCAATGGTAGTGACTCTAACCTTTCCCTATCTATTGATTTGGGAATCACAGACAGTGCTGTACCTGTATCCATTTCCATCATTACTGTTTCCTCTCTAATTTGAGAAGAACCCAGAAAAGATGAGATTCACCCTGTACCAACAAGATGTTTAACCAGAACTCTGCTGATACTGGGCCTTCTGCTTTTCCTGCAGACCTGACTGACTTCCGGATTATTGTCTGGCTGGTGACGTGTACCACATGCCTTGTTGTCTAAACTATCTCCTTTCGATACCCCTTCTCTTGCTTGAGTTGTACGACGTAATTTCGGGCAATATGGCCCACTCGCTTAGACCTTGGGCCCTGTCCTTCTCGAGTCCAACATTTGCTCCTTGTGGCCACTCTTGCCACATCAAACAGTATTCTACAGTTTGAAATTTCCGTTACTTTATGCACCCGGGCGTCACCACTCAATTCTGTTGCTTCGCTGGGGTCAACTCCAGTGAGGTAGCAATTTTGAAAGCTGCCATGAAATCCAGGTGTCTTCTTGTTAGTAGCCTCCATTAGATGGCTTCGTGTTGGAGGCCACAAAACAAATGATCCTGCAAGATATCTTGGAGGATCCCTCTGAACTCGCAATGTTCCACTACCTTCTTCAAGGCGGCCACAAATTGGGCGATGGACTCTCCTTCATGCTGTACCTGTTTATAAAAACAGAAACATTCCACAATCATTAGGGACTCTGGCGCAAAATAACTTCCCAACACTTTGCATAGTTCTTCGAATGTCTTCTCCATGGTTTTCTCTGGCTGCACCAGACTCATTAGAACTGCAAAAGTCCTGGTCCCAATGGTACTCAAGAAAACTGGTACTATTATGTCTTCAGCTACTTTGTTCACCTTTCAGTATGCATTCAAATGTTGGATGTACAGAATCCAACTTTCTGTCTCTTCATCAAACAGTCCTATTGCTTCAAATTAGCCTGCTATTTTGTTTCCCACCATTTGAATCTAGAAGTCTTTCACAGTCTGAGTCCCTCGATGAACTTTCTCTGTGTTAGCCCCTCCCTCCCCGATGGTGCAAGCATTTTTCCCTGGGGTCAATCACAGCCCAAGTCCAGTTGCGATTGTTTTCCACGACAATTTCAGTAAGCTCCCAGGTGAGTGCTTCCCTCTTTAGCCATTGGCTGAGTCCCGAGGCCCTTCACAACTGCTGCTTTCGGTCTGCCTCCCCCCTCCCCACCTCCGGTGCGTACAGTTCTTTCTTGGCATTAATTACAGCCCAAATCTCCTTGCGAATGCTTCCCTCGATGTTACCTCCTCAATTCTGTGCTGTTTTTGAAGTCTAGTCAATGTCCTTCTTCCCAACAAAAATAAAAACAAACGGTTTGTGGGCCAGATTCCAATCTCGTGTTCCATTTATGGTTCTAGTGAGCCACAAGCATAATAACTGGAGACAAGGCAGATGGAGGGTAAACGTAAACAAGAGATGCCTTACTGTACACCCTCTCAGTTCCACAGTCAGGTTTAGACTGCCTTCCCTAGCTCCTGCTTTCAGGTCACCTGACCCACTCTCTTACAGGGACAGTGCACGTCCAACCACATACATACATTACAAAAACACTTGAGCCACAGTTGGAAATAGCACAGAGAAGAATATGATAAAAACGGCAAAAGGAGAACATCGGTTGTTTCTCTGAAACTCCATACAGAGTAGCCTTGTAATCATTCTACTATGAAATATTTACATAAGATACAGAACATCAGGAAGTCTATTAAATTCTCTACCATGAATTAGAAGGCCACAAATTACTATCTATAATAGTAAATGTCCCATTTCAATTTACATTTTTTAAACAAAGAATGAAGCAATGCTTTTTACATTTAGCCGTTGCAGAATCAGATAGGCCAGTGATGAAAGAGATAGCCTTTGGAAACAAGTGGTTGTACAGAGTCAACACTTTAGGTTTGTCTGTATAGAGATCTCTGAGAAAAAGAAACATCACAATATTGACACAATGCCTAAAGGTGGCAGAAAATATGAAGTCTCCAGTCTCCATGTTTGATAAGAAATTAAAGATTTGAGGTAAGAGTGATATTTCTCTGAGGTTGAGTATCTATAAAGGATATTGTTGAGGAATGTTAAAACATTATTGCGTTTATGTTCAATTTTTTCTAAACTGTCTTATATATACATATTAGATTTTTTTGCATAATAAACTTTCGTTAAGGAAAATTTATAACCTTGTGTGTGTACAGAGGATGTAACTAACTGCAAAATTAAACTTCTGATTTATCAAGACAGGTTTCATTCTGGGATGACTTGTCCAGTAGTGCCATCAGATGGGATCATATCACCAAGCTTCAATCTAGTAAACATCTCTGAATCACTTTCAATGCAATTACGTCCTTCCTAAATTGTACAAAGTATTTGTGATGTGATATAATCAATGCCGTGCATTATTGAAGCATAGCTTCCTTATTTTTATGTTCAGTTCCTCTTGTAATAAAATATAACATCCCACTAGCTTTCTTCATTACATGATGTACTTGCAAATAGGCCCCTATAATGTGACAGTTGCATTCTTGTGTGACCTCACGCTATAGAAAATCGCATTATAGGGAAATTGCTATACCTGTACTGCAGAAAGTTTGTGTTATCCAAACAGCATCCCCATTCATCAATTGTGTTACAGACAATTTGCATTAACAGAACATGCATTATAGCAGAACTACCTATACTAACTTTTCATTGCTCATGTCATAGAACACCTGGATGTCTCTGCATGTCAGAATTCAGCAATTATTCTCTATTTAATATACTACTTCTGTTTTTTACTTGCTAAAAGTGAACAACTTCACACTTTCTCATTTTATACCCCATCTGCCAAATATTTGCCCACTCATTCAATTTATCTATATCAGTTTGCAAATTGCTTGCCTTCTTTACAACAGACTTTCCAACTTACCTTTGTGTCATTTGTAAATTTAGCTACAATGTCTTTGCTCCCCCACATCTATGTTATTGATGTAAAATGTAAATGGTTAAGACCCTAGCACAGACCTTTCCTGGACTCCAATCACCATTATCTTGCCAGAGAAAGACTCATTTACGTATATTCTGTTTTCTGTCAGCTAACCAAGTTAATATATTACTCTATACAGTAGGAGACTTTATTTTCTAGAATAACATTTGATGTAGCACCTTTTCAAATGCTTCACAGAAAACAAAGTAAAGTCAGTCCAGGGGCTCCCCATCTCTTGCATTGATACATTTACAATGAAATGAAGATATGGCAATTCTCATTTAAACCACAGGTATTCCACCTGGTAGACACATATGGACCAACAAGAGCAGGACTACCATTATGTATGGAATTCAATATTCCGACCATTTGTGAAATCACCTCGATACCAATCACAACAGAGCATATCAAGACTCGCATTACATTGATCCAAATTGAGTCAAACAAATATAACAAGATAGAATTTACGCCGTAGGAAATTTCAAAAGGTGATGCTGTATTGCATTCAGAGAAGATACAATTCTGTCAATCGCTCCTCCCAGAAAGTGCATTATTCACATAGAACAGCAAACTGGGAATGAAGTATGAAATGGCATTATCAATCAGAGGTCAACGTACAGACTACTGCTGTTCTATCACGTGCATGTTAAAGGAAGGTGACACAATTTAGGTATGTGTGGATCTAAGATGTTGAATTTTTTCTATAAAGAGAAGCACTGAATCCTAAATTCAGAGGAACTATGCCAAGCATAGATATTGGTTGGTTCACATGGCAAAAAAAGTCTCAAGGAACACAATTCTGGAACAATTTGAAAGATATTTCTTCCAGAGACTTCCTTTTGGTCTATTTGACAACTCTAGAAAGCATTCCAGCATGTGTGCGCTCAATATTTCTGTGATAGACAAAACCAAAGATGAGCACAACCAAAATCTACTACTAATGGTGCCAGTTCATCATGGAGGATTTGTCTTCAACAGCAGGAAGCTCCATATGAACGTAAGATAGATCAATATTTTTTAGCTCAAGCCATTCACGTCAAAGGATTGTCCCAGTCCAGGCAAGTTGAAGATATGCAACACATGCTTACCTCCCAAGAAAAAGAAGACCTGCTGATCTTCCCTCAGATTTTGAGCTAACGTACATACATACCAAACTTTCAATGAAGCACTATCATTAAAAGAGCTCTTAAGGAAAAACATTCCATATTTATGGCAGGAGGTCCATTAGCATATGCTCCAGTAACTCAAACAAGCATTTTCAGCAGAGGCTTGAATCCTACAACATTGCAACCCAAGAAAGAAGACAATCCTGGAATTTAATGCATCTCAAAGGATCAGAAGCAAGCCAATCACATCCAATATGAAACACCTACATGTGCAATGGTATCAAGATTCCACATATATCTGATCAGTAAGCAGTTCACTGTGGAAACAAATCACAAACCACTGGAAAAGACAAAACAAATAAGGGGACCAAAATGACTACAACAAATACTAGTAAAAATACAGAGGTCCAAATTCGACATCTGCTACAAACCTGTTGAATGATTACCTTGGGTACATAGAGCAGATTACTAAATCCAGTTACAAATACAAGGAATTCCACTTGGCTTACAAATTGATGACATGATCGATCTGATGAATAATCATCAGCACAAATTCAAGCCACTTCAGGAGAAAAAAAGCAAATTATCCAAGACTGAAGGCACTAGGGAAAGATCAACGCTGGAACCACAACAGTTTACAATTTACAGAAATTATTTTTTATTCATTGGATGTGGGCATCACTGGGTGGACCAGCATTTATTGCCCATCCCTAATTGCCCAGAGCCAATTGCTGGAGTCACATGCAGGCCAGACCAGGTATGGATGGCAGTTTCCTCAGTGAACCAGATGGGCTTTTCTGACAATTGACAATGGATTCATGGTAGATATCAGACTCTTAATACCAGATTTTTACTGAATTCAAATTCCACGACTGTCATGGCAAGATTCAAACCCAGGTCCCCAGAACATTACCTGGGTCTCTGGATTATCAGTCCAGCAATAATACCAATAGGCAATTGCTTCCATTTAGATGCAGGGATGGATGGTATAGATAGGTAGGAAAATAAAATGAAGAACTATAGCTGCTAGAGATCTGAAACACACAAAAACTGAAATTGCTGGTGAAACTCAGCATGTCTGGTAGCATCTGTGAAAAGAAAACAGAGTTAATGTTTTAAGCTGAAATGACCTTTCCTCAGAATTGAAGTTCTAGTTAATTTTAAAGGCTTCTATTAGAGACCCAAGTTCTGCTAGTTGTGCCAATTTATCTCCATGTATACATCCCCATTCATTTTTCCTCCCATCTTCCACCCATATCCACACTGTGGATTACCACTTACTATTCTCTGGATCCATCTACATAGGGCATCACATCTGCTTCCTGCAGTGGTTCCTGGCTTCCTGTATCAACACAGTCATCACCCTGCCATAAATCACATACATATTCCTTGCTTACTCACTTGATTTGTCTATTTTTAGGAAGTAGTACACTTTCCTATTGTGCCCTTCCAGCATCAGATACTGGTTTCAATTTGTTACAGATGCAGACTTGGTATAATACTTGTAGCCTGATCAGCTTTTTCACTTGCCTGCCTTTTCCAGCACTCCTTAGATTGTTGTGGTGGATCACCAGGCTGCCAAACTTTTATTTTCATTTTATCAATCAGGTTCCTATGCTTTTCTGAGATAGAGAGACACTGTTCTTTCAATTGATCCCATTCCTCAGCTCCGGGACATTTAGCACAACCATCTTCAGCTGCTACATCAATGACCTTCCCTTATACCAGATGACTTGAACCATGAGTACTGGGTGGCATAGTGGCTCAGTGGTTAGCAATGCTTCCTCACAGCACAAGGCATCTGGGTTCGATTCCACTGTCTGTGTGGAGTTTGCACATTCGCTCCTTGTCTACGTGGGTTTCCTCAGGGTGCTCTGGTTTCTTCCCATAGTCCAAACATGGGCAGGTTAGGTGGATTCGCTATGCTAAATTGCCTATTGTGTCCAGGGATGTGCAGGCTAGGTGGATTAGCCATGGGAAATGCAGGGTTACAGGGATAGGTGGTGGAGGGGGGTTGGACTGGGTGGGATGCTGTTCGGAGGGTCGGTGCAGACTCGCTGGCTGTTTCCATGCTGTGCGGATTCTGCAATCCTATAAACAGAAGTGGAGATGTTCACTGATAGTTGCACAATGTTCAACACCATTCGCAACTCTCTGTACTTCTGGTAAGATGGCGGTGGAGTCGGACTTCTGAGCCTGGGGATTGTCCGCATTTCTTTTAGTTTTTTTTCTCTTTTATTGTACTTACCTCTTGAAGAGCTTAGTTGTGGTAACAGCATTGGTGACAGTGAGCGAGCCTAGAGTGGACTCGTGGCAGCAGCATCAGGTGAGTTTGGGGTCCTGGTAGCTTCTGCCTAAAGAAGTCCTAGCACTGACTCATACCTGCTGTGGTGGAGGCAAGTTTGGGTCCCCGGCCGCAATTCTATCCAGTGCAGATTCACGGAGGCAATGGCAGAGATGAGTTTAGACCTGGTACAAGACCTGGTGGCATTGGCAGCAGCTGTATTGGCGAGGTGAGACTTTAGTGGACTCACGACAACAGTAAAGTTGAGTTTGGGCTGGTACAGTAACTGGTTGTATTAGTGGTGTCTGCATTGGCGAGGTGTGGCATGAACTCATAGTGGCGAGGACATTGGTGAAGGCAAGATGGCACCAAAGAGTGGTGACTTTCATTCCAGCAGTAGCAGCACATTAAAGGGGACTCATGCCTGGCCACCAGGCCCGTTGGCAGAGCACTTAACAAGAAGGACTGTAGAGTCGAACACTTTTTCTTTTTTTCTTTATTTTTCTGCCTTTATATTCTTTGTTTTGGTTCATATTTATTTTAAGATGGCATTGAAGAATAATGATACGATACAACATTTTTCATCATATTTTGTCACAAAATATACATGACAATAATTAAATCAATTTTATTAACTCCTCAGAAACCAAAGCAGTTCAATGTTCAAATGCAGCAAAATTCAGACATTATATTGGTTTGGGTTGAAAAGAGGCAAGTAACATTTTTACCACACAAGTGCCAGATAATGACCATCTTCAATAAGATAGAAGCTAACCATCACTCCTTGACATTCAATGGCATTACCATCACTGACTCCCCTATCAATAGTTTAGGGGGTTACCATTGACCAGAATCTCAACTGGACTTACCATATAAATACAGTGGCTACAAGACCAGGTCAGAGGCTAGGAATATTGCAGCAAATAACTTACCCCGTGTCTCCCCGGAGCTTGTCCTCCATCTATAAGGCGCAAGTCAGAAGTGTGATGGAACACTCTTCATTTATTCAGAAGAGTGCAGTTCCAACAATACTGAAGAAGTGTGACACCATCCAGATCAAAGCAGCTTGCTGGATTGGCACCATATCCACAACCTCCACCGCTGATGCTCAGTAGTAACCATTTACAAGAGCACTCCAGAAATTCACCAAAAATCCTTAGACAGCACCTTCCATGCCCATAACCACCTAGAAGGATAAGTGCAACAGATACATGGGAACACCACCACTTGCAAGTTCCCCACCAAGCCTCTCACCATCCTGACTAGGAAATATACCACCATTTCTTCACTGTCGCTGGGTGAAAATCCTGGAATTCCTTCCTCAAGGATATTGCGGGTCTACATACACCACACGGACTGCAACAGTTCAAGAAGGCAGCTCACTACCACCTTCTCAAGGGCAGCTAGGGACAGGCAATAAATGCTAGCCAGCCAGCTACACCGCATCCCATGAGATACAAAAAGATCCTCAATTTCTGCTTTACCACCTGCCATTACCATATTGCAAGATATTTCATATCCAAACCATATTCTTAGGGAGCCTCACGAACAAGGATGCCTATGTCCTGAACTTAACTCATTCACTTGCTCTATGCCAACTTGTACTTTGAGAAGTCTTTTCCTTCTCTGGAGTTTATTTAAACTTTGTCCCTGAATTCAAATAAACTGCACCTGCACGCCCAAGGCTTCCTGATGCACCCTGGATTTCTCGAATCACTTTAAATATGCTGCTCAGGCGGCTTTTACCTCATGCTGTTGCACCCTGCACCTATCCGTTTGGTCTTTACCTCATTCCGTTGCACCTGGGGCCTACCTGATCTGCCTTTTACCATCCTTCCAAAATCAACCAGAGTCTTAGGTCTAAGATTCGAGTCTACCCTACTGGGCCGCTCTAAGAGCGACCTCTTCGGAGGCAGCAACAACTCGGAGGTGGTGGAGTTCATTTAAGCAAATCAAGTCATTTCTTACAAGCAGTTACCGGTAAATGCAGGGAGAGCAATTCTAGGTAGACACACAGGAATATCGAACTCACTCTGATTCATGAGTACGAGTTACAGCTTTTTATACACTGAAATAAACAACTTGTCTAGCAATCATCAGAAGTTTATCTCCACCCCCCCTTTCTAGTGTGCGCATTCCCTAATGCACATCACATGCTCTCATTTTATTTTGATAATTTAGTCAGAGTTTGATAATTTAGTCTGCTACCTACTTTGTCAGCTATTCTGTCCTATCGTCCTGTATAATCTCGTCAGCCAGCTACTTAAATGGTCAAGGTGGATAGTCCTGTGGTCTAAATGAAATGTCAATTATTTCATATCTATTCTACTGTACTTATGTATGTGTGTATGGGAGAGTCTTCCCTTTCAGTCCCCTCTGTTGGCCGATGGCCAATCCATGGCCCATGGGACAATGTATGTTCAGAGAGATATTCCTTGTTCCTCCTTTACAGTGGGTAGGTTTGATGGGGGACTGGAAATCTTATCTTTGAAAATGGCTTTGCTAATTAGGAGAATGAGCTCTTCCTTGGTAGCAACCCACTTCAGTATCATTTTCAATACAACCATTAGATTATTAAAATAATTAGCACAAGCAATTGCAAAATAGCGAGCACATGGGATACAATACAAACCCATGGATGTATGTTACCATTTAGTCCCCAGTTCCAAATCCTGAGCCACCAGGTTTTGGATTGTAGTACACTCTTAACAGTCTCTTTAGCCTAATGGATTTTGATAGATGCATTGACCCATTCATGTTCCAATTGCTTTGCTTCTTCTGCCAACTGCTCCCACGATGTACATAGACGTGACATCTGGGGAATCTTTGCTCGGGCACATATCACTGGCATGCCATAGCCCTTGACCCATGTAATATCACAGTTCTCACAATGATGCAGGCCACAGACAGGGGTGATGCAAACAGCATCTTCAAGGCACAGGAGGATGTCTCAATGATTGCTGCAGAGCTGAATGTCAATGGCCTACGTCTGATTGTGTTGACGAATGGTAAACTGAGCTCCATTTCGGAGAGATGCTTGGAGGGTTCCATTTCGAATGCCCAGGTCATGGATATTCAGGAGGCTGTAAGTTTCTTGCATGTTGTACGGAACATGCAAAAGTAAGGTGATGATCTTTTAGCTTAAACGGCTGTCCTGTAGTCAGTAAGCATGAAAGATGTCTGAGACCCTGAGCACTCTTAGTATTTGTCCAATTAGCCAAATGTTCATTGGTTATTCAGGTGGGGACCAAATTATTGCAAAGTGCCAGTAGTTGCAGCTGGACATCAGCTAAGGCCAGTAACGCAATAAAGGAGCATAGCTCAGCCCTCTGGATTGCTGTGGTGTTGTCGCTAATTTGGTCATTAAGCTGGTTGATAGACTGCTGCATAGGCTTGATCAGGGTGATGGTGTGGATGCTGATTCCTGCTCCGAGTACTGAGGTTTGTGGTGAGTTGCTGAAGATTGAGGTTGTCTTGTAGCAGGTAACAGATTTTTTCTTGTAATTGGTTAAATTGCTCATTGAGGGCTGCTAGATCAAGGGAGTTAACAGATATCACTCCTGCTGCATACCCAGCTCTTGCCATTTCAGCAAGTCCTCTTTTGGTTCGTCTATTTTCTTGGTCCAACTAAACTACGAGTCTTTGTTGAAGAATATCTGTTAGCAGAGAGTCAAAAACAGTTTTTTTGTGCAAGGAGTGGGCAGCATCAGGTTGATCTGGATCAAGAGATGATTCTTCTTTATCTGGGGGGTTAAAAACATTTGGGCTTCTGTTTCATCTGAGACTAGGCCATTACCCAGTGTATAGGTTATATTTTCAATCACAAGTGGGGCTATCGGGGGGGTTGGTTTAGGTATGGATGGTTTCAGTCATTGTCCTACTTGAATCTGGGTACTGCTTTCTAGCAGTACAGGAGTGCTTGTTTTCTCGTTTGGTGCATTTCCGATAATGAATGGTTATATGAAGTGCTTTAATTTTTATTACTGCCTCTACAGATAGAGTTGAGGCTTCTATAAGGGCCTAATTTGTTACAGGATGACCCATTTTTTTTTTTCCTTTTTTATAGTTCATTCTAGATATTTGATATGTCTTTACATGAATGCATTCAAATTCAAAATTCTGTTTACAGCCCCAAAGTCACTGACGATTCTTATATATTTAAATTCCTGAATGCTTTCACAGTAGTTCTTCAAATGTTGTTAACAAATGGCTTGATAGGTTGAGACTGCCTTATCCATCACTGCGTCTGCAGGCATATTCAGAAATTTGTATGCTTATCTGAAAGACAAAAAGTATCCATCCATTCCTCTTCAAGTGGTTTAAGGGGTCGGGTGAAAACTCCTGGACATAATTATGTCGACTGTCACTCTTCCTCCTGTACAGAAAAAAAAAAGTGTTGTATTTAATGGAGGAAATGCCTATCTTCTTTGTTAGATTGTATTTTTTTTTTTTTAAGCTCTTTGATTTCAGTTTTCTCAGATTTTAGAACATATCAGAATTTCCAAAGTTCCAAGTTTCTTATTACTTAGATTCTCTCACATCAAAGTACACTTACCATGAGCAAATCTTATGATCTGGAATTAAAGATTCACATATGTGTTAAAACAATATTTGAAAGTTCTCTCTGGTTAGAAAATGAAATTCCAAATGTGATAATTTTCCATTCCAAGAGACACATTTTTACCAAGCTTTACAATCCAATTCTTAAAAATCAACATTTTATCACAGATTTTTGTTTGAAACTATCACTGATAGTTCCTTAAAAGGATATTACATTAACCATACATGCCCCATACTGACACAGACACACATCCAAATCACCATGGATTCCCAAAATACAAAGGAAATTCAAAACATTCCCAGATCTCAAGCTCCAGGGAATGAAAACACAAACATAAAAGTTACACAAGACAACATTCAACCACCAACTAACACAGATGCATTCAAACCAGACCAGAGTTAACACTTAGTTCAATGAACACAGCACCAAAAGCTGATCTCTCTCCCTCACTCATTTTTTTCTTTTTCAAAATTTGTCAATTGTTTTATGCAATCACAATTAAATGCCATTAAGTGGAAACAGCTTTTCAGTTCTTTGTCCATTTTACCCACTCAACAAATTTAATCAAATCAGGCCCATATATGCCAATTAAGTTCCTTTTAATGATCAGATCATTGAATCCCTGCAGTGTGGAAAAAGGCCTTTTGACCCAACAAGTCCACACTGACTCACAGAACATCCCACCCAGACCCATCCCCCTAATCTATACTTCCCTGAGCACTATGGGCAATTTAGCATGGCCAATCCACTTAGCCTGCACATCTTTGGACTGCGGGAGGAAACCAGAGCACCCAGAGGAAACGCACGCAGACACAGGGAGAGTGTGCAAACTCCACACAAACAGTCGCCCAAGGGTGGAATTGAACCGGGGTTCCTGGCGCTGTGAGGTGGCACCATGCTAACCACTGAGCCACCCTAAAAAAGAATTTCACTAGAGACGTTATTCCCCAATTCGAACAAGTGGTTTAAACCAAGAATTGCCCATTTTTGTTCCAGAACTATAAACCCTACCAGTCCCTGCTTTACTGAGGGGACTCCATCCTCCTTTACAAAGTCAAACCGGCTGTTACTTACTTCTCAGAAGTAACTTAATCTTCACTTCACCAAAGAGGGACCCGTTCTCCTCTTGCAGAAGTAAAGCCTCTCAACTAAGGACCCTATTTCCTGTGGCCTCTAACCCATCAAAGGGGACTTAAGCCCCTTATTCCCTGGAGGGGGTTCTAACCCCTCTCCTTGGAGCTTTTATTTTTATTACTGCTGCCTGCTTAGGGAATTTAGTGGCCTCTATAGGGCCTGAATGCGGTGTTGGTGCCTGCCGAGGTCACAAATCCCCATCGCGCCCATATTGTCATGTAATCATGCACTACCCCTAATGCGTATCTACCATTCATATAAATGTTTATTCTTTTCCCTTTCGCTAGCACTAGTGCCTTAGTGAGGGCTGTCAACTCGGCTACGTGTGCCGAATGCACCCCATCTATCCTTTCTCTTGCTATTATCCGGCCTTAGCCATCTACTGCCCATACAGTGCATGGTTCTGCTTTCTTCCGCGCTCCATCTACATACAAGTTATATACTTCAGTTCCTTCTGAGCTTGGTCCTTGTCATTTTCCTGTTCCCGCCACCAAGCCTTTTACTCGGCGGCATATTGACGTCCGTCCCAACCATTTTTCGTCATTTTATTAATAAGTTTTTTGTTTGCTTCATATGTTGTCTATAAAATGGAGCCTTCTGGTCCCCAATTTAAGGGGTTTAGGATCTGAAGCAGCCATTGTTTAACCTGCACCCTTAACTTGGTTGAGTATTAAAATTTCTCGGCTTCTCAATCTCTTTCTTGCTCCAGCTGGTGGTCTCTACGCCCACTTTATCTGGCCGTCATGTGGCCCAGCTGGGCTCCTAATTTGGACTCAGTCTGGATGTTTGAGAGCTTTGTTACTTGTTTCGAGTAACCGAGGTCTGAGATCCTATTCAACAAATTTAAAAGTGTGAACGATGTCAACGTTGAATGCTTTTAATCAAAAGACTTGTGCTTTATCAAACCCGAATAATTCTCAGGCAGCACTCACTGTTCATCCCTACAGTCGGAATTCCTTAATTAATCTATCCATGGAGTCCATCACACAAAATATATTACTCACTTTCTTTTTTCTCTTTAAATAATACCCGACCTGCCTGTCCATCAGAGGTTTTTATTAGGGTTACTCTGCTGCTAGTCCGTCAGCACATTCTACTTCTTATTCGAGCTTGCTCTAGTGCTAGTCCGCCAGCGTCCCATCCAATTTGCTTCTCACACCGCCTTCGTGCTCTAGTTCATTCGGTTGTTTTAAAACTGGGTGTCACATCTTAGAGACAATTGACACGGGCTCGTTCTGCCTACAGGTCGTAAAATACAACGTACTCACCCTCATAGCAATTCCATGACAGTGGTCTCAAGCGGGACACCCTGCTCGCTATGCCAGTTTGTAAGAGCGACCTTCTCGGAGGCAGTAACAACTCAACCCAATGGTATCAATGTGGATTTCACAAGTTTCAAAGTCTCCCCTCCCCCTACCGCATCCCAAAACCAGTCCAGCTCGTCCCTGCCTCCCTAACCTGTTCTTCCTCCCACCTCAAGCCGCACCCCCATCTCCTACCGACCTACCGACCGACCGACCTACCTACACTCACCTTTACTGGCTGCATCCCTGCCTCTTCGACCTGTTTGTTTCCTCTCTTCTATCCGCCTCCCATTCTCTCCCTATTTATTTCAAAACCCCCTTCCCCTCCCCCTTTTCTGATGAAGGGTCTAGGCCCGAAACATCAGCCTCTCTGCTCCTATGATGCTGCTTGGCCTGCTGTGTTCATCCAGCCCTGCACCTTGTTGTCTCAGAGGTGGAGGAGTTCGTTTAAGCGAATCGGGCGGTTTATTACCAGCAGCTACCGGTAAATACATGCATAGGAAAAAATTTTAACCCTTTGATCCCTTAAAGTCCAAACAAAACTTAGGTGTGTTTATCTAAGCAGTTATTCATGATTGCATGGGAGATGTATGCATCAAAAATGGCAACTAACTCTCTGATTTGCTACAAAACAATGGTTTTATACTAATTTTACAGATAACAGTTTGCTTGTAAAAAGGTTACATACTCATATCTCTGCTGAATAGTATTCATTCTGCTCTACATTGCAATTAGTACACATAACTAAGTTATCCAATCAAGTTGAAATCAGTATGCATGGTGATATCCAATCAAATCGTATGTGTTTATGAACATATTATTTAATCAAACTGTTACATATTCACAAGTATATTATCCAATGGAATTATTACATGTTCACATCTTGAGTGTAAGTATGTACTTTGGGATTATCAAAACTCCTTACTATCCTTTTACACCCTTTAAGTGGTAAGCTCAGAGAGGTCATAATATTGAGATTGTAGACACGCTCGTCGAGCCAGTGGGTTTGGGTGCAAATGTTTCGTCACCCTGCTAGGTAACATTGTCAGTGTGCCTCCGGTGAAATGTCGGTGTTCTGTCCTGCTTGTTATTTATATGCCTCAGTTTGCTGGGGTGGTTGGTATTTCTTCCGGTTTTTTTTCTCAGTGGTTTGTACTTAGGATCTAATTCAATGTGTTTGCTGGAGGAGCTCTGGATGGAATACCAGGCCTCCAGGAATTCCCTGGCATATCTCTGTTTAGACACGCCAGGGAATTCCTGGAGGCCTGGTATTCCAACAAGAACTCCATCAACAAACAAATTGAATTAGACCATGTGTACAAACCACTGAGAAACAAAACCGGAAGTAATACCAACTACCACAGCAAACTGAGGCATATAAATAACAAGTGAGACAGAACACCGACACTTCACCAGAGGCACACTGACGATGTTACCTAGTAGGGTGACGAAACATTTACAAACAAACCCACTGGCTCGGCGCGCATGTCTACAACCTCATCCACAACCTGAGCTACAAATCTTCTCAAAACTTTAAAGTATCATAATACTGAAGAATACTTTTGCTGGTAGATAAATCACTTTTGAGAGATTGAAAAATACATTGGTGATCTTCCTGTCTTATGTATGGTGCATTTCGAAGCAAATTTTGAAGAGGAGATACATTCCAAATGTAAAATTCAGAATGTTCAGAGAGAAGAAGTTGAAACCAAAACACCTTTTTAAGTCACATTTGTTTTGTGGTGTAGGCATCTTTTGTACACCCGTTTTGGTAAGATCAGGTTTAATACCATTTGAAGAATATACTAATCCAGAGATGTTGATTTGGCTCAAGCTGATTTGATATTTTTTGCTGTTGAAAACAAGAATGTTTTCTTGCCATTAATGAGGGTTTGCTTCATGGCCATGTTTAGGTTTCCTGAGAATGCAATGTCATCTGCAATACAGAAAGAACCTGGTAGATTCTCCACAATATGATCCATATGTTGTTGGAATATATCTTCACTAACAGACAATTCAAATGGCAATCTTAGAAAACAGTGTCAACTAAGAGAGGTTCTAAAAGTGGCCAGACTTTCGTGAAAGATTTATGGACCAAAATCCATTCTAGTCATTAAGGTTAGAGAAACGCTGTGTTTAAAAAATTTAGGATTTCGTTCTTCCAGAGTATGAATCTTATGAAGTCATCACTTTAATGCAATGTTTGGTCACCTTGGATCTAAACATATGGAGAATGCCACTTTTCAAAACACAAGTTATGGAACTGCACCAATGCTTAACTTTACGAATGATGTCACTTAGTAGCATGAAATTCAATGCAAGATGGTGTATAGGATGGGCCGAAGGGTTAAAAGCTAATAATGATATTTGACAGCTGCATGACCTTGAATGAGTCCTGTGAACATTTCTTTACAGGCCGAAGACATCACCAGCAGCTTGTTTTTTCTGTGGCTGTGTTTTCTGTAACAGACAGTAGTTTTTTTTCTGCTGTATCTGTTTACTTTGTTCTGGCTGTTTAGTTACACTGTATAAGAGAGACAGAGATTTGTTCCAAGTCCCTGGGCTTCGCTGCAGCTTGGAATCATGAACAGTGCCAGGTACGAATCTAAGCCTCCAGACCAACCAGAGATCGAAGGGTCCCCAACAGGCAAAGTGGTGTGGGACTTGTTGCTCTTTCTCTTTTCTTTTCCATTTGTTATTACCACTATATTCATTAATATTACCACCATAATCATTATTACTTAATAAGCATTCATATTTAAGCAAACTGCTGTTGCCGAGCCTTCTCTTAACTATATTTAACTGAATCTGAAAAGAACCACTTGGATGCACTCTGTGATCCAATCAGATGGGCTTACCTGAATGTGAATACTATGCTTATAAAGATGGCCAGTGGTGGGTTAGGCATCATTCTTCAGAAATTACAGGTAGAATCAAACTGGTCTGGATAGACATTAGAACTTAGATTTGATATTGAGGTCTACAATCTTTGGTGTTGCAAATAATGCATTGGCTCTGTTGAGGATCTTGATATGTAGATCTATGCAGACCAGAGATAGAAGGTTCCACTGAATCGACAATAAGAAATGTTTCAGATATCCAACAAAGGGACAAATTGACATTTAAGATTGATAATGACAAAGCATGGGATTTCAGGCCTGTTGTAAATATACAGATCATGTGTGTACATCACTATACTATATTCGAGAAATTGAAACATTTTGTGTAAGACGTATAAAGGGCTAATATTTGCACGTACACCAATACTAATGTTGGCATATAGTGCACATTGTTCATTCTTTTTGAAGCATATTATTTGGATGGAAATAAAGGCTTCAGCTTTTGTGATGGTGTTCATGTCATGTGTCAAATTGGCCACATCATACTATCTGACTGAAGTCTGCAACTGTAACCTCTGCGGTCATCTCTTGGACTTTTTAACATGCTGGTGTGCTTGGTTGCGAGTTTGGAAATGAGTTTGAAATTGCTCCTTGATTGTTCTTTTTTCCTTCACATGCAGCTGTGGAGAATTTTGTGCTGCACTTTGGGTTCCTCAGAACACCAGACATTTTGCATTATTGTAACTTAATTTTTTCTCATAGAACATAACTTTCGGATGGCACAAAATGTCAGACAATGTTTTGATGAATGAGAAAATTTACATTTCGTGCAAGATTTGAATGTTTGCTGACCTTGCAATAGCCTGAAATAGTTGTTGTAGTGTCAAGCACTTGAAAATGCTGTTAGCTTGCTACAACTGTTTTGAAATTTTGTCCCTCGTTTGTTAGTAAGTCGATGGTATAGTCTTTCTGCTTGTCTGAAGTGTTTCTCAGAAAGATTTGCTTGGTGCAGAGGCAATAACCATGGGTATCTATCTTATTAATTAGTCCTGTATGCAGTACCTCATTAAATGCATTTTGGAAATGCCAAAATATATCTACTGGTTTCCCTATTTGTATCCTGCTGGTTACCTCCTTAAAAAGCTGTAATAAGTTTGTCATAAATGATCTTCCCTTCATGAAGCCATGTTGACTGTTTGATTATATTATGTATTTCTAAATACTCTACCACTATACCTTTTATAATAGACTCTAACATTTTCCCAATTACAGATGTTGACCTAACTGGCCTATAGTTGTTTATTTTATCTCTCCCACTTTATGAATAAGGGGATTATATTGACAGCTTTCCATTCTTTGGGACTTTTCCAGAATCTATGGCTTCTTGGAAGACTACAGACAACGCATCCACTATCTCTGTAGCAACTTCCTTTAAATTCCTAAG
Organism: Rhincodon typus; assembly: GCF_021869965.1. NCBI lineage: Eukaryota > Metazoa > Chordata > Chondrichthyes > Orectolobiformes > Rhincodontidae > Rhincodon > Rhincodon typus. The sequence continues at coordinate 25,832,820 of NC_063341.1, read as the reverse complement.
ATGCAACGCATGAGGTCCCGAGGACATACTGGCCCCATTAGGTTTTCCCATACATTTTCTCTAGTGATAGTTATTGTGTTTATTGTATTGTATTTGTGCCTGTAGCATCTTGATTATTTAGTATTATTGGATTGCTATTAACGTAATTTATCATTAACCCTGGTGCAAAGTATTTAATAAAGTTCTCTGCCATTCCATTGTTCCCCATTATTATTTCCTGTCTTGTTCTCTAAGGGGACTATGTACACTTTAGCTTCTCTATTACTTTTTTATATATTTAAAGAAGCTCTTACTGTCTGTTTTTCATATTACTAGCTAATTTTCCCACATTGATTTTCCCCCTCTACTTCATTTTGGTCATTTTTTGTTAATTTTTAGAAGAACTTTCCTGATCATCTGGTTTACCACTAACCTTTGGCACACTGTATGATTTTTTTTCTTTCATTTTGATACATCCTTAAACTTTCTTAGTTAACCATGGTCACTTTATCCCCTTCCTGGAATCCATCTTCCTCACTCAGGTGCATTTTTGCTCCTATCCCTGTGTAATTATTGTCATTTAAGTTTAGCACTATTCTCTCCCAAACTGAATGCTAAATTCTACCATGTTATAGTCACTGTTTCCTAGTAAATCTATTATTGTGTGATAACATGATAACCCTCCCTGATTACACATGATCAGATCCAAAATGGTCTGATTCCCTGATATTTTGTCAACTTATTGCCGAGGAAAATGTCCCAACTACGCTGAATTATTCCTTGTGGCTAACTTTGCCAATTTAATTTTCCTCATCTATATGAAGATTAAAGTCATCCATGATTAATATCTTGCATTTTCTATATGCCCCCATGATCTCCAGATTTACTGTCTGTTCTAGAAAACAGCTACTGTTAGAGGCTGAGAGACAACTCCCACCATTGTCTTCTTCCTCTTGTATTTTGTACCTCCACCGTATGTATTCGACATCATCCAATCCAAGATCATTTCTTGCGATTCTGCTTAGTTCATCTCCACTAACAAAGGTACCCTACTGTGAATTTTGAACTCTAGTGAACTTTATAGTGAGATTATCTGTAGCAAATGAGGGGTTAATAATAACAAAGAACCCCGAGAATGATCGCTTCGCGTCTTACAGGGTAGTTATAAGTACTTGTATTCTGTCATTTACTCATTAATGTTACATATATATATTTAATACTTGCTCAATTGAGTATCATCGCCCGTTTTTCTTATGCTCGTCATGAAGACCAATGTTTCCTGCTACGTCTACTCCTTCATCATGGGTTTGAGTTCCAGCAGAATTATTTTGGCTCAGATCAGAAAGTCTGCTGACATAGAGTTTGAAACAAATTTCTAAAACAGAAAGTGCCACTGCAGTCACATCAATAGAATACCTACCACAATTCAGCGTTGTTCTGAAATTGAACGGTTGTAAACCGATTAACTATCACTTCAACAGAACGCAAAGTATTCGCGTAACCAAAATTCCCCTCAAGACGTTACAGTTTATAGTATGTTCCCGTGTGAGGGCAGCTAAATGAACATTATGCTCGCCAAAGATATACTACAATTGAACGTTTGTGCGAAAAAGATAAAAAGGGATTAAGGAACTAAAACGCAGCAAACAGCGGAAATTCACCGCTCCAAACAGGACAAATACCGTTTGCCCATTGCCGTTTCAGTGGATGCCATTTGTGGCGGCGCACGTGCCAGTTGAAAACCATAGCCTGTCACACGCGCGCCTTCAAGGATTGCGCCTGCGTTCTGGCACAAGCCAATGGCGCGCGGCTCTTTTGTCGTTAGGCGTCAACGGCGTCGTTGTTGTTTTGCCTGTAGTAGAAGGTGCTTTCGCGTCGTTGTGTCTTTCTGTCGCGCGCCTGTCCCTGCCTCCCTTCACTGCTCCATTCCGTACATGGTCCTTGCTGGAGACCGGATCCGCCGCGTGCTGCTGACGGCGGTTGGAGCAACGGGCGAGCGCGGTAATGGCGTCGTGCTCTTCTGAGAAGGATATCGCCTGCGAGGCCCAAATAAGTCCCTCAGCGGAGATTGAGCTGGGTGATAAGAGCTCTGGAGAAAACAGCTGTGTTCGACCCCTGACTTCGTCCCCTCGGCCGGTGAGAGCTGCTCAGCGGGAGATGAAGCGCAAGCCGGCGGAGTCCGAGGAGTTGGAAGAAGCGAATGTTCTGCCGCCGGTTTACGTGTCAACTGTCAAATTCACCCCAGAGAGCAGGATGAACCTGTACTGTGATCAGATTTTAGCTTCTTGCAAGGTACAAAGTGGCAGTGGAGGGAAACGGGATTTAGGCACCTAGGACTCTGCGGATTAGGGTTAAGGCATAAGGAAAAAATGGGCTGCCCAGGTGGCCAAAGATGAGAAGCAAAAAGTGCAGCCAGAGTGTGATGCTGATGGGATGGAGGAATAATTATAACTTTGTTTTTTTGTTCTTGGCTCCCACCTGTTGTGCACTTGCATGCCAACCTGCAAACTTGAAAAAGTTGGCAAATTATTCTGAAGACACATGACAGTTTTGAACTACTCAATAATATTGGAATTTAATTCAGCCTACTGGAGCATAGTTGTAATTCTTAAGACAATTGGAGTTGTTATGTTATGAAACACACAGAGCAAAGAATGTTGCCCTCTGTTTCTCATCTCACCCATGCCTGCACCTACTGTTCAGAAAGTAAGATGGTATGAACTGGAATTTATGGTTTCAGGATAATTTTGTGTAGAATACAGACTCAAATTTTCCAATATGGGAAGAGGCCTACGACTCAAGTTATATTGCTGATGCGCATTTGAATCCTCACCTATGGAGATGATTCTGGCATGTTTTGTTGAGGAAATAGCAAGGGCTGCAGATGCTGGAGTCAGAATCAATACAGTATGGACTAGAAAACACAGTGGGTCAGGCAGTATCAGAGGAGTAGGAGAGTTGATGTTTCGGGTTTATACCGTTCATCAGGACTGGGGAGGGGGAAGGGAGCACACAAATAAATGGGGGGGTGGGATAGTGATAGGTGCATACAGGTAGAGGGTAGTGGAGATTGGTCAGCGAGAAGGGTGGGATGGATAGGTGGGAAAGAAGATGGACAAGTTGTCAGGTCAGGGAGGTGGCGATGAGGGCGGGGGTGGAGAGATTTTGTGAATACCTTCAGGGTGGAGGAGATCACGAGTGGGTTGCAGTGGCAGAGAGATTCAGTGAGATCTTTTCGGAGGGAGGAGGACAACTTCTTCAAGGTGGGCATTCTTGGAAGAGGGTTTTCAGTCACTTGGAGATAGCAAGAACTGCAGATGCTGGAGTCGGAGTCAATACAGTATGGAGCTGGAGGAACACAGCAGGTCAGGTAGCATCAGTGGAGCAAAAAGATTGATGTTTCGGGTTTGCACCCTTCACTGTATTGACTTCAAATTTTTTAAATTCCTGAACAAATACTGCTAATGTGCATGCCCATCTTCAGGATTCAAATGCGCCTCAGCAATATAACTTGAGTTGTAGGCCTTTTCCCAAATTGGAAAATTTGAGTCTGTATTTGACACAAAATTATCCTGAAACCACAAATTCCAGTTCATACCATCTTGCATTCTGAACAGCAGGTGCAGGCATGGGTGAGATGAGAAACAGAGAGCAACATTCTTTGCTCTGTGTGTTTTATAACATGACAACTCATAACAACTCAAATTGTCTGAAGAGAAAGTTTGTAAACAAGGACATGCTAAAACAGGAGTCAAATGTTTCTAATCCAGGAAATTTCTTTCTGTAGATATCAAGATAACATAATCAAATTCATGTTGAGTTAGTTATCAATTTTATATTTAGGAAATGAATTGTTTCTTAAATGCTTTCATGTCTTCACTCTTCACTGGAGATACTAATTTATGATGGGGACTATTTCAGAAGCACCAGACAATCTTAAGTAGAATATGCAAGAATTAGTGGCAGGTTTAGGCCATTCAGCCCTTTGAGCCTGCTTCACCATTCATGAGATCAAGGCTGACCTGATGGTGGCCTCAACTCCAATTTCCTTACCTCAATAGGTGACCATTCTTCACGAGGTAAGAAATGAATGCATTCAGCCTGTTTGACCACAGTGTAATGCCATTTATTAAATCTTATCTCAGCTTGGCTCACGGACACACAAGTATATTTTTTGGGAGGCATCAATGCAACAAAGTAAGAATTGGATTGGTACCGTGGTTCAGTGGGTAGCAGTGCTGTCTCACAGGCTAGGGACCTAGGTTCACTTCCAGCCTTGGGTGACTGTGTGCAGTTTGCACATTCTCCCCGTGTCTGCGTGGGTTTCCTCCCACAGTTCAAAGATATGCACGTTAGGCTATGCTAAATTCGCCCCATGTGTCCAGGGATGTGCTGGCTAGGTGATTAGCCATGGGAGAATGCAGGGATAGGGTTGGGTGATGGGTCTGGGTGGGATGCTGTTAAGAGGGTCTGTGTGGACTTGATGAGTCCGATGGCCTGCTTCCACACTGTAGGGATTCTATGATTCTATACTGAACAGGAAACTAAGAGAGGAATGTAAACTTCATGTCAGATACAGGCATCAGACACTATGGGATCAATATTCATACTAGGACCTTCCTGCTAAGATTCAAAGTGAGAGTGAATTTCTACAGATATTCTCCTGCTTCTCAGCTATAGCTTGACTGAATGAGTCATGAGACCATGGAACTATTGAGTAAATATTATTTGTGTTGTGTTCTTGGTTTAATTTGCTGAATTACAGAGGATGATGGGAGAACTCCACAGAAATTCAATCTGTTAAATTTGTCTTTAATTCAAAACCAACTTCCAATTTAAAAAAAAACTACAAATGCTGGAAATGTGAAAAGAAGTCTGTGCGTGTCAGAAATAAACAGATCAGTCAGGAGCTGTAAAGGGAAGAAAATTGAAGAAATTCACCAGACTTTGTAAAGGTGCCATCAGATTGGGAATTTGTTGATGTAATACTATTTCAAATAACATTTAAGACAGAGTTAAGGAGAACCTTTTTCTCAGAGTTGTGAGCCTTTGGAAGTCTCTTCCTCAGCAAGTGGTTAAAAACACAGTTCTTGATTATTTTTAAGGCAGAGGTAGATAGATTCTTGACAAGGCAGTGTAAGGTTATCAGGAGTAGGTGATAATGTGGATTAATCAGATTGGCTATGATCTTCTTGAATGGTCCAGAGGCTGAAGGGCTGACAGGCCCAATCCTGCTCCTAATTCATATGTTTATAACTCCTTTATTCAAGAAAGGAGGGAGACATAAGGAAGGAAACTACAGGTCAGTAAGTCTAAAATCTATCATACGGAAATGCTGAAATCAATTATTAAATAAGTTACTGTAGGGCCTTTAGAAAATCTTAGGGAACAGTGGGGTTGATTTCCAGTGCACTCTCCTAATGAGTCAAGGCACTAACAACTTACATTGTCATAAAAAGATTAAGAAGTTGTGATGCTACACTTCTGTTAAAAACAGACAAGTGGAAGAGAAGACAAAATTAGGAAGGTGAAGTTTTTATACATTAATACTAAATATGTGGTAATCATGAAGAATCATGTTATAGTTACACTCAGTAAGTGGTAATTTGTCTTCATGTGTTTATATCTATATGCTGTTAAGACTGTCAATTCTAGAGTTGCCTTGAGCATTAAATGGTGTAATTCGTTGTAGTCTATTGTAGTGTGATTTGCTGTGGTTTAGTGTAATGTGGTCTAACTCCATCCACACTGTTATTTATGTCCAGTGATTCACAGCTCTGTGATATCATCACAAGGTTGTTTTAGCATACTGGAAACCTTGTTCACCCTGCCCCCTCATGCATTTCCCTGGAAGAACATTGATTAACAGTTATATACTTAGTTAAATAAATTACCTAGATTACATTTTACAACATTTATTCAATATTTTCTTCCTAGGCTCTCCTAGTTGATCAAAAAAGTCTATTACCGGGTATAGAAATACTTGAAGTAATATTGAGAACTTGCATTTATTCTGCTAGCTTACAGTAAATTGATCTAGCACTCCGATAACAGACCTTGAAAGGTTAGTATGATCCAAGGGATCTGTCTGATATACTGTCGCTTTGTGGTACACCATTGGTGGGTCTCATTTTGTTTCAATTGAGCAGGTGGGTTCTGTATTAAGGATAGAAACTGGGTAAGCAGGAACAGTGAGATGACCTGTTAACATTGCATTGGATAGCTTCTTCATTTGTTCCTGAAAGACACATTGATGGTGCCCAGGCAGTTGCATTCTAACAGTACCGTTCCTTTGAAGGTGCCTTGTCCCGACTGGTTGGTTGTCCTTGTCCCAGTGTTGTTAACATTTCGGTGTGGTAAAATTTATTATGTGCTACAGGGAGGATAAGGCAACCATGGCTTCCAATAGAAGTCAGAAACAGCATAAAAGTGAAAGAGAAAGCGCACAACATGGTGAAAATTAGAGGAAGCCAGAGGATTGGGAAGCCTGTAAAATCCAGCAGAGGATAACTAAAAAGGCAATAAGGGGGAAGAAGATGAAATATGAGAGTAAGCTAGATGGAAATATAAAAGAAGATTGCAAGAGCATTTTTAGATATCTGAAAAGTAAGAAAGAGGCACGATTGAACATTAGACTGCTGGAAAATAAGCCTGGAGAGGTTGTAACAGGAAACAAAGAAATGGCTGAGGAACTGAATAGATACTTTGCATCAGTTTACACAGTGGAAGACACCAGCAGCATATCAGAACTTCATCAAAGTCAGGGGATAGAGGTAAGTGTGGTGGCCATCACAAGGAGAGAGTTCTGGGGAAGCTGTAAGATCTGATGGTGGATAAATCAACCGGACATGACGGACTACACTCCAGAGTTCTGAAGGAGATAACTGGATGATTATATAGGCCTTGGTGATGATCTGTAAGGAATTCCTGGACTCAGGGAGGGTACAAGAGGACTGGAAAATGGATTCTATTAAGATTAACATGCAGGTTCACTTGACAGTTAAGAAGGCAAATGCATTGTTGGCATTCATTTCAAGAGAGCTAGAATACAAGAGCAGAAATGTACTGCTGAGGCTGTATTTAGAATATTGTGAGCAGTTTTGGTCTCTGCACCTAAGGAAAGATGTTCTTGCATTGAACGGGGTCCAGAGGAGGTTTATAAGCATGATCCCAGGGATGAAAGGCTTGTTTTTTGAGAAGCGGTTGAGGACGCTGGGTCTGTACTCGCTGTAGTTTAGAAGTGGGGGAATCTGATTGAAACTTACAGAATGCTGAGAGGCCTGGATACAGTGGACGTGAAGAACATGTTTTTACTGGTAGGAGAGACTAGGACCTTAGAGCACAGCCTGAGATTGATAGACAGCCCTTTAGAACTGAAATGAATAAGAATTTCTCCAGCCAGAGGGTGGATAATCTGTAGAAATCATTGCTGCAGAGGATTGTGGAGGCCGCGTAATTGGGTGTATTTAAGATAGAGACAGATGAGTTCTTGTTTGGAAAGAGGACCAAGGGTCAAGGTGAGAAGGCAGGAGAATGGGGTTGAGAAACATGTCAGAAACACATCAACATATCGAATGGGAAGTAGATTCAATGGCCTCATTTTACTTCTATGTCTTATTGACTTATTCTGTGCTAGCTCACTCTGGAACTGGAATTCCTTGTGGGAAGCAATCTAAATTGCCTACTATTGCCTGCCATAGTACTGTCTCTGAGATCCAATTAACTTGGAATGTAGGGAATTGAGTTTTTAATCTGCGTCCCATCATCAGTTCTGATGGGGACAGCCCTGAGGAGGGTGGGCTGGAGTGGTAAACTAATAAAGCAGTAAAAAATCTGGACTTGTCTCAGATTTTTCGCTGTCTGAGCCTCTCGTTTTGCCTCTCCGTTGGACTCAGGGTATCCAAGGCAAACTTATTACATGTTGAAAGCCCAGCATCTTCGCAAATACTTTAAACAGCTCAGTCTCAAACTGTGAGCCATTGTCAAAAACAACAACACCTGGAATACCATGAATGACTAGCATCTCCTATAGGGCTTTTTCAACCATTTAAGTGATCGTTGATGTCAGTTTTCTAATCTCAAACCATCTTGAGTAGTAATTGATCACATTGAAGTAGAAATGACCTTTATACATGAACAGGTCTGTGCTGAAACAGACCCAGGGTTGGTGAGGATACTCTGTGAGTATCAAAGGTTCCCATTATTCATTACTGTATGTAGCACGTGTATTACAGTTGATGATGAGATCTTCTGTTTTGTAATTCCTGGCTACCAAACAGCCTCCTAAGCTCTTGTTCTGTGCTTAATTATGCCTAATAAATCCTCTGAAGAAAGTAATTCCACAATGAACTGGATATTGACCATTAATCTTCCAAAACCAGTAAATCCTCAGCCACATTCAGCATGCTTGCCTTCCTTGCTCAGACCTTTTGAGTATATAGTTGGAATGTTATGTTGAGGTTGTACAATACGTTGGTGAGGCTTCTTCTGGAGTGCAGTGTCCAGTTCTGGTCGCCCTGTTATAGGGAGGATATTATTAAGCTGAATCAGAGATAGTAGGAACTGCAGATGCTGGAGAATCCGAGACAACAAGGTG
>NC_063341.1:25809866-25823845 GCF_021869965.1 Rhincodon typus | reverse complement strand
CATCGTAGGAGCAGAAAGGCTGACGTTTCGGGCCTAGACCCTTCTTTCTTAGACCCTTCTTCAGAAAGAAGGGTCTTCTTTCTGATGAAGGGTCTAGGCCCGAAACGTCAGCCTTTCTGCTCCTATGATGCTGCTTGGCCTGCTGTGCACCTTGTCTCATATTATTAAGCTGGAGAGGGTTTAGAAGAGACTCACCAGGATGTTGATGGGATTGAAGGGTTTGAGTTAGAAGGAGAGGCTGGATAGGATGGGACCTTTTTCCACTATAGCGTAGGAGTTTGAGGGGTGGCCTTACAGAAGTTTATACAATCATAAGGGGTATAGATAAGATGAATGGCAGGTGTCTTTTCCCTAGGGTGAGGGATTTCAAGACTAAGGGGCATATTTTAAGGTGAGAGGAGAAAGATTTAAAAAAGACATTAGGGCTGTTTTTTTTTTTACACAGAGTGGTTCGTGTATGGAATGAACTTCCAGAGGAAGTGTTGGATGTGGGTACAAATGCAACATTTAAAAGCTAATTGGGTAAGTAATGAGTAAGAAATGTTTGGTGGGATATGCACCAAAAGCAGGCAAGTGAGACTGTTTAGTTTGGGATTATGGTCAGCATGGACTAGTTGGACTGAAGGGTCTGTTTCCATGCTGTATGACTCTATAACAGAGAAGTGCTGCCTGTGTTCAAAGTAGTCTTTGTGATACAGGCTGCAAACCAAGCTCCGGGCCATTCTTGAATGCAATTGCTGTGCGTGTTAGTGCACTCATGTTCCTTGTTTTGTACTTTCCTAATGAGGTCAAGTTTGTTTCAAGAGGCTGGCCAAGATAATACAGTTGTTTGAGCGTAAGAGTGTACTTCAGCCCCAAAACATCATCTTCATGAGTGATTATTTCAACCATTGTTCTGGAAAGAATATCTTACAATTGATACTTACCTTGTGCGTATTAAGTTTCATGTGAGAGTTTTATAAGTCTAAGCTCAAAGGCATTGTACATGAGATATTTTTGCTTACTCTTTTTTTTTTTTGTCCAGTAAGCAGTTAAAGGTTTATAATTGGTCTCAATCATGACTTTGATACTCAGAATGTAATCAGAAAATGTTTCAAAGGCCTATGTAACCACTAAAAGCCTCTTTCTCAACAATGCTGTACCAGATTTCTGTATCTCTTAAAGCGTAATGTATGGGCTTTTGCTATTTTGCCTGCTGTTCCTGAAAAAGAATTACCCCAATACCTGTGGCTGAAGCATCGACGGCAATACTCATGGTATAGAGCAGGTTGCAATGGATTAAGATATCAATGGAGATCAGCATGTTCTTAGTTTTAGAACATAAGAAATAGGAACAGAGTAGGCCATCTGGCCCGTTGAGCCTGCTCTGTAAGTCAGTAAGATCATGGCTGATCTTTTCATGGACTCTGGTCCACTTAACTGCCTGCTCACCAAAACCCTTAATTCCTTTGCTGTTCAAAAATCTATCCTTGTCTTAAAGGCATTCATTGAAATAGCCTCAACTGCTAAACTAGGCAGGGAATTCCACAGATTAACGACCGTTTGGGTGAAGAAGTTCCTCCTCAACTCAGTCCTAAATCTGTTGTCTCTTATTTTGAGGCAATGCCCCCTGATTCTAGTTTCACCCACCTTTGGGAACAACCTTACTCTTGTATCTTAGCTATTCCTTTCATAATTTTATATCTTTCTGTAAGATCCTCCCCATATTCTTCTAAATTCCATTGAGTATAGTCCCAGTCTACTCAATCTCTCCTCATAAACCAACCCTTTCAACCCCGGAATCAATCTAGTGAACCTCCTGTGATTGCAGTACATCCTTTTCCAAGTAAGGAGACCAAAACTGTACACAGTTTTCTGACAGGCCATCTGTTGCTGTGCAACCGAATAACGTTTGTAATTTCTTAGAGATTTTACAAGCATTCTGGTGTGGTAAAAATTTAGCAAATTGATGCTTGATACCCAGAAACCATTGTAGATTGTGCGCTGATTTGGGAGTTGGAAAATCTCTAACCACCTTGGTTTTCTGGGGATCACCATGTGAGCTGACGATTCATGCAAGCAATATGGCTAGGAAATGTAAGGCCTGCTGCTTGTAAACATTCAGGACATCATGTATTCTGTTTTAGAGCTGGGTAGTTTTAGCATGTAGTCCAGTAAACAATTTGAGATAATGTTGCTGAATGACACTTTTCACTGTATGTTAGTTCATGTACCCTGAGCAGGAGGTTGGGGGCAAAGTGTGCCTTCTTACTTATTAGGGAAGACTCCCAGTTATTGATGATGCATGTCTCCTCCACATAATGTGTGATCTTTGAATGTCATTTGGCACACAGTATCACTTTAACTGTACAGCATCTCTGTCTGCACACATCTTTAACTCAGGTGGTAAAATGTTAATCTATGCTGACTAGAGGGGATTTGTGGTTGGAAACTTTCTCCAAGTAGTTTCACTCAATAAGATTCAGTGATTTTTTTGAATACAGAAAAGCTGTCTGCTATGATTCGCAATGATTTCTCAGCATTTGAGGTATTTTCACGCCAAATTTGATGCCACATGATCAGATTTGTTTCCTTTTCTTTACGCAAATTTTGTTTTTTTTTTGTGAGTAAAATTAATAACAACTTCTTAGTTGTCCAAGTAAAACTTCGAATTCCTCATTCAAACTGAACTATACATCTAAAACAGCACTTAGAACAGCAGAATCTTTAACAGCTTTCAGTATTAGTATTACAACACCATCTTTACAATACAAAAAACCTTTTGGTCCCTTCCCTGAACGGATAGAATCTGCTTGAATGTTTAGTAATCATTTTCTTTTCATGGGTACTCATTTCAGATTCCTTCCCTTAGCTGCTAGTGGGCCTTTCTTGCTGTCATTGTTTCCTTCAAATCTTGTTTTCCCTATTATTGATTATGAAGGGCTTTTTGAGACTTAGTGTTTTGGGGCTTACTCTGGAGGAGCTTTCTATCCAGAGGTGTTTCCTTTACAGCAGCTGTTAAGCTCCATGGCTTTTCTGGCTGCTGGCTTCTCTTAAAGTTGAACCAATGATTACATTTATAAAAATATTTTTAAAACTTTTGTCTTCTCCAGATAACCTTAGGTCTGTTTCTTGATCTTCACTGCTGCCAAGATTTTCTAAGTAGCGAATCCCACTGATGCCACCATCTTTTATTGCCTGGTTTGATGCCACACTGTGAGTTTGGGTTTAAGACAGACTGTTCATGGAGAAGGCAAAGTCAAGAACTTTCGTCAGGCTTACACTTCGAAGTAACACTGTTTATTATACATTAATACTAAATACATGCATGATAGTCATAGATATATCAGACTCCAATCTTGTTGTTACGCTAATTAAGGACGAATCCACCCTTTATAGAATAGAATCCCTACTGTGTGGAAGCAGGCCATTCAGCCCATCAGGTCCATGCCAACCCTCTGAAGAGCATCCCACACAGACCTACCCCCATACTCTATCCCTGTAACCCTGCATTTGCTATGGCTACACCTAACCTGAATATTGTCCAGATCTTTTCCTGCAATTCAATAGAAACAGTCAAACTAAACAATCTTTAAAGTTTTCCCTTTAAAGTGTTTAATAGTATCCTTGGATACTTTGGGCAATTTAGTATGGCCAATCCACCTAATCTTTGGACTGTGGGAAGAAACCCATGCAGACATGGGGAGAATGTGCAAACTCTACACAGTCGTCCAAGGGTGGAATCGAACACAGGTCCCTGGTGCTGTCAGGTAGCAGTGCTAACCCCGAGCCACTGTGCCACCCCTATATGTGCTCATGTCCACATGCTCTCAAGACACTCTGGCGTTCTAGATTGTCTTTGTTGTAATCTAGTGTAACGTAGTCTAACTCTGCCCACTATTTGCATTCAGTATCCAGCTCCATGACATCATCACAAAGTTGCTCCATGGTCCTGAAATCCTTGCACACAGTGTGGCATGGAAGAACCGAAGAGTGCTAGTATTTTAGATAATGGAGGGCCACTATATAAAAAAACCAAAAATGATAACATTTTGCTTTAAAGATTGTTTAGTTTTACTGTTTCTATTGAATTGCAGGACAAGATCTGGACAATACCCAGCCTTGGCTGACAGGTGGCAAGTGACATTTGTGCCACACAAATGCCAAGCTATGACCATCACCAAGAAGAGACAATCTAACCACCACCCCTTGACATTCAATGGTGTTACCATCACTGAATCCCCCACTATCAACATCCTGAGGGTTATCATTGACCAGAACTCAACTGGACTCACCACATAAACACAGTGGCTACAAGAGCAGGCCAGAAGCGAGAAATACTGCGGCGAGTAACTCACCTCCTGACTCCTCAAAGCCTGTCCACTGTCTACAAGGCACAAGTCAGGAGTGTGATGGAATACTCCCTCCTTGCCTGGATGAGTGCAGCCCCAACAACACTGAAGAAGCTTGATACCATCCAGGACAAAGCAGCCCGCTTGATTGGCACTACATCCACAAGCATCCACTCCCTCCACCACTGACACTCTGTAGCAGCAGTGTGTACTGTCTACACGATGCACTGCAGAAATTCACCAAAGATCCTCAGACAACATCTTCCAAACCCATGAACACTCCCATTTAGAAGGACAAGGGCAGCAGACATATGGGAACACCACCACCTCCAAGTTCCCCTCCAAGTCACTCACCATCCTGACTTGGAAATATATCACTGTTTCTTCACTGTCGCTGGGTCAAAATTCTGGAATTCCCTCCCTAAGCAGCAATTTAAGATGGCAGCTCACCACCACCTTCTCAAGGGCAACTTGGGATGGGCAAGAAATGCTGGCCAGCCAGCGACACCCACATCCCACAAATCAATAGAAAAAAAAAATTACTTGTTAAATAGAGACAACAAGGTGCAGGGCTGGTTAAATAGATTGAATTTGTTAGGTAACTGCATGGTCATTTGTGTGGAATGAAACCTAAAACATTTTAATTGTTTTATTTTTACAAAGGCAGAAGAAGCAGATGAAGCAATGAGCAAGTACCTCACTGAAAAGCTTCGTGCAAGAAGTACATGGTTAGGAGTATGGAAAACAAATCCAGAGCTCTTTTTTGTAAAGTATGATGAAGGATCTATACCCTATGTTGGTGTCTTGGTTGAGGTAGGTTGCATAATGTAAACTGACAATTTTTGTTTGCTATGAATTATAGTGAATTCTAAAGCTAATTTTGTAAACATTTTGCAGTATTTTAATGGGTTTGCCTAGGAGTAAATGAGAACATATTATGATTGCATGCTTACCTTGTGATAAATCTGTCACTGACATTTAGCATTGCGAACACCTGTTAATACTTAGCTAGGAAAACCGTCTAAAGACAATCATATTTTTCCCTCTTCAACTTTCTTATCTGAAATTGTGTTTTAATTCCCCTACCAGCAACATTGTGATAGTTACCATTTACAAGAAACTTAACTGACGCTGAGAGTGGCAACAGGAGCAGGTCAGAGATGGAGAATTCTTCAGCATTAAATTTAACTCCTGACACTCAATGCATGCTCCCCATTTACGAGGCACAACAGTCAAGAATAAAAAGTCAAGAACAGAATAATCTTCACTTGCTCTGGATTAATACAGCTCCTAAAGTACTCAAGAAGCAACTGGCCCTCATCACCACCTTAAAACTCCCTCCATCACTTCCAGAGCCACTTTCTGGAAGCACAGTCCATCTAGTATACCTGTAATGTTGATAGGAATGGAATTCCAGGTTTTTGATCAGGAATGGCAATATAATTCCTAGTCAGGATGACGTATGACTTGGAGGGGATCTTGCATGTGGTGATGCTCCCATGTACCTTCTATACTTGTCCTTCTGGATTTGGAAGGTATTGTCAAACTAGGTTTGTTGTAGTGCGTGTTCTTTATTATAGACATAGCTACCATTGTGCACTAGTGATGGAGGGAGTGTTTAAGGTGGTGATGAGTGCCAGTTGCTTCTTGAATACTTTTGGAGCTGTATTCATCCACGGCAAGTGAAGATTATTCTGTTCTTGACTTTTTATTGTTGACTGTTGTGCCTCGTAAGTGGGGAACATGCATTGAGTGTCAGGAGTTAAATTACATGTTGAAGAATTCTCTGTCTCTGACCTGCTCTTGTTGCAACTATCAGTGTCAGTTAAGTTTCTGGTAAATGGTAACTATCACAATGTTGATGGTAGGGGAATTCCACAATGGTAATGCTGCTGAATGTCAAGGGAAATGGTTGATTCCTTCTTGTTGGAGATGGTCATTGCCTGGCAGATGTTTGGCATGTTACTTTTCACTTATTGATCCAGGACAAAGTCCCAAGTCCACATTGAGGACACTCTCCATTGTTTTGTGTGGCACTACCACATACCAAAAGTTAGGTATCAATCTAGTGAAGTGACAACATATATGAATGCTAAACAGTGAAACTGAAAAGTCGTCAATCTTAACTTTTTGTTCCTCTACTGAGCTGCAAGATCTGCTGTGTATTACCAGCGTGATTTTTTTTATATTGCAATATCTACAGAACTGTATGCACAGAATTAAGCAATCCCACAACCAACAAATCCGATCTAAGCTTTGCAGTAATACCACATTGAGTTATGAATGTTTGAGCAACAGTTCACCAAGTAATATTAAGAGGGGCTCTATAAACTTCTCCATTCTCATGATGGCAGAATCCAGCACATCAATGGAAAAGAAGAGGTGGAAACATCAGCAGCTAGCTTCGCCAAGAAATGCTAAATGGATGATGCATTGTGGCCATCTAAGATCCTCAGCATGATGAATGGTTGTTGTTAGCCAATTTACTCATTTGTTGAGACATCAAGAAGTGGCTTGAGTACACTGAGCAGCAAAAGCTATGGTCCTGACAACATTGCAGCTGTAGAACTCAAATCATGTACTCCAGAACAAGCTGTGTCAATAATCAAGCTATTCCAGTATCTGTAATATTGGCATCATTAAGCAAAGTATAAAAGTGCTGATGTGTCCAATTTACAAAAAAACAGGAAAAATCTAATATGGTCAATTGCCGCAACACTAGTCTTCTTTCAATCACCACGATTGTGCTGGAAGGACTTTTCGATAGTGCTGTCAGGAAGTATTTACTTAACTGTGATATGACCCCGCAGGTTCGGTTTGAATTCTGGCAGGACCACTGAGCTCCAAATATCATCGCAGCCTGAGTCTAAATATTGACAGAAACACATGCTTAGAGTTTAGCTCTTATTTTGAATGCACTTGACATCAAGGCAATATTTGACCTTTTCATTTGTACATGGGCATATGCACTCTGGCAAGGCCATCTTAATTGCCATCCCTAATTGCCCTTGAACAGCTCATATTGGGCCACTTTCCTAAACATCTGTAGTCCTTGTGATGCAGATACATCTCAGTGGGTTAAGGTAGTTCCAGGCCTCCGGTTCAGCAAGAACGAAGGAGAATAGCAATGTAGTGTTAAGTCACGATGGTATGTGACTTGGAAGGAAATTTGGAGATGGTTATGCTGTCATGCATCTGTTGCCTTTGTTTTTCTAGGTAATGTAGTTCATGGTTTTGGATTGTGTTGTCAATGTAGTCTTGGCAATTTGTTGCAGTGCATCTTATTGATGGTACACACTGTTACCACTATGCATTGGTGGTAAAGGAAATGAATGTTTAAGGTGGAAACATGGGGAACC
Source organism: Rhincodon typus (assembly GCF_021869965.1). Lineage (NCBI taxonomy): Eukaryota > Metazoa > Chordata > Chondrichthyes > Orectolobiformes > Rhincodontidae > Rhincodon > Rhincodon typus. The sequence continues at coordinate 25,816,155 of NC_063341.1, read as the reverse complement.
AATCATGTGGGCTGCATTATCCTGGATGATATTGAGTTTCATGTATGAAGTTGAAGCTGAACTTATGTATGATGAGTGTAGAATATTCCATCGCATTTCTGACTTGTGCCTTGTAGATAGCAGACAATCTTTGGGGATTCATGAATTTGTCTCAGGATTCCCAGCCTTGAAGATTGGAGTCTTCTGCTCGGGCTGTGAGTGTGAGCTTGAACCAATTCTGGGGCAAGTCTCTGCTCTGAGAGGACAATGAAAGGGCCACTCAAACGTTATTATACACTTAAAATAACATTTGATTCATTGATGCTGCAGGCCAGATTAAAGACCTGCAACCTTGGCAGGATACCAGCTGCACTGTCAAAGTCAGTCAGTTCCACTATCAGGTGGAGAACGTGAGGGTGATACAATCTTGAGGCATTCAATGAAGTAAAGACTGACTTCAGTTATGAGGCCACACCTGTGGGGGAATGCTTTGAGTATTACAAATGAATTATAGACTTATGATTTTTCAATGATTTTTTGAGTGAAGTTTAATGAGGCAACACTAGACCTGAAAGGGCAGTGTCAGTGTTCTACATGCAGTTTTGATTGCCACATTGGGCTGAAGAGTGTGAATTCACTTAAATGCAAGTCACGATACAGAATAGGAAAGAAGCTTGGGAACTTGGATTTTTAAGAAAGGATAAATGATTCTGATAGAAGGTAACACGTACTACTGTCTGTTAAAAACACAGTGACGAAGATTGCAAGACATTGTCTGAAGGCTCCTGGAGCATGGAATTCTTTGTTTTATTTGTTTTAGTTATTTGAATTCTCACATAGCTTCCGAGTTCATACTATAAATCACCAAATACTTACAACATGAAGAATATTCCTTTCTCTAGGTGGTAGTTTAATCCACTGTATAGTTGTTGCCTGATCTCCTTTCCCTACATGTAGTTATAACAAGGAACAGCAGTTGGAACTTCCAGTAGTTTGCACTAGCCTTGCCTAGCCTATCGGATGACATTGGTTTCTGTATTACAACTGTGGAATTATTAACTTGAATCATATGGTAAAATCGTGAAAGTGTCAGCAATGTCTAGAGACTGCAGTTAAACTCAGAAATTCAGAAAGTTCCTTTCAGTATTCTGCACATTTCTGTGCTATTAGAGTCCTTCTAATTAATTAAATATCAGTGAACTGATGAGCAACTCCACTTTTACACTCATCATGTTGCTGTGGAAACCTGTAAAATGTTTACACCATGTTGTTTGTAGTGTAACTGAGATTTTGACTACACATCAAGTTCATAATAATTGTTAACTAGCCTCCACTGACCCTGAGAAAATAATTTTATATTGTTGAATGTCTATCTCCTCCATCATATTTTCAAATATTTTTTTAAAAAAAGTTTGTTTGTCTATAATATTTTAGCTTCTGCCTTAATTCATGTGTAAGTTGCAAATCATGTACTTCACTCACTGGAGTGTTTTAAAATAAAAAGTGAAGGGATTCAATGGTTTTTATTCCTGCTTTGCTGTCTAAGAAAAAAATCTTTATTGTGATTGATTGCTTGACCTGCTTGATGGCACCATTGTTGTTGAATGACTGGAGATTGCCTTGACTTGGCAGAAGGTTCATATTTACATCAAGAAAATGGAAATTCACATCACACGGATGGCTAGATGTTTGTTGATAGCTTGCTTCAAGAGTAGCAACAAGTCCCTTTGCTTTACCACTGACTGCAAGATCCAGCAGTTTGTTGATGCAACCTACCACAGAATCTTGTACAATGGCCAGAACAGTGGCTTCAATTTTCCCATTATTTAATTGGAGAAAATTTCTGCTTGCCCAATACTGGATGTCAGATAAGTAGATTGATAATTTTATAATGTTGGAGGAGTTAGGAGAGGTATGGATGGTTTTGGATGATCCTACCAAAAGGCAGCCTGTAGATGCGAAATAAAAATGTGCTTGGAAGACACCAGAAGTAACAGTATGAGAGTAGAAAAAAAAATACCATTGCAAGTGGTACTGTGGCTATGATCAGCCAAGTAACAATGGGACCAGCTGAAAGAACTTCCACCCAGCTGGATGATAGTAGAAAGGCATTGGTGTAGTGAACCACATCAAACTCTGCAGACTAATCAAGAAAAACAGTGAGACAACATTTATCCACTTAATGGATTGGACCTCAGGTAAAATAATTGCTGAGCAGCACATAGCAGTTAAGATGTGAACTGTATCTCCTAGTTTTATTTTCTGGCAATTTGAGACCCAACTGGATAGGTTATAGCCCACTCATGCGTGCAGTGTTTATTTCCTGAACTAACTGGAAACTTGGTGCTTTAGACCAATTTTTTAAAATGGCACCTTGCAGCAAAAACCTCAACAAATTGCTTTTATATAATTCCACTACCAAAGCACTTCATAGCATAATAGGGCAAACATTTACAACAGAACAAACAAAGGTATTAATACAAGTCTTTTTCTGGTCAGCTCTCAAACTGAGAAATGCACTTGCCACAAGGACAAACTGTTGTAAGAACTCGTGTGGAAGCTGTTGTGCTGCAACTACCACACTGTTCTGGCTGATCAGGAGACTCTCCCACTTTCACCGTTTGCCATAGGTATTTTGGAATGATTTAAAGATTGATAATGAACACGTGTGGCCATATCATGAGCATGCCTTCAGTAGCCATCAAGTGGGGCTTGACTCTGGAGCTTCTGCTGAGGACAGGGATGCTATCCACTGAACCTCAAGAGAAGATGTGAAGCTTGATTAAAGAGTTATGATTGAAGGGGTTCTTAACTAAGGAGAAAGAGGTCTGAAGAAAGAAGTCAAGAAGCAAAGGGAATTCCATGGCTTAGAGCTTGTGCAGCTAACGGCACAGCAAGCTTTAGTGGAGTGTCTAGATTTGCAGGAGTGCAGAACTTGATTCGGGGGCAGTGCAGAGCTAAAGGAGGTTACAAAAATTGAGGTTAAACAATGGAGGAATTGGAGAAAAAGGATGAGAATTTTTAGATCAAGGTTTACATGGTCTAGGATCCAATGTAGCTTTGCAGGCAGCATGATGACGGTTCATTAGGCCACCCAGGTTGATAGCGTTGTTAAGAAGGCGTACAGTATGCTAGGTTTTATTGGTAGAGGGATTGAGTTTCGGAGCCACGAGGTCATGTTGCAGCTGTACAAAACTCTGGTGCGGCCGCACTTGGAGTATTGCGTACAGTTCTGGTCACCGCATTATAGGAAGGATGTGGAAGCATTGGAAAGGGTGCAGAGGAGATTTACCAGGATGTTGCCTGGTATGGAGGGAAGGTCTTATGAGGAAAGGCTGAGGGTCTTGAGGCTGTTTTCGTTAGAGAGAAGAAGGTTAAGAGGTGACTTGATAGAGACATACAAGATGATCAGAGGATTAGATAGGGTGGACAGTGGGAGCCTTTTTCCTCGGATGGTGATGGCTAGCACGAGGGGACATAGCTTTAAATTGAGGGGTGATAGATATAGGACAGATGTCAGAGGTAGGTTCTTTACTCGGAGAGTAGTAAGGGCATGGAATGCCCTGCCTGCAAAAATAGTAGACTCACCCACTTTAAGGGCATTTAAATGGTCATTGGACAAACATATGGATGATAATGGAAAATTTAGGTTAGATGGGCTTCAGATTGGTTTCACAGGTGGGCGCAACATCGAGGGCCGAAGGGCCTGTACTGCGCTGTAATGTTCTATGTTCTATGTTCTATGATATAGGTTAGAAAATTGGCAGCAGAAATTGGAGCAGCTCAAGTTTACAAGGTGGAAGATGAGAGGTAATCCAGGAAAGCATTTGAACAATGTAGGTCACGGGCTGATGAGAGTTCTACTTACAATGGTGGAGGAAAGTTTTATATTACAGGGGCAGAAAAAATATTCTTTGTGATGGAGATGATATGGAGTCACTTCAGTAAATGTGAGCTTCAGCTGATTTGTAAATATAGGTGCATAGAATCCCAGTTGTTTTAATGCTACTTATATTTTCATCCTTATAGATTGTCTGCCTTAGATGCACTTTTCCTAATTGTTTGCAAGTTGTTCAGCCTTCATATAGAAAGCTTTTTTGCAGTCAGTTTGTTGTTCACTTTCTGATCTAGCATGGCTGGGAGCTACATAATATTATTGTTATGTTTTCAAATTCTTTCAGTTTACCACGGTTATCATTTTTTTTATTCTCGGGATATGGACATCTCTGGCCAGGCCGGCATTTATTGCCCTTCCAAAATTACCCTTGAGGAGGTTGTGGTGGGATGCCTTGTGAACTGTTGTTGCCCGTTTGCTTCATAAAGTGATGAGTATGGTTAGCAGGTACCGAAAAAGTGCAGAAGAGAGTGGGGCAGCAGCTTCCGAAGCAGCGCAGGAAAGAGGAGGAACAGCAATTTCTGAAACAGCATGCAAGACGGCAGGGACAACAGCCTCTGAAACAGTACGAGGGAGAGTAGGGCCAATAGCTTCTGAAGCAGCACAAGAGAGTGGGTGCAGAGGCTTCTGAAACATGGGGAGAGACTGCTGATAGCAGCTTCTGAAACAACATGTTTGACGACCCAAGGTGAATTTCTGCAGTGCACCTTGTAAATGGTGCTCACTACTACAACTGTATCTCAGTGGTGGATGAGTTGAATGCTTTTGGATATTGTGCAAGTCAGTCAGACTGATTTATACTTGATGTTGTCAAACAAGTGGGAGGAATTCCATTGCACAAATCACTTGTTTTTTGTAGTTGGTGGACAGGCTTTTGGGAGTCAGGAAGTGAGTTACTTGCTGCAGTATTTCTAGCCTCTGGCACGCTGTTGTACCCAAGGTGTTTATATGGCTAGCCTATTTCATATTCTGGTCAGTGGTAGCCCCGAAGATGTTGATAGTGGAGCATTCTGTGCTGGTAATAGTATTGAATGTTGATGGTTGGATTCTATCCTGTTGGAGATGATCAATGCCTGGTAAATGCTATTTTCCACCAAGCTTTAATATTATTCAGGTCTTGCTGTGTCTATGTTAATGGAAATGCTTTACATACAGGAGGGGATATTATCTGATCATGCAGAATTAAAAATATTGAAGCAATAATGTTTGCAAGTATTTTACCTTGTGGGCTGACGGTCGTATAATTTTTTTTATATATGGAGCTCATAGGTTTTAAGTTAATGATGAAGATCCTAGTAATTGTGAACTGTTTTTTGTCTTGGCTTTAATGTTTTGTAGGTCACATGCAGGCCTCGACAAAGCCAATCTTCTCATTTGCGAGCTACAGTATCAATCATAGAACCATATTCTTCTAATATCGCTAATCTGCCAAGAGAACTTGTTGAGGAAGTTTTGGACGAGCTAGATCACTGTGTTCCATTGTTGGAAGTTTATCCAATAGATGATCAGGATTCTGCTGTATGTGGTATTGCTCAAGCTCTGGAAAATGTTAGGTAAATACAAAAACAAACTTTTCTACATTTAATAACCATGTCAGTTTCCATGGATCGTTAACTCCATTTATGCTTTTATTACAAATTTTTCAGGTTCTTTTATGACTTTCTGTGGAGAGACTGGGATGATGAGGAAGGCTGTGAAAATTACACTGCACTTATAGAAGAACGTATACGTTTGTAAGCCAGTTCTATAAAATTTTCTAAAAATATAGCAACTAATGATGGTGAAAAAAGCAAAAAAATGAGAAAAGCTCAATGCTTTATTGTTCATGTATATACAAGAATGAAGAAATTGAACTGTTTTTGGAATAATCCCAGACATGGGGTCTCACGTGTGTAGAGGGCAGAAGTACTTATGTAGTTTGCCACTTAAAATGGTTCCGGCTGCAGTGAAGACCCTAGTCTCCACTTTAGAAGCTGTACTGAAGAGGCTTGGAGCTGGCTTGGAAGCTCCTTCATAACAGCTCACCACAATTTTTATTGATGGCCAAGAACCTGTTACCACACACTTCTTTGACTGTTTGCGAGGAGTGTAACAACAATGCTGACATGGCAGAAAGAAGGACAGGTGACAATTTCACTTCTTGGTATGAGAATCAATACAAATCCCCACTGTCATTCAGTAAGAATGCCTAGTTATGCATCAGCCAGTGCTGCTTTTCCTTTCTCATCTTTTTTTCACAGTCAAGGTACAGGGTCGGTTTCCTTCCTTGGATTGCTCGATTCTATTGATGAAGGGAGAGTAGAATTCTAACCTCAAACAGTCCAGATATTTAATGAGATAACAAGCTGTAGAGCTGGATGAACACAGCAGGCCAAGCAGCATCAGAGGAACAGGAAAGCTGACGTTTCAGGCCCA
>NC_063341.1:25767945-25789866 GCF_021869965.1 Rhincodon typus | reverse complement strand
CGAAACGTCAGCCTTCCTGCTCCTCTGCTGTTTGGCCTGCTGTGTTCGTCCAGCTCTATACCTTGTTATCTCTATTGAAATGTGGAGATTGTTTAAGGAATGCATACTGCGTGTCCTCAATATGTTTGTCCCTAGCAGGCAGGGAAGATGCGGTCAAGTGAGGGAGCCTTGGTTCTCAAGAGAGGTCGAACGACTGGTTAAGAGGAAGAAGGATGCTTATGTAAGGTTTAGGAAACAAGGAATGGAAAAGTCTCTGGAGGGATACAAGTTATCCAGGAAGGAGCTGAAGAAAGAGCTCAGGAAAGCTATAAGGGGGCATGAGAAAACCTTGGCAGATAGGATCAAGGAAAACTCCAAGGCTTTTTACACGTACGTGAGGAATAAGAGTATGACCAGAGAAAGGATAGTAAAGGGAAGTTGTGCACGGAGCCTAAAGAGATAGGAGACATCCTTAATGAATACTTTTCTTCGGTATTCACAACTGGGAGGGACCTAGTTGTAGAGGAGGACAGTGTGAAACAGGCTGGTAGGCTAGAGGAGGTGGATGTTAGTAAGAAAGATGTGCTAGAAATTTTGAGGAAGTTGAAGATAGATAAGTCCCCCAGGTCTGATAGGATTTATCCAAGGATTCTATGGGAAGCGAGGGAAGAGATTGCAGGGCCTTCGGCGATGACCTTTTCGTCCTCACTGTCCACGGGTATAGTGCCGGAAGATTGGAGAGAGGCAAACGTCATTCCCTCGTTCAAAAAAGGGAATAGGGATAACCCCGGAAATTACAGGCCAGTTAGTCTTACATCAGTGGTGGGCAAATTATTGGAAAGGGCTCAGAGATAGGATTTATGATCACTTGGAAAGGCACAGTTTGATTCGTGATAGTCAGCATGGATTTGTGAGGGGTAGATCATGCCTCACAAACCTTATTGAATTCTTCGAAGAGGTGACTAAACACGTGGATGAAGATAGAGCAGTGGATGTGGTATACATGGATTTAAGTAAGGCGTTTGATAAGGTTCCCCATAGTAGGCTCATGCAGAAGATAAGGAGGCATGGGATAGGGGGAAATGTGGCAGATTGGATTCAGAATTGGCTGACCCTTAGAAGACAAAGGGTGGTAGTGGACGGAAAATATTCAACATGGTGCTCAGTTACGAGTAGTGTACCACAAGGATCTGTCCTGGGTCCTCTTCTATTTGTGATTTTTTAAAATGATTTGGATGAAGGAGTGGAAGGGTAGATTAGCAAGTTCGCGGATGATACAAAGGTGGGTCACGTTGTGGACAGTGCAGAGGGCTGTTCTAGGTTACAAAGGGATATTGATAGGATGCAGAGCTGGGCTGAGAAGTGGCAGATGGAGTTTAACCCTGAAAAGTGTGAGGTGATTCATTTCAGAAGGACAAACTTGAAAGCAGAATACAGGGTTAACGGAAAGATTCTTGGCAGTGTGGAGGAGCAGAGGGATCTTGGGGTTCATGTTCACAGTTCCCTGAAAGCTGCCACCAGGTGGATAGAGTTGTTAAGAAGGTGTATGGTGTGTTAGCTTTCATTGATAGAGGGATCAAGTTCAAGAGCCGTGAAGTTATGCTCCAGCTACACAAAAGCCTGGTTCGGCCACATCTGGAGTATTGTGTCCAGTTCTGGTTGCCTCATTACAGGAAAGATGTGGAGGTGTTGGAAAAGGTGCAGAGGAGATTTACCAGGATGTTGCCTGGAACGGAGGGAAGGTCTTACGAGGAAAGGTTGAGAGAGTTAGGGCTTTTCTCTTTAGAACGACGAAGGATGAGAGGTGACTTGATAAGAGGTGTACAAAATGATCAGAGGTATAGATAGAGTAGATAGCTAGAGACTTTTTCCTGGGGTGGAAGTAGCTATTATGAGGGGGCATAGTTTTAAAGTGAGTGGAGGTAGATACAGGGGAGATGTCAGAGGTAGGTTCTTTACTCAGAGAGTGGTAGGGGCGTGGAATGCATTGCCGGAGAGGGTAGTGGAGTCGGCCTCATTAGGGGCATCTAAGCAGTTATTAGATAGGCATATGGATGATAGTATAAGGTAGGGGTGGAGGTTAGATAGACCTTAGGGATTAGGGTAAAAGTTCGGCACAGCATCGTGGGCTGAAGAGCCTGTACTGTGCTGTACTGTTCTATGTTCTATGCCCTCTCCTGAACCTTCTTCCCAAAAAAATTCATTTAAAGGTCTACTTATTCATCAGGACACTGGCCCAACAGGTAACTTGATTGTTAAGCTATTGTCCTGTAATCAAAGGTGCCTGGTTGCTCTGAGGGACATGATGCCACATGAGTAGAGGTAATGACTCCCTTGCTCTTTGAGAAATCCAGCCATTGCCTTGGACTTTTCTTTGCGCCTGATTGGCTATTTGGTTGTGACTGGCCAGTCTAATGTACTTTACATCTGAGATCTCTATTGTGCAGCAATAGTTTGCTGACTGAAAGATGCACATATAATTCCAGATCATCTCTGGAACAATCCACAGATGAAAAGCTTGAGTGCCACGTTACCTTAACGTTTATTGTGTTTTGGTGCCAATCACTGACTATTAGCATCAACCCCTCGCCCCAGCATACTGCACAGCTCCACTACCACCTCCCTAGAAGGACAAAGTCCTTGTAAACATTGTGTTCATGCATTTTGGTGAAGATGACTCTTTTACAGGACTCCCCTTGGATATCCTTGGGTAGTGCCTTCTGGAAACATCAGGCTGCCCTCTTACTTCCATGTGCCCTCCCCATTCATACCCATTGCTACTTCAGGACACTGGAATGCCTGTGGCTGCCTCACAGCCCTACTTATGGTTGAAACTCAATTTCCAGCTAACGTCCTCCTCACTGGAGCAATCAAATACCTGAAAGCATTGACTGCCATGGCCAGATGAAACCTACACTGTGAGCTCCTCATGAACCTTGTCATGCCTGCAGTGGACCGAGAGATACCTGGCCTCACCCCTTCTATTGCCTTAAAACTTGATAGCATCATGGTTTGAAGGCACAGCTTCAGAAAATAGCTACTGTTTCCCTCCACAGCTCAACTGCTCCTAAATGTGTGCTCATTTGGGGTGAGACTCTGAACCACTGTGAACTGTGGAGCTTTAGTAAAATCAGATAAAAAGTAGAAAAATACCTGACAATTGGCAGTTTGTTGATATTAATTACCTATCTACCACCAATCTATCAATCTTTCTTACTGCCCATCTTATAACATTACTTGATGACAGGGAAATGTTAGGGAGTCAATCTAAAGCAGCCACATGCCCTTATTCTTTTTAACCCATGCCATTATTATTATACTGCTAGTCTTCCTTTGTTCCTTCTTAGGGTCAATAAAATTCTTCCATTTTATATTACCCATCAATTTTCATTGTCTCCCTGAAAGGCGATCTATGTGCTTATGCTGTGATCAGTGTAAGCTTCAAAAGATCATGCAATTAAGGCTGGCTTGATTTCAGTGATTGGTTGATTGCCTATATGCATAAAGCAGAATGCAGGGCTCTTCTGACACTGTGGTAGCTTTTGAGCCCAGAGGCCTAGGTTCAAGTTCCAACTGCTTTAGAGTTGAGTAATAACTTTCTATACAGGCTGATTAAAAAGTAGAACACAGCATTTACGATGACATAACCCCAACACACTCAGATCAGAGTTGTTGAGAGGGGCAGGCAGAAAGCTGTGGTGGCTGAAAAAGATGACGACAACCATTTTCCAGACTCAGAAGCGAGAAAGACTTGCATGTACACCGGGTTCCTGATTTATACACATCCGACTTATGAACGCTTTTACTTACAAATGCAATCCCGTATCTGGTTTTAATTTTAAAGGACCTAATGTGCATATAGTTCCTGTATTTACAAATGGCTGCTTTCCATTGTCCAGCATTGTGCTGCAATTGCAAATAAGTCGATATGCAAACAGACTCAAGAATGAAACCTTTTCCAAGCCAGGGGCTGCCTGCAAATTTTCATTTCACCACCTCAGGTTGTCCCAAAACATTTAACAATCAATTAAGAATGTTTGAATTGTAGTCACTGACATTAATACAAGAAATGTGACATCCATTTGGGTACAAAACTAGAAAGAAACCACGAATGGCAATATGATTATTGCTATTAATTGGTGTTTATTGGGTAACAGTTATTCGCTAGGACATACACTTCTGTGAAATAGTGCTTCAGCAATTTTAATGTCCATTTGAAAGAGCATATGGATCAATTGAATGTCCCATGTGAAAGGTAACACCTCCAACAGCACAGCACTGCTTCATTGCTGAACTGGAGTGCCAGCTAAGATTTTGCACTTAGCTCCCTGAAGTGGGATTTGAACTCATAAATTCTATCTCAGAGATAAGTGTATTACCTACCCAGAGCCAATAGGTCTAAGGTTTTGAATGATTGCTGAAAGGTCCTGAAGCCGTCAATTACTGTCCCTGCCACAGGTCAGTTGATGATTAAAAAAAGTCAGATCATTACAGAGAACTCTGCACTGTGGATTGAGAAGACAGAAGCTAGCCCAAATGTTGCTGCTCTCAAATATTTCTTTTATACATTCTTACTAATAGTTCAATCATGCAGACATAAATATGCTATTAAAATCCCAAATTTAACAAGGTAAAGTAGGTCAGTGGTAGGAGGTTATAGGACTACCTGAGTGTTCCCAATTTTCAATTATTTATCTTTCAAAATTCCTATTGTGGTTGTATGATTTGGGGAATTTCAGACAAGTTCCTTTCGAAAAATTGTTAGTTGGAAAACTGTGTTCATAGTGATGTCAAAATTTAGAGACCTTCGTAAAAAACAATGCAATTGTTCTGGTCAAAAGTGATGTAAATAATTGCAATTATTAAAACATATAAATTCAGGATAAAGATATGTCTGCTTTATTGACAGGGGCTGGAAGTCGTGAAGAAATCGTAATCTTTTCAGATCCCACGCAAGACAATTTTGTGGCTTCAAAATCCCAAAATATTAGCTTAGTTCACCTGACTTTAGTACAGCGTGGAACTACTGATGGCATTGTGGTAGTGGAATCTGGTCATATGACTCTTGAAGATTGTCTTTTAAAATGTGAAGGCACTGGCATTTGTGTTCTCACAGGAGCAGCCTTAACCATGAAAAACTGTGAACTGACAGGAGCTCAAGTTAGTACAACATAAATGCAAATTAGAAATCAATCTTTGCATAAATACTGCATCTCTATTCAGAAACTATTAACTTGACTTATGCTTTCACCTTAACATGGTTTGGAAAATGTCACTGCATAGTACTGTCAACTCCTATTAGGTACTACAACTGTTAGATATTCTTTCACTAGTATTTTTTGGATGAACATGACTTTTTTTTTGCTAAGCTGGAAGCCAAAACTCATGTCATATAACTGACGTCATATAATAATTGTCCAGAATGGGGTTGCATCGAGCAATCACCACAGGTGTTAGTTAAAAACTTTGAGACTAATGTCCTTATATTAAGGGAGAATTCAGCTGTCCTTGCTAGATTAGATAGTAATCATTGGAATTTTGAGTTTTCATGAGCAGAGTTCATTTGCTGAAGAGGCCGAAGTTGAAGTCAGGGCTATTGCATATTCTTTTAATTGCAAGTCAAAGGAAACAGGGATGCTGCCATGACAGTACATATGTGGAGTAGAAATATGGTTCCATCATAATACAGACATGAAAAAGATTATTTAAGGAATATTGCTGTCCTGTGAATGGCAACAAGATTTCTTGGGATTCTGCAGGAAACTGTAGGTATTCGTAACATATGGAGAGGAACATAACAGCAAAAGAGAATAATTACAAATATGACAGTTCTTTAAGGAAATACTATTGTAAGATAGAGAACACCAGAAAGAAACAATAGGGCAAAACATAAAATAAAATGGTGATGTTTTACCAGAGTTTATGTTCCTTAAGGTTTTCTTGTGTAATGTCAAGAATTAAAGTATTCCCAAATTCCCTTTCTAGTCAATGATTAATGACCCCTTGCCAGCACAGCTCTTTATTGGAGAGAACTTGTTCCACTCATCTGATCAAATAGATGATTGGGAATATCTGCTGGTAACCCTTGCACAGTACAAAACATCTTTTCTGTAATGGTTTTGACCATGACAACATTTTTGTTGTAGTCAATATTGATAGTTCCTTTGTGGAACTATTTCACTTTGTCCAATGATGGCTAGTTCCTAACTAGCCACTGTATCAAAAAAAATAATAAATACCATAATGCACTTGACGTTCATCTTCTGGACATTAGATGGCAGTGCACAAACAGGGTGGTGACTGCAGATTCTACCTCTGTTAACCATTAATCTTTGACTGAAACAAAGAGCCCACAAGGAGGGATTGAGGTTAGGGAGTATGGCATTTCCACAATTATTCCTAACAAAGTAGCCTTATGAGTCGTATTGTTGCTCATCAATTAGTTTGAGAACCAAGTGAGTCAAAATACTAAATGCTGGGATCAAGACAATCCCTGTAGAGGTGTCATTCCCAGAGAAAAACGTTTTCACAGAATATTTGTGGAGGCATGGTACAGGTGTCCCATAATGAATCTTATCAGTTCAGCATTGGCCTAGAGTACAGGAAATTCTTAATAGCTTTAAGCTCAACCACCCAGTTGGAGGTCAGGCTGTTTTGCAGAAATGGTGCTATAAAGGGACAGGCTTTGTTTTATAGAACAAAGGATGATTAACATTCTATATCAAATATGGAAACTCTGGAAGTTTTTGTTTTGTTTCTCTTTCTGCATTGAATGCACACACATTCTTTTGTCATGGTGGCCAAAGGTGAAAGCAGCACAGCCTAATATTAATTTTGTTTATTCAAAACAATTGAATTATTAAACAGGTAAATTGCACAACTGAACTGAAATGTTATTTTTATATATTAAATTGATTTAATTATCTTGAATTATGACAAGTGTACTGCATCGTAAGTGTAGAAAAGCCAATGCAAAACTTCACTAAGCTAGTATTCAATTTTCTGACTATCAATCCTAGCATTTTAATGGAATTTAAATTTTTCACCACATTCCACAGGGGTTGATTATAATTGATGAGGTAGATTTTTATATTACCAACTGGATGTGAAAGTAGTGTTGCAAATAGGACAGTTTATTATTCAGCCTCCTGATACATCGAGCTAACATTTAGTCTTGAAAGAGATTACAAAATCTATCCAGTAATGAGGTTGTTAATCCTAGGTAGCATTCTGAGCCTCCTTATGTTAATTCACTTTAATTTATCACTTTTCATTTAATATTCCTATGCTGCAAAATGATTGTTGAAACTTTGTTGCTATAACAGGTTAACCTAATGAAATTTCACCTGAAGTGGTAATTTCATCATCTATTATCTTTGCTATTCATAAAAATATGCTGTACTATAATTTCTTATAACGTTGTTATAAGGTCAAACTTGGAGTCTCGATTTTAATAGGGACCAGGAGTTGAGCTGTACCCAGGAAGTGTTGCTTGTTTGGAAGGAAATGATATTCACAAATGTAGCAATGTTAAAAGTTCTGATGTCCTCAAGAGTATGTTGGGAGGTATCAAACTGAAGGTAAGTGTATTGATCATTTCACTTAAATAAAAATATTTTTGAAGAGAAAGTTGAGAGCTGATTTAGTTGGAATGGATTTTAAAAAAAGCATATGGGATATTTGCCTTTATTAGCTGAGGCATAGTGTGTGCAATTCTGGAATTCACATTATAAGAGAAACGTGATTGCACTAGAGATGATACAGAAGACAGTTACTACGATGATACTGAGCTGGAGATTTAGTTGGGAAGAGGAATTGGATTGACTGGGGTTCTTTCCCTTTGAGCAGAGGGGACTGAGGGGCACATACGTGAGATGCATAAAATTATGATGGACATAGATTGGGTAGACAGAAAGGACCATTTACCCTTGCTATAGGCATCAGTGACTGGGGGTATAAAGTAATGGGCAGGCATTTTGATACGGGATGAGATAAGAAGCTTTTTCACCCAGAGGGTGTTGGGAATCTGAAACTCACTGCCTGAAACAGTGATACAGGCAGAAACCTTGATTACATTTAAGTAGTATTTAGATGTGCACTTGGGATACCAAAGCATACAAACCTATGGGCCATGTAGTGGAAAATGGGGTAGAATAGTTAGGTGCTTCTTTTTGACTAGCGCAGATTTGATGGGCCAAAGGGCCTTTTTCAGTGTTGTAGATCTCTATGATCCTCTAAGCTGATTAGTAATGGAAACTTTGAAATACACATTGTTGTAATGCATTGAAATGAGCTAGAGAAAGGTATGTTAAAGCTATTACTTTAGCAGTTAACGTAAAAATCCTGTACATGGAAATAACTGGGTGTAGAGAAAGGCTGTTCTTTCTATTAAATAATTCACTAAAAGATGACTGATATAAATGTGGTCTTGAATTATTCCTTCTCTTAGTAACGTAGTTTAAATTGACTGCAGATTTTACTTGGTTGATACACAAACATGGTGCAATCACAGATTTTTCATTATAATCATTACATCCTTGATCTGCCACCTTTTCCTGAAGATGCTCTCTAGTGCAGTGGTCTAGCTATAGACACCAATGGCCACTGGAGGGCAGCGTAAACATACTCAAATCTGTTCTTAGCTGATATACTTTCAAACTATTCTACTATTGGTCATAAGGTAGTAATCAGGAGTTGGAGACCTGCTTGATTTTTGTTTCCTCCCTCGTTCATAGGCACTGAGGTCAAGCATAGTGTGCTAATTACTGTCCTGACTAAGATTAATTAACTCGGCATAAACAGAGTCAAACTTAGGACTTTGGGTTATAGGCAGGTTAGGACGTTGGTCATCAGTAGAATAGTAACTTGCATATAAACTATTCATTTTCTGAGTTTGAGCATCTCAGTAGAATGTATAAATTTTGCTGCATATTTTGAAGGAAAATTTGAATCTGACACCCTAATTTCCAACTTAACTTCCAGCAAAACTTTTTGTTCTTCATTCCCACAAGTTAACTCCGTTTAATGTAAATCAGAGAGAAAGGTCACATATGCCACCTGATCTATGCTGGTATCTATGATGTACATAAGCCCCTTTCCTTCCCTCTTTATATAACCTCATGAAAATTTTTGTTTGCAAACTCATGAATTTACTAACTCATCTCTGCGGTTGGCATCAGCTACTCCTTATTCCTTACTCCTAATGCTGACTGGACCAACATGTGGTACAGGGACCAGGATCTAGGCTGCCACTTGACTCCATCCAGCTTTTAAATAAAGATAAGGGCAAAAGACAATCTGCAAGGAGCTGCTCCTCCAATGATAGGCTGTTTCTCTCCTGAAGTTGATTCTATTAGACTCACTGGTGTGCCTATCAGCACCATTCTGTGATTGGAGGAGCAGGAAACAGTGAAAAGGGGAGTAGCCTCTTCACCCTTAGGCCTGAGTTCCAGAGACAAAGCAATCAATCTTTGCAGGATTGTTTCATGGTGTGGAAACAGTCAGCATCCATGTTTCCAGAAGAAAGGTCAAGGTTTTTGCCTTCTCACACAGGTACAAGCCCTCTAAAGAATTGCAATCAAAATAGGGATGCAGGGCAGCTGGGCCGAGGGAGTGTCACTGAACAAGTGAGACAAAATGTATCTGTGTAAGAGAGGTATGTGGTGAAGAGAAACAGATTGAGGGAGAAAGTGAGAGCAAGAGAGGGTTGTGTCTAAGGGAATGAGAAAGATGGGAAATGTATGTGAGGGAGAGACTGCAAGTGAACCAGACACACACCCTTCCTTCCTCCCTAAAAACTGAACTAGACAAGGAAAGCTTAGGTTAAAAGTCATTTTGCTTCTGACCCCCACTCTTGCAGGAATTCTGCCATGGCCAGCTTGGTGTGCGTTTCAGAGGTGAACACAGGGTGAGTTAGAGGGTCACTGGACTAAAAACATAAATTCTTGTTTTTCTCTGAACAGATGCTGCCTGACTTGCTATGTTTCTCCAGTCCTCTCTGTTTTTGTTTCAGGTGTTAATTAAACCCATTTGTTAAACTTGGCCTTTCCCCTTTCTTCATGACCAATACTTAGGAACTGGGCTGTATGTCTGTCTCTCTCTTCAGCTTCACTTCTGAAAAAAAACATGACGACAAAAGTTTCATCTGTTGGCTCTGCTTGATGTGTTTAATGTTTATCCTCATTAATGCCTATTTTGAAAAATTAAGTTTGTTTTGATTTTTTTTGCTCAGTAAATGGTTTTCTTTGTACCTGAACATTTCTTTTGAAATTTATGTTAAATATGCCAAACCTTATTCTTTTTTGTAATATGCTTATCAGCCCCTTTGAAGGAGGAAAAACTGGTTGCATTGCCTTATTTATATCCACATTATCTCTAGGTATTATTTCAGTGCTTTCCCATCTTTCATCTTAATAATAAAAAAAAGAGAAGATCTGAGTAAAATGTGTAAAATTCCTAAGGGGCTAGAAAGGGTAGGCATTGACAGAATGATTCCCTTGAGAATCAAGAACTATGAATCATATGCCCAGAATAACGATGCTGGTCATTTAAGACTAAGTTGAGTAAAAATGGCTTTTGTCCAAGAGTGAGAGGTTTTTACAAATCTCTAAATCCAAGACCTGTGGATACTTAAACTCCGTGTATGCAAGCCAGGGATCAATAGATTTTGGACACCACCTGGAGTAGGAAGATATGATTAAGATAGAATATTAAGCATTTTTTTTTTTCTTGTTCTATTTTTGCAAACTCAAGCTCACCCACAATCCTACTGTCTTAACTTAGCTAAGGCCCTTTAACACTTCACCATGTCCCCAATGGCAAATGGCTCCTTGTTTGGCAATATCTCTATTTGAAAAATTCTCTTCCTGTTTTCACATATCTCATGACTATACTATCACTGTTACATTCTTCCGTCTCTAAGATCCCTCTTCTATAGCTCCAATTTTAATCACTGAAACATTGAAGGCAATCCCTTCAGTGGCAAATTCTAAGATCTAGAATTCCTGAACATCTACCTCTTTGGAGGAACACAGCAGGCCAGGCAGCATCAGAGGAGCAGGAAGTTGATGATTCAGGGCAGGTCCCAACCCAAAACGTCAACTTTCCTGCTCCTCTGATGCTGCCGGGCTTGCTGTGTTCCTCCAGCTCCACACTGTGTTATCTCTGACTCCAACATCTGCAGTTCTTATTATCTACCTCTTTGGCCAAGTTTTTTGTCATCCATCTGAATATCTGCTTATAAAACATGGTGGGTATCTAAATGAAAACTGTTATTGAGGTGTGTTTTTAATAGGTAAGGTTCTGATTAGGACACCACTTGTACAACGTATTCTTATGTTAAATTCTTAGATAAAGGCAAGATTGTAATTGAAGGGAATGTTGAGTAATGGCTGATATTTCATTAAATGAATACTGTCTTTTTTAGGTTCTCCCTCCACCAAAACTGAAACTTCACAACAATTATGTTCATTCCAATAATGGCTACGGTGTTACCATAATCCAGCCTGATGACAGACATTGCCGTGAAGTAGATGAGGAGGTACTGGAATGTGCTGCAGGAGGTGACAAGAGAGATGATCTTGTCAAGGCAATGCAGAACATGAGCCTCGAAATGAACAATAACAAGTTTGAAAACAATTCAATGGGAGAAATAGGTGTCATTGTTTGTTAATTACTCTGATATAGAAAAACACTGCAGAGTTAGAAATTCTGTTTAACATTTGTGTTCAAATCAAAACAGGTATATAGTTATCTGTTTAGTGACGTTGGTTTCAGAATTTTTAAATCTGTTTAAGATAGTACAGTGAGATGAAAATGTAGACAGTAAATCAAAAATAGTTTAGAAGTTACTTGTATAGTACATATTTAAACCACCTTCTGTCAATTTGTTCAGAAGTAATGGTGGTTTTCATTAATGTGCACTATAGCTAGGCTTCAAACTTACATGAGAATAGAGAAATTTACTACTGGCACCAACAGGAATCTATATTTAAACACAGATTAAAGACTTGGAATGGTTAAGTTCATAAATTTTCCACAACCTTGTTGCATTTTCTGTATTTAACCAAACTACAGAAAATCTGAGCATTTTGTAAGCTTATGACAAATTAAATGGCATGGAATATTCACAAAATTCTCAGTTGCAGCTGATCTGAAGAAAAGTAATAATTAAGTGCCTTGAGGAATTTACCCCAAAGAGTGTAACCCAAATTCTGAGAACACAAAACTTAAAGTAAAAATCTTTTAAGTCTAACATCTGAGAGTACTTATATATATGAAATAATATATTTTCACTTCAGTGTACAGCTGTGCATTTAAGGGTGTAATCAGTATGTATGTGCTTAATTAAATGACGTATGATTTCACAATCAGATGTATATGTCTGCAGACACTGCATTATGAGCAGTCACTTACAAGTATGTGGGTGTAAAACCTATGTAAAATTGCAAAGTTTGTGCAGATTGGTTTGAATTCTGTAAGCCCTTAACTTTGAAATAAATCAGAATCAGATTTACAGATTTAGAATCTGATTTCATCTGTTTTCAGATGTAAAGTAACAACCAAGAAAATATTGACCACTAACAAAATGATCTTTGAATTTACAGAATAGTCATTTATGTTCCATCATTACTGATACACCAAGTAAAACTGTGACTTGAGCTACAAGAACATGGATACTAAATTAAAGAAGTGGCCTATTTGTGATAGCGCTTCTACAACCTCAACCCAATTTATAGGCCACATTTCTCCCATTCTCCTCCTGGTAAAGACAGGCTTGTTGCTTGCACCAAATTGGCCAAGTAATGTAAAAATAATTATACTTAATACCAGATGAATTATCCATCAGACAAGGAGCTGTTGCTACAATGGCACACATACTGCATTCTCAAAAATACAAGAAAAACTACATCCACTTAGCTTAGGTCAAGTTCAGTAATCAAGACGAGGTAGTCACTGGAACATTGTCCCTGCAGTAATGTCTCAGTTTCACAAGTCATGGTTGTCTCCAATTTCATGTAACACAATTAAAAAAAACTTGCTGCGGAGCTTCAGTACTTCAGCCTGTGTTCTTGGTGGTCTCCATCCTCTACTAACTGAAATTATGCAAAACTGTGTTCATCTTGTTCCACACTTAATCTCACCTATTCATCATCCCACTCCTTTCAGATCCACATTGACTTGTTCTTCCCCCAGTGCAGTAAATTTGAAGTTCTAGTCCATTGCATCCCTTTTCAGCCAGTCTTCCCAGAGCATATTTTTATTCTAACGCTTGCCTTTTTTAACCACCACCTCCACACATACTAATCCATGTCATCCCTTCATTGGCAAGTTCATTCTATCAGATGTTTGGGTTTTATTCTGTGGGATTCCGTCCCTTAACCTCACTGCTTTTTTGGTGTTTGGCCACCTGCCTAACTTTCAACTTCCTGCTCTAGTATTCATTTTCTGTGAATACATTCAAAGCATTTTGGGTCTTTCTTTACATTAAAGGCACTGCAGATATTGCATGTTGTTTACTGTAAAAAAAATTTTTTTTTGACAGTATGTATTCAACCTCCAAGCCTCAAAATTCACATACAATCTTGGCATCATCCTACAAGGAAAATCATCTGCTGATACTGACTTTTATACAGTTGTGCTTTTCATACCTTAGGAAATATTCCTTTGCTTCACTGCAAAGGTGCGTTCATATTCTGATTCTGGGAGAACATTACTCAGGGGGCTCATGACTTAAATACAGAACTTTTTTTTAATCTACGATCTTTAGAGATCTATATTCTTAGTGAAGACTTATTATACATGTCATTTTCACAACTTGGAAGACATGATCTAGATTAGTGCAACGTGGCTATGACATACACTTAAGCATTAATAGCCATTAAGATGTTGCAAATCATGCTATATCTAATTGCATGAAACCAGTTCCACATGCTTTGCAAGTACGTCAGACTGCAGCATCCAATGACATTTTAAGAGACTTAAATGCTTAGGTCTCCAATTTTATAAATATTTCTCTTCATAGTAATGAGTAATTTACAGCAGGTGCCTTGTTGAAATTATTTCAGACCAAAAGCATCTCCTGTATCTCATCCATAATGCTGTGTCTGGAAAAGCCAGCATAGTCAAGGAGAAATCATTATTATTACTCATTTTGTACTGCACTTTTTATGTTGGTGTGTCTAAACAGAGACAGAAACAATACAATCTAAAAGTTATGTAACAGAAAAGCAGCAGAAAAAGCTGGTTTGGTATTGCATGCAGCTGAAAGCAGTGTTAACGTGAGGTTACCTTGAGCACTGGAATTATAGTCCAAGCAATTTTGTGACCAATTGTTAAATCAAATGTAAGTTGAATTTTTAATACTTTTATCTCCAAGAGCATATACTACCTGTAGTTTGTTCATTTATCTCATGTAAATAAAATTTGTTCATGAAAATACTGTATTTTAATTTTGTAAAAATGCATGAGAGAAGATAATTATTGTGATAGAATACTTAACATGCTTGAGTTCATGTGCTCTATTTTGTAATTTTTCTATGGCAGTATTTTCCCATTGACTTGCAAACTGTCAGCAAGACTTCTTATTTCAAATGAACTAACTCGGTGAGACTAAGAAACAAGTCCCCCAAAATATTTTGAACTATCATTCTATCAATTTCACTGGAAACAAAATACAGTGTGCTGAAAAATTAGACTTCCTACTTACTACAAAGCCATTTTACAATGCTGGCATACACCAACCTCACCCTTTCATTTATTTTAAATCTGCTCTAATTCAATTGCTCCAAAAATGTCTTTGGAATTTTTGCAGTAAAGTTTGAAATAATTTTTGAACTAAGTGCCCTGATATAGCTATCCAAATACTGGGATACAAATACTGTATCTACAATACAAACTGCTGCTCCATTTGCCTCCCTTCCCTTTACCTGCTGAACTTGTATGCTAGGTTTTTGTGATTGATGCACGAGGATTCCCAAATGCATCACTTCTGCAGCTTTCTGCATTTATCCATTTAAATATTTAGCTCTTCTATTCCTCCTGCCAAAGTACATAACATCACACTTTCCCACATTATATTCCGTTTGCCAAGTTTTTACCCATTTACTTCAACTCACTACTAGTCATATCTAATGACAGAGTGGGACTGTGGTGACTTTACTCTTGTATAGTAACTGACCTTTACAGCAAACAGTAAAAGATGATGGATCTACTGAGTAAGTTTTGAGCTGAGATTGAGCTTGTGTAGTATTCCCATCAGCTGGAATCATAACAATACTGGATAGGATGTAAGGTTGCACAGAAGTGCCCTATTTTCACATGATCACAGCTTAAATAACCTGGAAAGCACTAGATGTCCTCGAAACTTCATTGCAATCAAAGGCAGCAAATAAGCAGGGCAAAATTGCTAGATGTGAGCTGTGTAGAATGCATAATTGGAGGATAATAAAGGTTGAAGGTACTCTCCTCATCTCAGGCAGATCACTATAAATAATTAGGTTTGTCAAATTGGAAATACCAGAGACTTGCAGTTGTTGTGATCTGCATATTAACAGTTTGCATTTCAGCACCAATTAGTCAGCATAGGTTGGATTGCAAAGTCCATAGATATTTTGCTCTTGGCCTGTTGGTTAGGTTTAGATGCAGGAAGTACCCTGACAAAGCTATCCAAATACCAGGAAAGTCTACATTACAAACCGCTGCTTAATGATGAATACAATGCAAAGTATTCATTTTGTATTTCTCATAATACGTAAATCTTTGTAATTTGTCCTAGAGTATCTATCAATGGTGTAATACAGCTTTGGCAAATTGCTTCATGTTAGAATATCTTTCATATCTGTGGATATTCCAAAATGTTTCAAGCTAATTAACTATTTTTGAACTATAAACATCAATCTAAAGACATACATCAGCAAATACATGCACAGTACGGTCCCAAAAATTGCAATGAGATGTATGAATGAAGAAATAAATAAATTATTTCAATGGTTGCTGAGGAATGGTTAATGTGCAATGTGGTAAGACTTTGGTTGAAATGAATGCAAGTAACATCTTCTCAATAGTATTTGTGGAGTATCCTTCATAAGTGAAGTGATTAACCTTAGTGGTACTGTGGAAAATATCAACCTTCATTCCGCTTGTAGCAATGTACTATAAAAAACATTATGAAGATGACTTCTTCAAACAGATCTCAAACTAACTGATGCTGAAGGGGTTTTCTTTCAAAGTTGTCCATTCAGTTTTGTCAGCCTATCACTTAACAAATTTTTCCTTTAGGCTACCCCACCTCAGTCTAAATTTTAAATGGATGATAAAAGGCAAATGCAAAATCTTGTTTACCAACAGCCCTTTTATTGCTGCTCTCAAATAGGATGAAAATCATATGGTCATTCAAAACTAGTAATTTGTTAAGTAAACTTTAATATTCTTGGGGATTCTAAACTGCCATTTAAAATGTGTCACAAGTACATTTCCTTATTCTGAATTTGCACTTAAGTATACACCAAGTAAAAGAAAATATTTGCATAAAAACTGACAATTGATAACAACATTTGCAATGCGCATGCACTGTTTCTATTCTGAAAATAATTAAATACAAAACTGTATTATTGTCAATACATATAAACAGCGCACAAATGCAACTTTTGGTCTTCTGCACCTCTCTAGTAGCCACCTCTGCCATTACCATATCCTCCTCCATATCCTCCACCACCGCTGCTACCACTTTGGTAGCCACCGTATCCTCCACTTCCTCCACCACTTTGGTAGCCCCCATACCCACCACCACCACCACTTTGGTAACTCCCGTATCCTGCACCACCACGACCTCCACTTTGGTAGTTGCGGTATCCACCACCTTGGTAGCTTCCTCCACTACCACCTTTTCCTCCACCATAGTATCCAGAATTGAAACTACCACGGGAGCCACCATAGCTATTGCCTCTTCCATAACCACGACCTCCCCTGTAACTGGATCCACGACCACTCCCTCTGCCACCAAAACCTTGGTTGTCATAACGTGCCATCTTTGGAGGACGAGGACCATCACCAAATCTGTAATAAATCAGACGAATAGATTAATAAATGTTATGTATTTGACAAGTTAAAAGTAACATTATAAAACACAGCTTATATTGAAAATGAAACGATCAAGTAGCATTCCATCCTATGGATTTAAATTATTTTCTAGTCTTCAAAATATAAAAGATTCAATCCAAATAATGATCAGTACAAAAAAAACATTACAGGGTAATAGTCACATTAAATGTGTATCAAGAGGCTAACAAGAGTAAATTGCAACTACAATGTTTTTGCTAAAGCCAAAATACAAAACCCATTAGGTTAGCTCTTATTTACTCTTTTTCAATGTAACCTTTCTACAAATTAATTTGCACCAAATAAACAAAATGAACACACTGACTGTGACTTCACACAAACAGGCACAGCCAAGGGACAGTTGTGGGGTGGTGGTGGTGTGGGGATGTGTTAAAAAAAAATGGAGGACAGAAGTCATACAACTTCAGAGTATAACCTCTTTTGCTCTGGACACCTCAACAACCTGTTCTTCTTGGTCCTCCTCCACCTCTTGTCAATAGCATAAAAAAAGTTTTCCAGCTCCTTTCAGTTCTGAAGAAGTCATAGTGGACTCAAACCATTAACTCTGTTTCTCTGAGATTAGAACTGTTAGAATAATTAGAATAGAATAGAAAAGAATAATTAGGTGTTGATTTTGACCAGAGCAGACTCAATGAGCTGAAGGGCCTTTACCTGCACTGTAGACCTTTGACTTTTTGACTGTCTCCATATTTGCTGCCAGAATTGCTGAGCTTCTCTAGTACGATTTTTGTTATTATTTCAGATTTCCAACATTGACAGTATTTTGCTTTTATTTGAATTATCAGTGACTGTGGCTCCTTGTAACCATGTCAAGGGCAGATCAAACTGTTTGCCTAACACAGAAAGAGTGTAACAAATAACAGGCAATCTTCAATTTTACCTTTGCAGCTGGGGCAGACTGTTACCCATTTTAGTGCCTATATATACCCCATTATTTCCAAGATATTTTGACCTGCAGCATCAATACCTTTAGTTTAACTATTAACAGCTTTTATGTACAATGCATCATCCCTTTGTTAAACAAGGAGTCTTTCCTGTACAACAGTCCCATCCTCCACTCTTCAGAAATCTTACTTCACCCATACCCATCTCAATCTTTTCACTGGAACTGCCAGACATCAGCAATCTCAAACTTACCTATTCTTCTTATCCACTCTAACCTACTTCCCTCAATATATACATTATCTGCTAGACAATTTTCCAATAAATTCAAAAACTTCACATGAAAAGCCACTGTTCTCATTAAGGATTCAGACAGCAAGTGCTGCCAATGGCTCGGCTGCTTTCATTTATAAACACTGTAAAAGGGGTTTTTCAAATATCTGTATCACTTTAAGTGTTTTCTTCATGTGGGATGTGTATAACATGTGCCTCTTTTGCTCATGTTTCTCAGAAGCACAGGTTTGGCCATGCAGATAAAAGCAAAAGGTAATGAATAAATAAAGGATGCTTTGATTGTGAGAGCCTCGCACAAGGTATGATAACGATGCAATCAGCCCCAGGAATCGTACTGATAAGAGTGCGAATTCTCTGCTGCTAAATTATGACATGAACTGACCTCTAAGTACAGTCTAGAAGCAAAAATGCTATTCACCTCGAATTTGCAATAAGATTAATGCCTGCTGCACCAGGTTTTGAAATCTGCCGGATTACATTCAACAATCGTTCATGTGCAGGATCCATTTGTCGTATGAATTCTGGATCCTTGGCAACTTCGACAACCAGTGCCTCCATTCCTGCACGCAGAGCAACAATTGCAGCAGCTGTATAGTGAGGCATCTTCAACTTTATCCTAAAAAGCACAAATAATATTTAGCACTCAACATGAGCAATTTCAAACAGATCTAAAAAGGTACTTGTTGCTATGCAAGTTATCTCAGAACTAATGAGAACTAAGCTATGCAGTTACTAATACGTCTTCTCAGACCAATGAAAATATGTATTGTTACAGAACACTTCAATACACACAAAAAAAATGATACTTGATAGTTTTTCCAAAGATGGTTAAATTACAAGTAGCATTTTTGGGAGAATAAAGTTAAATGAGCCACATTATGCACGGTCATAAGTGGCAAAATTAATATTTTATCTTTAGATGTTTCTCCAATTAGGTGGAAACTCTGTTGCACTCTTAGTAAATATAACCATCATCAAATTCTGGGAAAAACTGAATTGTTTACAGCATTTTTGCATATACAGTACACACCATACTTTTTTTTTTAAAAAAAGCTGAAGTTTAAGATTGTGGAAGCAGGTTATGAGGCCTTTACCAGCTGCAGTTATAGTTTTAAGTCAAACAAAGTGAAATTTGTTACCACAAATAATAAATTCAATGTCACTTTTCTGGAATAGATATGTTCCAAAGAGATGAGAAAAGCACACTGGCTTCATCACAAATCCCCGAATGGGCTACATCACAGAGTTAAAATCAAATCACTGATCATGTAGTACTATACTGCTTTATTACATTAAATATCACTGTTATTCATCATTATTGGACTTGGATCAATCACAGATTCCATGTACAACTGAGAGATTAAAATGATCTTGAAACACTACTTATAACTGGATATCAGTATTCAACAGAAACTGAAAGTAAAAGCGTGTTGAAACTTCAAACTTTCTTACCAGTCATCCATCAGAATAATTTCTCCATTTGAAGTCACCTTCTTTGAACCATAGAAAAGCAACTGGAGTGGGCTAACTAACGTCATTGCCTTTGCAGACACAGCTCGAGTTCGTATCTGAGGAGAAATACTGTCGATCAGTATCTCAGTAAATGGGCAAGTAAATGATGTTTTGCGATACTTTCTTAAAAAGCAAAAATCGCAATTTCAATAGCAAATCTGTGATAAAAGAAGATTAGGTTGCAATGTCAATGATACAAAACTTGGAAGCATTGTACACTGTGAAGAGGAAACGGACAAATTGGTGGAGTGAGTGGATAGGTCACAGAGGAAGATCAAGACAGAGAATTGAGAGTTGATGCATTTTAGTAAGAAGAACATGAACAGATACAATTCTAAATAAGGTGCATATGTACACAGATCTTTAAACGCACAGATAGCAGTTAATGAAGCATACAGGATCTTGGCTTTACTAATAGGAGCATAGATTTACAAGAGCAAGAAGTCATGCTGAACTTGTATACAACACTTCTTAGACCTCATTTCGGAGCACTGCATACAATTCATGCTGCCACAGTACAGGAAGGATATGAACACATTAGAGAAACTGCAGAAGAGATTAATAAAAACGACTGAGTCCAACAAAGTGAAGCTTCAGTTATGAAATTCAATTGGAGAAACTGAGACTGTGTTCTCCTTGGAGAGAAGAAGGCTAAGAGGAGAACTGTTAGAACTTTTCAAAATCATGAGGGGGCAGGACAAAAAGATGGGGAGAAACTGTTCCTACTCAGAAAAGGATCAAGAATGAGAGAAAACAAAGTTAAAGTAATTGCAAAAGAAGTAAGTGTGATGTGGGAAAAATCTTTTTGGCACAAGTGACTCAGGTCTCAGTCGATAAAATATGTGGAGGTGGAGGAGCACAGCAGGTCAGACAGCATCTGAGGAGCAGGAAAGTCAACATTTTGGGTCTGGACCCTTCATAAGGACTGGGGAGGGGGAAAGGGAGCTCAGAAATAAATAGAGGGACGGGGTTGGGGCTGGGGGAAGGTAGGTGGGATGGTGATAGGTGGATGCAAGTAGGGGGCTGTAGAGATTGGTTGGTGGGAAAGGTGGAGCAGACAGGTAAGGAGGAAGATGGAAAGGTTGTGTCAGGTCAAGGAGGGGGGGACGAGAGGGAGGGCTTGACATGAGATAAGGCCGGGGGTGGGGAGATTTTGAAGCTGGTGAACTCGAGGTCTTTGGGCTGTAGGCTCCCAAGGCAAAATATAAAGGTGTTGTTCCTCCAGTTTACGTGTGGTGTCATTGTAATACTGGAGACGGCCCAAGACGGACACGTCATCAAGGGAGTGGGAGGGGGAGTTGAAATGGCTGGTAACCGGAAAGTGGTATTAGTTGGAGGGTACAGAGTGCAGATGCTCCGCGAATTAGTCACTAAGTCTGTGCTTGGTCTCTCCGATACAGAGGCAATCACATCTGGAGCAACAGATACAATAGATCAGGTTAGTAGATGTACAGCTAAATCCCTGCTGATTTGGAATGACTGTCTGGGGCCTTGGACAGAGGTGAGAGGTGCAGTATAGGGGCGGGTGCAGCACTTCATGCGGCTGCACGGAAAGGTGCCAGATGTGGTGGGGGCAGTTTCAATTGTGACAAGAGGGCATTAAATGATTATTTAAATAGAAACAATATTCAAGAGGATAAGGAAAAGGCACTATGTCATGAGGTTCATTTGGAAAGTGAGTGTAGTCACGATGGGCCAAATGGCATTCTTCTCTGCTTATAAAACTTCTGGCATTTTAAATTGTTACTTCCTTCAAAAGAATGGCTTAGGAATGAAAGACCAAATAATAAAAAATGGTAGTGAAACAGTAACATCTAGTCTGAAATATTCTCCATTCATTGCTGTGATCTCAGCTTGGCTGGGTGTCACAACTGTACGATTGAATTAGTGCTCCAGACAGGGACCCATCTATTCTATATGGCTCAGCTACAAATCTCTTAACCCAATATTCTATTCCACAAACACAAGAAAATAGCTGACTGATTTTAAGTCCATTTGAAAACCCTCAGAGACTGATAGTTTAACTGTAACTGCACAACATGATATTTGCACATTAATCAAAGGACAAGCCAGCCAACTAAAATGACAAAAGTGCACAACTAATTTCACCATTTAACTGTGCTGGTCTTTCCAAGG
>NC_063341.1:25759135-25767445 GCF_021869965.1 Rhincodon typus | reverse complement strand
CAGATTCTCCAGCATCTGCAGTTCCTACTATCTCCATTATTTTCAGCCTTGTTGTAGTGTTTTTGATTGCTGTCAATACAAGGAAATGCATCCCTAGTCCATTAGCCATCCACCCCTTCTTGAGTTTATAATTTTTGGCACCATCCACTATTTCAAGATCAAATGAACACCATGGATCTTGCAGCGATTCCTGAGATTGCAGGCTTAGTTATCGATTTATAGTTTTATTATAGTTATTATATTTCACTAACATAAGATTTTTATTCATTTTGTTTCTTTAACATTCAAAAAAAACAAAAACAATCATGATTTCTTTTTTCTACAAGCTTTTCAGAGGCCTACAGTGATCAGCTGAAGACTTTTTTCTAAATTTGGAAACTTAAGAAAAGACTGTACGCGTTTTAAGTAGTTTTTTTTTCAGAACAAGTGTTTTTTTGAATAGCCGAGGAGCTTTTTTTTAAATGGAGCTGTGTGTTCATTTTGGGGTTTCGTCTCTGGATATGACTATTTTTATCTGAGGAACTTATTTGAAAAGGAGTCATTTTAATTCAGTAAATCAGCTAAGTGCTTGATATTATTTAAGATCTATATGTTTGATTATTTTAAAAAATCATTATATTTTAACACTACTTTCCCTAGGTTGTGAAAGGTAGTTATAAAAGTTGCTTTTTTTTAGGCTTAAGGACATTGAGGGCATATAAGAGGCACAGAGTGAGTTGGCTAGTAGATTTAGAGAAGTGATTACAAGAGGATCAGATAGATGGGTGACTGTCAGGAAAGGTAAGAAGTTAGTTCAAAAGTCTCCAGTGGTTTTGTGGCAGTGAGCATAAATTTAGGATGGCATATTGCTTTCCTGGTGCTGCAGTTAAGGGTGTCTCTAAATGTTTCAAGCATTTTGTTAAAGGGGATGTTGAGGAGCTAAAAAAAAAAATTTTACACATTGGTAAGAATGACATTTTTAGGGAAAGGATTAAAGCTTTACAGAGTGAATATAAGAGGTTAGGTAGTTGATTTAAAATTAAAAATACTAATATCTGGTTTACTCCCAATGCCAAACTCGAAAGAGGGAAGGAACAAAAGGATAAAGAAGATGAGTCAGTGGCTGAAGAGGTGGTGTTTTGTTGAGGGATTTGGATTTTTGGACAATTGGAATCTCTTCTGGGACAGAAGAGAACTGTTGAAAAAGGATGAGTTTAACCTGAACTGGAAAGTGACCAATATCTTAGTGGGGAGATTTGTTTTTGATTTTATTGTCATGTGTATTTTGCAGTAAGAATATAACAAAATACAGTGAAAAGCTTTCATTTGTCATCACGATATGGTGCCATTTTGAATAATTTAAGAATACAGGAATTAAAGAAAAATTCAGCTTAAAGAGGTGCCATCAGTCCTGATCTAGCTCAGCACCATCAACGAAGCCTGTGCCAACATCCCTCCTCCACTGCATCATTACCATCTATTCTGGACCCAACCAACGTTGAATTCACCAATGCTCAGGTGCCATCTTAGCTGCTGGGCCAATAATCCTGTACCACTGCCTCGCCGCTGCCTGCAGTGGACCAACCAATATCAGAGTCGTGTCTCTCACCACAGAGCCCACCTCATCAATGTTGCTGTGATGCCCTTCTGCCATCGCTTTGCTGCAGCCAGTGCCAGACCCAAGCAACAACAAAGTCACTGATCCTTAGGCACTATCTTTTGCAGCTGGGCCTACCTCGCCAATGTTACCTCTACTGAGGTAGCAGCTGCTGATTCTAGGTTTTGTGCTTGCCCCAGAAAAGTAGTTAGGGGCCTGCTTGACATCCATGCCCTGGGCCCGCTCAAGATCCCTGGTAGGCCCATCCAAGGTCCATGCTCTGGTCTCTCTCTCTTGCCCCCCCCCAGAGGTCTGCACCCTATACCTCACTTGAGACTGCTCGAGGTCCATGTTAGGCCCAGTTGAGTTCGCGCCCTGGGTCTGCTTGAGATTTGCACACTGGGCTCTCGCCGCTGCTGATGCTGTCCAAGCTCTGGATAAAGTAAGTTTTTAAAAAAAGTAAAGGTTTGAGGGGATATGGGCCAGGAGCAGGCAGGTAGGACTAGTTTAGTTTGAGTTTATGTTCGGCATGGACTGGCTGGACTGAAGAATCAGTTCCTGCGCTCTATGACACTATGACTCTGTGAATCAGTCATGGGGCAGAATCTTACCTTATTTTGGCTAGTTTTATCTAGTTTTATTTTGGACGGTTTTTTGACACAAGGCCTAGTGAAATCTCTTACTGTATCTTACTAAACCCACCACATAATATCATACCATGCCCTTGTGGCACCTAATTTGCCCAATACTAGCACCATCTTATCATGTACCATTCCTGTAAAAACTTTCCACTATCCAGATATCTGCTGAAAGACTAACATTGCTGGTGGCTGCGCCATGTTTAAAAGGCCAGTATGCATCCATACAAGCACTTGTACTCCGAAGTTGCCTGCTCGTGACGAGTATACATTCAGAAGATGTCAGAAGTGTAAAATGGGCCATGATTCTCTGCCAAGGACTGGACGTCCTGGTGGCAGGGTGGTGCAGAGGACCAGTAGAGGAGGCCATGTATTCTGGTGGGTTGGGACACGTGTGTGAGTTTTGTGCAATCTCCAAGTCACCATTAAATCTCCATGGGCTGACAGGTGTTTAGTTTTAAGTAGCTCACTAATGAGATGAATTATTCCCTTCCTGTCACTTAACAAATGCGGGATAGTTTTCTCATCACCAGGATTCAGAGGAGCAGCATCCTGTGCAACTCTCCTGGTCTGCACACCATCCTATCCACTCTACTAGGCACCACTAATTTCTGCTAACGTGTAAATGGACGAAAAGAAGCTGCAAAAGTATATCAGTAGCTTAAGTGAGTGGAAGAAAGCTGTCAGATTTAGCACAATGTAAAATTATCCACTATGCCAGGAAAAATAAAAATCAGAACTTTTAAAAAGACGAGAGATCACTAAATGTTGAAATGCAGAAAATTTTGGGTGTCCTTGTATATGAATCATGGAAAGTTAACATAAGAGCACAGAAAACAATTAGAAATAATATGTAAGCCTGCACTGTAAGGATGTCAGATTATAAAAGGAAAAAATTCTTTTTACAATTATATGTGACTCTCTGATGTGGTCACATCTGGTGTATGGTGAGCGGTCTGTGCAAATGATATACTGCCTTTCACAGGGTGCTATAAAAGTTCATTACATTGATTCGTCGGTATAGAGGGTTGTTCAATGAGGAGAAACTAAATAGAATGAGCAGCGAGGGTTTGATAATGTAGATAGTGGGAAGCTGATTCCCTTTTCTGGAGAGTCTAGAATTACAACATAGAACAATACAGCACAGGAACAAGCCTTTCAGCCCAGGATGTTGTGCTGAACATGACAACAAATTAAACTAATCCCTTCTGCCTGGCCTTGGTCCATATCCCTCCATTTCTTGCGTATTCATGTGCTTATCTAAAAGTTCCTTAAACACCCCTATCATATCTGCCTTCACCACCACCTCTGGCAACATGTTTCAGACACCGACCACTTCTGTGTAAAATAAAATGCACCTCACATCTTCTTTGAAGTTTTCCTCTCTCATCTTAAATGCATGCCCTCTAGCATTAGACATTTCAACTCTGGGAAAAAGGTTCTGACTGTCAATTCTTACCTATGCATCTCAGTTTTATAGACCTAGCAAGTCTCCCCTCAGTGTCCGCTGCTCCAGAGAAAACAGCCCTAGTTTTTCTAGCCTGTCCATATAGTTGAATTCTTTACTTTTGTGGTGGAAGTGTCAATGTTACAGAGATAGCATGGATAAGAACCCAGTTTCTCCCCTCCGTAACTCTGGCAGTGCTGTTTGGCAGGTATTGATTGTGTACAGTAATTCAAATTCCAATATGCAGGTACCAAGCTGCTCGCACAAAAACTAAAGAGCATTCAGATTTGAACATAAAAGTTCCTGTGATGTTGACAGCAACCATGCTGAGCTTAGGTTACCAAAGAACAAAAATTTACTACATATTTGAGTTGTGTGAGAACCAGGAGCTTCCCATGCTACTGCTAATTGTACTTTCATAGAATGTAGTAGAGTCCCAGGGGTACCTCCATTGCAGAAAAATAGCGTGACGTTCTGTGAACTATTAGCAACACAGGTGGCAATAGCTTCCTTTCTCCATAATTTTTCTCCAATTGGAAGTTGCCATTTTCTGTCTGGAAACAACTAGAAAAGGATAAGCAGCCAGGAACTGAACAAAAGATTTACTGGGAATGCATCAAACCGGCTGGTTTCCAAAGCAAACTTTTTTTTTAAATAAAAAGTGTCTCCATATATTGCTTAGGTCACGCTTTCATGAATGGTCCCTTTGAGAGAAGTCAAGTTGACAGAGGCTTGCAACAGAGAACATAATTCCTTTTAATATTGCACAATTAAAGGAAATACCGAAACGTTAAATAAAGTTAAAACATTGTAGATTAATTAAAACATATCAACAGAACCCTCCGTCTCCTCAACACCACTATCGCACTCCAGGCAATGTTCTGGCTATACAGAGGAGATTTTAAAATCGCCAGCATTATAAATGGGAATCACAGCTTTTGAGCTAAGAGCTGTCGGTAAGTGCAAAACAAGCAACTCATTAAATCACTCAAGAATTCAGTTTTGAAATCCTCTTCTGCTGGATTTCAAGTTTCTGGCAATAGGAGTTTTATTTTCATTAAGCTTTCACTCAGATCATTTCTAGATCCGGGGACCCAAATTTCAGGATCAAGGGTCAACATTTAGAATTGATGACACAAGTCTTCTCACCAGTGGTTGTGAATACTCGGAATTCTCAATCCCAGAAGCCTGTGGGTGCTCAGTCCTCAAGGACATAAAAGACAGATCATGTTGCCATTGTGTCAACTATTTCAGAAGATCAGGGAGGCCACAGTAGAACTGAGGTAGAGGTTTATTTAATATTAAGCAGTTGGGAGGACCCTTTGCTCGTTAAGAAGCAAACTTTACCAACTATTGTTAAACTGCAGTAATTTTTTTTATATTCACTTCTATACATTTTTAATAATTCTCAGATTTTATGATATTCAAGATGGAACAATACCAGGCCCTGTAGGTCAACGTTTCAAAAGGACATTGGAAAAATATAGAAACAAACGTGTGGAGCTTATAGAATACCAAAGCAATATACGAGAGGATCCATCTGCAGCTGAAGCAGTGGAATGTTGGAAAAAATATTACGAAATCCTAATGATTTGTGGACTGTTAAAAATCTGGGAAGATTTGCGTCTTAGGTAATAACATCAAAATGGATCTTCATTATGTTAAATTTAATGCTAAATTATATCATGGAAAGATATATTTCATTTAATTTTTTTTCTCTTCTTGAGGCTTTGCAGTACTTTTAGCATATCTAGTTACCTGAATTGATTGATCATCTGATTTCAATCCTGTTACAGCTGTACACTTGAATTTGTTACTTGTAAATGCTTTGAGAGCTGTTTGGGATATCCTGTAGATTATATTGCATTCTTGTTTGGAATTCATTTCTTCTTGACAGCATGAACAAGAAAACTAATAATGTGGGACATCTGAAGCATCAACTTTATTCTTCAAAACTGTTTCCTGTGGACACTTCACTCAGTTTGAAATATGATTCTGCATGCATTAACTCAAACTGAAATTTTAAAATGGTGGATACAAGCAAAACCCACTTAAATTTTTTCCATACCTTTACTTTTAATTTGTCTTTACACCAGTTGTGTCGTTATTTTTAATCTGTTCTGAACATTCTGAGTTTGACTGAAAGCCCTGAAAACTGTTAGAGTACTGAAATAGCCAAGCCCCAGAGAAAATGTATCATTTTATTTAATTCGTCCATGGAATGTATTCGTTACTAACTAGGCAGCATTTCTTACCTGTGGCTAATGGGCAGTTAAGAGTCAGCCCCATGGTGGTGTGTCTGGAGTAAGCCAAACTAGGTAAGAGTGAACCAGATTGGCTTTTACAGCAATCTACAATGGTTGCATGGGTAACATTAAGCTAGATTACAATACCAAATTTTCATTGAATTCACATGGTGGAATTTGAACAGACATCCCCAGAACATTAGCATGGGATTCTGGATTTGTAGTCCAGTGACATTACCACTACACCACTGCCTAATACCTGACTCTCTGATCTCTTCTGTCAATTGCACGATGTTTGTTTACACAAAATAAAGATTTCAAGTGTGAAGAGTTTCTGATGTGTTGCTTTTAAAGGGCATAGATTGATTTTTTTTTTTTATTGACCTGTTGTAACAAGAGTTTTTGTTTTAAGGAAATGTAATGTTATGATTGAATAACATTGTCATAAAGATTTTTTAAAACCTATTGTTGTGAGGGTCAGCATAGCTGGACATGGTGGGTATAAGACCATAAGAAATAGGAACAGGAGTAGGTAGTTTGGCCCCTCAAGCCTGTTCTGCCATTTAGTGGGATCATGGCTGATCCGACACTCCTCACGTCCACTTGCTTGCCTTAACCCATGACTCTTGATTCCTCTATTGATCATGAATCTATCTCAGCCTTAAATATAGACAAGTTCTTTATCCCCAGAGCTCTCTGTAGCAAGGAGCTCCAAAGACACTCAGCTCTCTAAGAGAAGAAATTTCTCCTTATCTCAGTTTTAAATTGGAACCCCTTAATTCTGAGACTATGCTGTCTGGTCCTAGCCGATCCCACGAGCGGAAACATCCTCTCAGCATTTATCCTGTCTAGCCTCTTAAGAATTCTATTTTTTTCAAAGAAATCACGTTATGGGTGACACCTTTTGAACTTATATTTTCAAAGGTTCCCTCATCCAAACTATGGTTCAGATACCTGAATCCTTTAAAGACTGGCCTGACTCCATGAAAATTGTGGAAGACCAAGACATGCCAATCTCCATTATGGAGCTGGCCAGATCAGGAATGCAGGTTGCGGCTTGCAACCCAAACCAGCTTACACCCTTAAATAGCACTGTTGAAAATCAGAGAGCCCACAAATGGGGCCAGGAATCCAGAATCAGGTCCTGGTCAGCATTTTCACGTGTCTGTGAAAATCCAACCCAATGTCTCTCAATTTTCAGTAGGTTTTTTTGTTTATTGGGAGGGTAAACATTTCCTTGAATAGCATTATAATTTCTCCCCTTTTACATTGAACCTGTATTTACTTTCATGAATTTCTTTTTTATTCTTGTAAAAGTTAATTCCTCTGTTTTAAATTTCTTGCTAATTTATTCTTTAATTAATTTTCTGACCCTATCAACTTCTTGTCATCCTTTGATTTTAAAATATTCTCAATTCTTTGGTTTACTAACCTTTTATGGGAATATTGTTAGCTTCTTTTAATCTGACAGTCTCCTTAATTGACCTAATTGGCCATTGCTGTACTGCTTTTCCAGTAGAGATTTTATTAGAATGTATATTTGTTGAGAATGATGAAATAATTATTTAAATGTTTGCCATTGCTCACCTACTGTTATATCTTGAATTCGGTTCTTTTTGTTCATTATGCTCGTCAATTATAGAGCACATGGCCCATTTTTTCCACGAATATTGAGGCGTAGAAAAGGACAACGTCCTTCTGGAAAAATTGTAACTCACATTGTGGCAAAAATGATGACAGCTGACATGGTGAGTATTTCTAGTGAGTTTTGTTATGTTAGCTGTGTAATATCTGGCCTGATTAACGTGTATTAGTAATAGTGCACTCATGTCATCATTAAAAGCAAAAGGTAAAATTTCTTGTTGGGGGATATCTTAAAGGCTTTTTTGTTCTTTATACCATTCTTTGTCAAGCCGAGTCATACATCGTAAACAGGTCATAGGTTTAATCCTATTCCCTAACAGGGCCAGTTAAGCCTTGCAAAGTAAGAAGCTAAATCATGTAGAAGAAAACATCAGAGAATTCAAATACATAAGTCACTGAAAGTAAACTTCACATGTTGATAAGGCCATTAGGAATGCAAACAAAGTGCTAATAATTTTGGTGCATTAGAACACAACAGTAGGGAACTAATGCTAAATTTATGTACAGCCTTGGTAAAACCTCAGTTGGAGTACTGGGCAGTTTTAGTCTCCATACTAGAAAAATGATATTGAGGAACTAGAGGAGATGTGAAAAAAGAGCAACAAGAACATTACCAGCTTTGCAAGGAAGCCACTATCAAGAATTCTTTTCTTTGAAGGGATGCCCACCTTTAAACCCCTCACTCAGTGTTACTGAGATAGTAGGAACTGCAGATGCTGGAGAATCTGAGATAACAATGTGTAGAGCTGGGTGAACACA
>NC_063341.1:25749662-25759035 GCF_021869965.1 Rhincodon typus | reverse complement strand
GTGTCATCCAGCTCTACACCTTGTTATCTCGTTTACTCCATGTTACTAACTGAATACCTGCATCCTCCTCCTGATATCTTTGGAAGCACCACATATCCACAACTTTTCTGCACCTCTCCTTATCCTTAATTTACAGGGGTGAAGTTCACCAACTTTTAGCTTCTTTCCTCTTTTCCTGCAGATCCACCTTAGAGAAAGTACAACATAGTAGAAAAAAAAGACTATAATGATGATGGTGATGAACAGAATGACAAGGGCCAGAACTCATGGTTGCTTAATATTGTGATCTGTCAAGATAGTACATATGCCAAGCATCCAAACATACCTTTTACAGCACTATACCAGGAACACGTGAGCTTATACTAAACTGCCAAGGAGCAAGTTAACATGAGGCAAGGCCCACCGTAATACATGACCTTTTTGTGCAATATGAGGAGCCAATCATAGCCTGATTTAATGCAAAAGGAAGCTGGGTGTAAAACTTGTGGAAAGTGCTCCCAGTCAAGTTTCTTCAATAGAAAATTTCTATACACTTTTAACACCACATATACCATAGCTATGAAATGGGGAGGACCATCAAGCCAGAATTTCAAAACAATTTTTAACAGTTTAAGTTTGTGCAGTTTTGAGATTAAGTACACATCCAACATTGAGCTGTTTAACCACAGTTTTCGTAGGCTACCTTTTGGAGGGGTGAAAAACTGCAGTGTTGTGTTGTTTTTAATAAGCATTATTGTCTGGTTCTGATTCAGTACGACCAGTGCTTCACTACCACTCTTAGGTAAAAGTTTTCAAAACTCACAATGTTTAATACGATTTTAATTTGCATAAATAAAACATGAGAAAAGTGTGGAACAAAGTTATGACATAAATGAGAGTGTAGCAAGTAAGCTATCAGCAAAATAAAAGGATTTTAGAGGAAGTCCATATATTTTCATTCATGGATGATGCACTGTCCTATTTATACTTGAGGTTGATTGTTAAAACATGAGGAAGATCGAACGCCAAAATAGAAAATCCAGTTTTTTTTTTAAACATTCCTGCCTCGTGTAAATAGGCTGTTTTTCACTTGAATTGTAGGATGCTTGCAATATATTTTCATTCAATAGCTTACTTTTCCTAAATATGGGAGTGAAAAAGTCAAGACATTTATCACAGTTTGAATACAGTTATTTATTTGGGCTATGGTTATGCTTGCTTTCTGCAGGTTAAGGATTTCTCTGCTAATACACTAATTCAGCAACATGACAACTTAGATGCATCCTTAGACAATTGCTTCAGTGGAGACACAGTGGTAATTTTTCCTGGAGAATATCATGCCTCAGGATTTGGAATGTTAACAGATGATATTATTATTAGAGGTAAGTCGTGAAACAATATATTTATATGCCACCATTATGATTTTTTCTTAATTGCAACTGAAGGTTTTTAAATATGGAAGAATGTTAGGTGAGTCTGTTTAAGAAATTTCAGCATCTGCACAGAATACTTCTACAGTAATTAGTATGGTCCTCAGTTATATTCTTGCTCTAATGTTGGTTTATTTGATTTTTTTTACAGTATTTATTGAGATGTCTACTTCCCCTTCAGTCAATGCAAACCCTGTTAAGTAAAACCAGGTTGTAATGAGATTGCCAGTTCAGTTGCGGAAAGTTCTTGATTGCCACTAGAATCCAGATAATTTTGTCACTGAGATGGCAACCACTGTTAACTATAGATTTTGAATGCTTAATTATTTAAGCAATGTCAGAATTATTGTTGGGTTATCAGGGATCAATACTCATTGTGTTCAGATACATTTGTATTTTAATAAATTTTATTTTAGCACAAACATTAGCTCATTTATATTAAATATGCTAACATACTTGCTGAAATCATGAAGGATTGTCAGGCCATTTAAGAAACGGAGGAATGAAAACTGCACTTTCTTCATTGCTCTACATTTATTGCACTACATTATTTCCCAACAATTTGATCACTGAATTCTATTCATCTTGTTCTTAGAGGTGAATCTGTTTCTTCCAGTTCATTTAACAAAATAAAACACGCACTTAAACACAATAGAAAAATTTACTCGACATTATTTTCTTATGTTTGCTATTTTTTCAAATTTTCAATCATTCAATTTAAGTAATATATAAATAATACATTGAAAGTTATAGGGATGACTATCCTCTGCTGTGTGCTCATATGATATGTCGTTTTCCCCTTTACAAAGTATGAAGAGCTGTTACACTAGGCCTTGGATTTTACCAATTCACCTGAGCTGACAGACTGACAGTAGACCAACATGTCTCAGTAGGGAAGCATGGCTGGCAGTGGCAGATGTCACAAGTAAGTAGTCAAGGAGTCATTGCTGGAAAATAGATCTAGTGCAGGAAGAGATTTAATTATGGTCCGGAAAGGTGAGTGACATTTCAGAGTTGAAAATTGGAAAACCTGCTTTAATTAAAGGCAGACATCAGATGTGAGGCCAGGTGGTAGATCTGTGTATGGTGCACCATCAGGTACCAGTGTCCACATTCAGGTTTCCACTTCTCATGCACCCAATTTCCATGCTTAGTTATGGGTGAATGTTGCATTGACATGATGAATGTCAATTCGCCTCGCCATGTGACTACACAGTACTGCGCATTTATATTGCCTAAACAGCATAGTTGCACCACGAGGCAGAAGTGACATTGCCCATGTCTATACTTGCAAAAAAAAAGTGTTCAGAATGTCAAGGAATGCCAGTACACCAGAGGTGGAATGCCTTTTATTGTCATTACACCAGTGGAACAGGAGGCAATAAAGATTGCATAGGTCAAGCAGAGCATCCTGTTGCGCTGAGATGTAGAACATAGAACAGTACAGCACAGTACAGGCCCTTCGGCCCACGATGTTGTGCCGATCTATTATCCGACTAAGATCAATCTGCACTGCATACCCTACATTTTACTATCCTCCATGTGCCTATTCAAGAGTCGCTTAAAAGTCTCTAAAGTATCTGACTCCACTACCACTCCCGGCAGCGTATTCCACACACTTACCGCTCTCTGTGTAAAGAACCTACCTCTGACATCTCCCCTGTACCTTCCTCCAATCACCTTAAAATTAAGCCCCCTCGTAATAGTCATTTCCACCCTGGGAAAATGTCTCTGACTATCCACTCTGTTTATGCCTCTCATCATCTTGTACACCTCTATCAAGTCACCTCTCATCCTTCTTCGCTCCAATGAAAAAAACCCTAGCTCCTTCAACCTTTCCTCAAGACCTGCTCTCCAGTCCAGGCAGCATCCTGGTAAATCTCCTGTGCACCCTCTCTAAAGCTTCTACATCTTTCCTATAATGAGGTGACCAGAACTGAACACAATATTCGAAGTGTGGTCTAACCAGAGTACTATGTAGCTGGAGAGAGTGAGTAAAACTTCTTGTTGTGTCCAACATTCCCAAGATGACAGCAAAATACTACAAACGCTGGAAACTTAAATAAAAAATAGAAAACCCTAGGAACATACATCAGATCTGGCAGCAGCCCTGGAGAGAGAAATATACTTAATTTTCAAGCCAAGGATTGTCCTGTCCGTGAATATTCCCAAATCAAGAAGTCAGAACTGGTCAGTAACATTTTCGATCTTTCATAAATGTTTAATGGTAGACTCGAGTATCTTGAGCACTATCCATACCTTGGTTGCCACCTTTCTAAAGAGGTCACCATTGACTGTGTCACCTCAGACTTCTACAGTCTATGCAGTTAGTGTTTGACAACAGTTGTCCACATCTTGACAAAGCTTTGGATAGAAAAATTGTCACCGGACTCCTCCACTGCAGTGAGCTCTGGACAGTGTATCAGCAACACATAACAGTGCAAGAGAAATTTTACCAGCAATGTCTCCATCACGTTCTCCGTGTTTAAACAAATACTAGTCTCCTTGAAGCCAGCTGTACAATCATTCAGGCAAAACTCCTGAAAGAGTCAACTATATTGTATTGGAATTGTATCTGAATCGCTAAAAAATGTCTCCCCCACCAGTGTTTGTTTTCTCAACTTTCAAGTGCCCAGTATTCCAGGAAGAACAAAGCAAACACAAAAGTATTCTTATTCTTTCTTTAAAGAGCAACAGCATCAACATTACAATAGGAACACAGGATTTAGGAGTATGTTTATGCCATTTGGCTCTTTGAGCCCTTCAGTAAGATGGCAGCTGATCTGATTGTGGGCTCAACTCTATTTCCTGGCTAACCCCGACAACCTTTGACTCCCCTTCTATCAAACATTTATCCAGCTCAAACTTAAATGCATACGAAGACCCCCACCACTTTCTGAGGATGATAATTCCACATTTAAATTGACCCTTGATCAAAATGGCATTGAATTTTCCTATTCTTTGACAAAGTTTTCTCATGTGAAGTTCATGGTGCCTGCTTTGCCATGGCCCTTGGTGACTTCTTACATGATCTCATTAACTATGTAATGTAAGAATTTCTTTATTCACTGTGGTCCTGCACGTTTATTCTGAGGAAGTGGCCCCGAAAGTGGCCTCACGTTGCTGACATGGAGGTTCGGCTGAACTGGAGAATGGAAAAAGGCAATACATTTTCATGCTGATTGGGCCTGGTGATGTGGTCATCTTTGCCAATCAGCCTGTAAGCCTGTACAAAAATAGCTGCTGATTGCAGTGTCCTTGGTGAAACAGAATGCACTGCAATGCAGAAAGGTTAATGATCTTCTGCGTTCAACACGGGTGTGTGCCACAATTTTTTCCTCTGCTACCTTACTCGCAGGGCCACCACATTCTCTAAGGCTGTCATCTCATGCACTTCTTGCTGAGGTTTATGGACTACAGCTCTAACTATTGAATGCCTACTCAACAGCTCTTCACACACACCATTCTCGCAAACTAACAACTCTTAATTATCTTCAGCACTTCCTGCTAATTCACTGGGGACACCTCACCTATTCTGTCCCTGCATTACGACTAAGAGCTCTCCTATCTACTTCCATCACATTTCATCCTTCCTTTTGTCTCAATGCAAAAAGAAATGTCTCATAATGGGGTGAAGAGGGTGATGACCAGCAGGTGAATCCTCAGTCCAAAAAAATGTTGGATTTGACCTGAGAAGAATGCAACTGCTTATGCAGACACAGACTTCCATGGACAACAGGTTTACCAAAGGAATTTGGTTAAATAGTATTGAAGGATGGAGGAGTCCACCAAGGTTATCAGTACTAAACTAGCTCCCGCATGTGTGTATCTGACTGCCTTCATGGACAGACTGGCGACTACTGTGGAAACCCAGGATTAGCACTCTGAGTTCCTATATGAGCACACAGGTCTACACGCCATTGCTGTAGTTCATAGAATTAAATGGCAAGGTGAAAGTGGGACAAAGGACTTTGACTTTAATCTAGTTGCTGTATCCTCTCAGAGAGATAAGGTGGTGCCAGCAGGCACCCAAAGGGAAGAGGACCCAAACACAGGAACCCATAAGCTTCCTCTCAGGGTACACAGGTGCCTAGCCCTCCATCTGTCCCATGCCTGTGATGCCAAAGCCTACAAAATTCACTGTTGGGGACCGTGAACCTACATTTGAGTCAATGTTCACAGCAGGCCTGGACTCTCTGGGCCGAAATAACTCCAGGGTCAACTGCCCAAATCTTCTATACCAACAGGTACAGAGAAGGGTCCCTCCACCCTAGCTGTGGATCTTGGTATTGCTGTTTAATGTATCATAAGGAATGGGAAGAAAATATCTTCGAGAGTACGTAGGTAGCACAGGTGACACTGCATTGTATGGTCTCTTGCACTTTACTGCATGTATATGCACTTGCAGTCCGAGTGTCTATTCTCATGTCTTTTTCGCTATTGAATCTGGTGAAATTGCACCCATTTGAGAGATGAGTATCCTCTTTAGACATCTCAAGGATGAAAGAAATTGTGATGTCCAAGCTGTTGATGTCACAGACCTTTGACCAACGATGGCAATGACTGTAGCCAAAATGTTTCACTTTGAAGTAAATAAACTGTGAATAAAATCAGTGTGTAGGGATTTCTTTTACATTTTTGGGGTGTGGACTTGGCTGCCTAAGCCAACATTTATTGCCATTCTCTAGTTACCGTTGAGAACGTGGTGGTGAGCTGCCTTCTTGAATTAGTTTATGT
Source organism: Rhincodon typus (assembly GCF_021869965.1). NCBI lineage: Eukaryota > Metazoa > Chordata > Chondrichthyes > Orectolobiformes > Rhincodontidae > Rhincodon > Rhincodon typus. The sequence continues at coordinate 25,752,889 of NC_063341.1, read as the reverse complement.
TTTGGTGCACATAGGCTCACAATGCTTTTAAGGAGGCAGTTCCAAGATTTTGATCCAGTGACAATGAAGGAGTGGCAATATATTTCCAAGTCAGGATGGTGAGTGGCTTGGAAGGGAACTTGCTAGATATATCTACAGTCCTTGTCCTTTTTGTGGATTTGGGAAGGGCTGTCTAAGAAACCTTGGTGAATTTCTTCAGTGCGCCTTGTACATTATGAATGCTGCAGCTACTGAACATTGGTGGTGGAGGGAGTGTATGTTTGTGGATATAGTGCCATCAAGTAGTCAGCTTTGTCTTGAATGTTGTCAAACTTCTTGAGTATTGTTGGAGTTGCATTCTTCCAGGCAAGTGAAGAATTCCCAGCCACTGACCAGCTTTTGTAGCCAATTTAGTTTCTGGTCAATGGTAACTCCCAGAGCACAGATAGTAGGGCATCCACTGATGGTAGCGCCATTGAATTTCAAGAGGCAATGGTTAGATTCTCTATTATTAGAGATGATCTTTGCCTGGCACTTGAGTGGTTCAAAGGTTACTTGCAACTTATCACCCAAACTCTGATTATTGTAGAGCAAGTGCTGCTTGATAGCACTATTGATGGACCTTTCTATCACCCATCATTTTATTGATAATTGAGGGCAGACCGACTTGGCAGTAATTGGCTGGGTTGGATTTTCGGTAAAGGACATACCTGGGCATTTTTCTTCATTGTGGAGTAAATGCCGGTGTTTCAGCTATATTGGAACATCTTGGCTTGGGAGACATTTGGAGCAGTTGTGTTCAGTACTATTACTGGAATGTTGTTAGTATTCAGTGCCTCCAGAATTTTCTTGATATCACATGGAGTGGATTGAATTAGCTGAAGACTGGCATCTGCAATTCTGGCGATATTCAGAGGAGTCTGATCTGGATCATACACTCGGCACTTCTGGCTGAAGATTATTGCAAGTGCTTTAGCCTTATCTTTTGCGCTGATTTGCAGGGCTCTTCCATAATTGAAGATGTGGATGTTTATGGACCCTTCTCTTGTGAGTCGTTTAACTGTCTACCGCCATTCACAACAGCATGTGGCAGGGCGAACAGGTCAGTTCTAAAGGCCTATCACTTGCTGCCTATGCTGTTTGGCACACAAATAATCTTGTTTTGTAACTTGACCATGTATGTCTGATGCTGATTCCAGCATGCTCTTCTGTACTCTTCATCAAACCAAGGTTAATCCCCTGGCATGATGATAATGGTAGTGTGAGGACTGTGCTATGAGGTTGCAGGTTGTGTTGCAATACAACTCTGATGCCACCTTTGGCCCACAGGGCCTCAGACTTCAAACAGATCTTATGACACCTCATTTAGCACAGTTGTAGTGCCACACAACACAATGAAGGGTATACTGAATGTGAAGATAGGACGTCCAGACTTTTTTCCTTTATTGAGTCAAATTAAATTGCCATGGTAGGATCCAAACCCAGGTCCACAGAATATTACTTGGGTCTCTGGGTTGCTAGATCTGGGAATAGATGGATGCAGGTGTCAACAGTGCAAGATGGTGAAACACTTCTGAGAACAGTGTATACAATGTCCAGCAGGTCAACTGTGACAAAAGTACAATTTGAAGATATTCCCAAAGTCAGTGTTATACAGTGGCATTTCAACCTCTGAATGTAGTGAGGTGGCAGTCAGTGTACTGATGCAAAGTTACAATGTCTTGATCGACTACTGCAGAGAGCAAGTGAACAAGCTTATTAGCCCAATAAATAAATATTGCCTGACAGTGCTCACAAAGACATAATATCACGCATTAACAGCTGTGAATTATGTTCCAATTGAACTGGCACCTTTCTGCTAATTCTTTCAAAGAAACTGTTTGACAACAATTGAAGCTGTGCCATTTGCAAAGGCTAAGATGAATAAACTGAAAATTTTGTCTCCAGGAGAACATATTGATTGGTGTGAAGAAGTTAAGGTTCTGGCTACTCAAGACAGTGATGTTGACACTGCTGCAATCCTACTGTGTGACCAGTTGTACAGCAGATTTCCAAAAGAGGAATCAATGGAATGGCATGCATTTTACAGGCTGCAATTACCAAGGCAACTCCTGATGAATTTGAAAAATACAGGGTTGTGCAACTGATATCAAAATATTTTGCTCTTATACCAAACTCTGAAGGAAGTGTGGCCACAAAGAAATGTGAATGATACTCTGGTTTAAATTTTTTGATTGTGAAAAAAAGTCAAGATGGGTTCTATTCAGACATTCAGCAAGTTGGTGAACTGAACTGTAAAAGCCGATCAGTTTCGGGAATAACCGTTCTTCTAGACATTTGTGCAACATTTCAGGCATTATGTTGTGACTAGTAATGTCAATTTAGTCTACTTAACTCAATTAAATCTAAGTTCTGAAATTCATTAGAAATAGATCACTTGGACAACTTAAGTCACACATTTCATCTGGACAAAATATCAACATGGATGTTTATAAAATCATTGGACACCAAATAAAAATAGGTGTGAAAACAAAGGAGTAACAAAATTATCAGCCATATCTCTTGATAGTGTATTATACTTAGCACCACTTAGTACATAGCACCACTGCTAAACAGGTCCCCAGATTTCAGATCTGATCAAACAATTTTTTGTATTTTATCAGGTAGAATACATGTAACAGTAAAATAATATAAGTATACCAGAGTTTAAATAACAGGTGGGAAAACACAACAGCACTTCATTGGAAGCTGCACTGATGATGTTACCTAGCAGGGTAATGAAACATCTGTGGAACAACGAATCAGCTTGGTGAGCCAACCAACCACAATGTAAATATACACCTATAATTGTTAACAATCATGTAGCAGAAAAAATTACCGTATGACTTCTGTTCAGTGAATGCTGTCATTTAAACATGTCACTCAGGTCTGCTCCACAGAGGCACCATAAAATTAGAGGGAACATTAGATGAAAGGGCCAAAAGATGATGCTTTGGAATTCCTCTCAACCTGCTGCATATCATGAGAGACTTCACTACACAACAATTGGATATCAAAAACTGACTCAAGCTTAAAAACTACCTAACTGTAACCCCACATGATATTAGTGTATTGTCTCACTGACTGTTACATTTTCCTAACAGTCAGTAGGACCTGTAAAATGTAGCTACTTGAAAGTGGCACCACCTGAAGATACCAAGCATAAAATCCTATGGATAAGGAAACATTTATTCAGCAACAGAAAAGTT
>NC_063341.1:25724162-25749162 GCF_021869965.1 Rhincodon typus | reverse complement strand
CAGCCAAATGAATCTTTTGGTTTTTAACTGTTTCCAATGCCCATATATTTTTTCTAAGTACAGAGACCAAAATCATAAACAGTACTCTCAGTTGTGACCTCACCAACACGTGTACAATTGTAACAAGACTCAATATTTTTAAAGCCCACCCCCACCTGCCAAGGAGGGCAAAATTTCATTGGCTACTTTAATTACCTGCTGCACCTGCATGCTAATATTTTACTTCCTGCTCAAGAACACTCTCTGATCCTCCTGCACTACACTACTTTTTCTTTCAAAAGTGTCCGTCCTCATTAAAATAATTCGGCCTTTGGTTTGTTGCTACCAAAGACCTCTTACTTTTTTCTACTTTAAACTCATCTGCTGAATTCTGTCCACTCGTTCAACCTATCTATATCCCTTTGCAGATTCCTTCTGTCCTCATCACTACATACCTTCCCACCTACTTTTATATTGCCAACAAAATTTGGATATATTACACTGCACCCTCCTCGAATAATTAATGTGGCTAGTGAATAACTGTAACCTAAGGACTGATCTTTGTGGCACTACACTAGCTACATATTACCAACCTGAAAAAGACGAGTTGATCCTGACTGTTTGGTGTGTTAACAATTGTTAATCCATGCTAATACATTACCATATGCGAACTCCTATCTTGGACAATAACCTTTTAATGTGGCTCCTCATCTAATGCCTTTTGGCAATTCATATCAGCTACTTCTACTGCTTCCCTTTTATCAACTCAGCTTGTTGCATCCGGAAAGCACTGTAGCAGGTTTGTCAAACTTGATTTTTCCCTTCACAAAATCATGTTGACTCTGATTTAAGCTTTTCCAAATATCTTGTTTCTTTTATAATGGCTTGCAGCATTTTCCCAATGACAGATGTTGGTGAGATCATGTCTGGTGTACTGTGGGCAGTTTTGGTCCCTTTATTTAAGGAATGATACCATTTCATTGGAGGTAGTTCAGCGAAGGTTCACTTGGGTGATTCCTGGTATGGAGTGAGTGTCTTGAGTGAAAGCTGAACAGGTTGCGACTCTAATTGATGGAGTACAGAGGAATGAGAGGTGATCTTATTGAAACATGTGGGATTCTTCAGGGACTTCAGTAAATGATGAGAGTATGCTTCCTCTTATGGGAAGGTCTAGGACCAGAGAGCGTACACTCAGAATTAAAGGGGTGCCAATTTAAGAGAGATAAGGAGGAATTGCTTTTATTTCAGAGGGATGAGTGTCTTTGGAATTCCTTAACACCAAAGGTGTGAGGGTAGAGCCTTTATGTATATTTAATGTTGAGACACATTTTTGATCAGTGGGGGAATCGAGGGTTATGGGAATACTGCACAAACATGGGCATGAAGAGTGTTGAATCAGCCATGGTCATATTGAATGGCGGAGCAGGCCTGCTCCTGTTCCTTATGTTTGTGTGTTAGGTTAATTTTCCTATCCTTTCCTGCTTTTTGCCTCCCTTCTCCTTTTCATGAAAAGCAGTTTTCCAAACCACTTGGACCCTTCTGGAATTCCATGTCTTCTGGAATGTTTGAATCAATGCCTCCACTATCTCTTCAGCTAGTTGCTTTAAAACTATTGGATAAAGGCCATCTGGCTGTAGCAACTGCTCTGTGTTTAATCCTGTTAGTTTGTCAAATATGGGTGGTGAAATTTCTTTTAAAGTAGAAATCCAGCTGGTCGGATGAAAAGACGACAGTAAGTTTGCTGCAGGCTTCATGGAGGATGCAATTGTAAAACAGCTAAGATTAAAAGTTAGCACATTTTACAATAAATGCGTGTACTTGAGAATGCCTTTCTTTCACTACCTAATTGTATATAAACCAAAATCACCACCTGAGAAACACTTCTAAGACTTGGCGCATTGAATAAATCTATTTAGTGAGTTTTACATTCCCTGCACTGACTAAAAGTTTGGAACTTGTCCATTTATAGATTGTGTAATAATGGTGGCATTGGTAAATAAGAGCTTCTCAGTCAAGACCACCTAAAACATTTTAATACGGTAACAGATGATTTTGCTGATCAAATTTGAGTAGCACTTTGAGTGATAAGTAAATTGTAACCTGTGATACTTTGTAGGTGGTCATTGAAGATTACCCGCCTTCTCAATTGATGGAGGACAATGAGGAAACATCTCATTCTTTGGATTTGGTTCCTCAACCACCTGAACACCAGCAGAACACCCAATCATCACAAAATTCTCAGACACAAACTGAGTATATAATAATAGAGAGTGATGAAGATGCAGAAAACGAAGAGGATCAAGAGCAGGTAAAAATTGAGAACTGTTGGGTTGGGATCCAAATGGTGTTGAACCCACATTTATGAACAGTAACTGAATGTCACCAAGTAGTTTGCTAAATGGTTAGATGTTTTGCTGAGAAACGTGAGAATGGGAGATTTGTTTGCAAAAAAATGTACACAAACCGGTATTCAATGCATTCAGCATTTATGCTCCATTTGAGTCTCTTGACACGTGACTATCAACATAATTTTTTGTTCATTTCTCCGTCATGTTTGTTTTCCTTCCCATTACAGCATCAATGATTTTACTTTAGTGATTCCTTTAGCAGCAAACTCCATGCTGTCTCCGATCATGGTAAAAAATGTTTATTCTGTATCTGATGTGCTGATTTATCTTGGCTTATCTTTTCTTAGTGTTTTCTGCCAAAAAGCTTCAAACCCTGTTAAATCAACCTTTACCTTCTATTGAAGAAGGTATTCTGGAGAAGAGACCCAGTCTGTTTACCCTTTCCTTATGAAAATTACCTCAATTCTGATGTCGTCCTTCATTTTTGTTATATTTTCTAGTGGTTGTATAGATTTTTTTTTTTTTCTGTTATGTAGAAATCAAGCTTGGAGCCTTTACAATTTTTTTTGAGTTTTTCAAATAAATGATTAATTTAAGTGGAGCAGGTGAGGCAAAAGAACAAAATAACAATAAAAGAACTGATCATGGTGTGGCAGGAAGAGACAATGAGCAAATCTTTGCACCACCTGATAACACTATAAATAACAAAATAGTAAAAGACAGAATTAAAGGCTGTGTATCTGAATTCACTTAGTGTTCATAACAACAGTTAAATTGTCAGCACAAATACATGTTTATTTCTATCATTTTGTGGCCATGTTAAATTGCCCTGTAGTGTTTAGGGTAGTGCAGGCAAGTGGATTAGCCATGATTCTAAATCACTTTTTGAATGGGTAAATTATTTATAGGTCATCTAACAAGCAAATTTTATCCATGATCTACAACAAGGAGCAATGTGAACATGTGGGAAGGATATAGTTGAACATTCATGAGAAGTAGAAGCATGATTAGGTAATTCAACCCTCAAGCCTTGAGTATAGAAGTTGGGAAGTTACGTTGCAGTTGTACGGGACATTGGTGAGGCTGCAGTTGGAGTATTATGTTCAGATTTGGTCACCTTGCTATTGGAAGGATGTTATTCAACTGGAAAGAGTGCTGAAGAAATTTACAAGGACGTTGCCAGGACTCCAGGAACTGAGTTTTGGGGAGAGGTTGGACAAGCTAGTACGTTTTTCTTGAGAGTGGGGGAGGGGGTGTCTTATAGAAGTGTCTAAGATCATGAGAGGTGAGGATAGGGTGAATGCACTCGGTCTTTTTCTCCGGTTTGGGGAATCGAGGACTAGAGAGCATCAGTTTAAGGTAAGAGGGGAAAGAATACACAGGAACCAGAGGGGAAAGAATACACAGGAACCTGAGGGGCACCTTTTTTTTTTTTTACACAGAGGGTGGTATGCATATGGAATGAGCTGGCAGTGGAAGTGGTTGAGGCGGGTACATTAACAACATTTAAAAGGCATTTGAATGAATACATGGACAGGGAAAGGCTTAGAAGGATATAGGCCAAGTGCAGGGAAATGGGGTTAGCATGGATGGACATTTTGGTCACATGGACCTGTTTGGGTCGAAGGGCCTGTCTCTGCACTGTAGGACAGAGAGACTGCTCTGCCATTTGATACAGTAACAGCTGATCTTATCACAATCTTTCCTGCCCGTTCCCTAAAGTGCTTAAAATCTGACTCTCACCTGCATACTCAATGTCCTGGTGTCCACTGCATTCTGGGGTGGCAAATTCCACAAATTGCAAACTTTGAGAGAAGTAATTCCTCCTCATCTGTTCTAAAACTCCTACCACATCCTAAACTGACCACTCTTTCTAGAAGAAGAAGAAGAGAAAAAAAGCACTTACTTTAGATTGTTTCCTCATTTGAGACATTCTTTCTACACCTACTTTGTCAATTTCCTTTAGCACCTTTATATACCTCAAATTAGGTCTTCTCTTATTCTTCTGAACTCCAGGGAGTACAGGCCTAAACTGCTCAGTTTGTCTTCATAAGACAAACCAACGACCCCCTCCCCCCCTCGGAATGAGACAAGATTAATTAATGACCTTTTATTAAAGATGCCCCTAGATAGCAATGATCATAACTGAAATTGAATTTTGCATTAGGTTTGTTTGGAAAGAGGAATGGATCCAAGACTAGCGTTTTAAACTTGGATGAAAACAATGTGGAAGTGAAGATACAGCTGGCTAAAATGAACTGGGAAATTAGGTTAAAGGTTAGGTCACCACACCTACAATAGCAGATGTTTGGGATATTTCAGAATGCTTGAATGATGCCTTCCAGTAAGAAAAATTTAAGAGGATGCACCATCCATGGTTATCAAAAGAAGTTAAATGAAGAATGAAATTGAAACAATGGGTGTATAATTTTATTAAGGTGAATGGCAGGTCAGGAGATTGGATAGCATCAAGAACAGCAAAGCGACTGAAAGATTAATAAGGAAGGGAAAAATTAGAGAAAGCTAGCTAGAAATGTAGAAATATTAAGTATCTGCAAGTATTTTAAAAAATCAGCTAGGAAATGAAATCTGTTGATCATCTAGAGAGTGAGACTGGGGAGCTGACAGTGGATAAGGATATGGTGGATGTGCTGAACAGAAATTTTTCAACTACCTCCACTCTAGAGGATCCAAATAGCATCCCAGAAATAATTGGGAATTAGCAGCTGAAAGGAAGGGAGGCACTTATCCTCAATTTTGAGAAAATTACTAGAACCAAAAGGTGACAATGCCCCCAGGTCTGCTGGATTTTATCCTAGAGTCTTAAAAGAAGTAGTTGTTGAGATTATCAGTGTTTTTAATTCTCAAATTCCCTAGATTCTAGGAAGAGCCCACCAGATTAGAAAGAAAGGAGGGAGACAGAGCAGCAAATTAGTACTTAAAGGTTAAAATTGGTATTAAAGAATTGACCAAACATTAATCACAATATATCACGTCACATGCCAACATTTCATTAATAGGTACGTCAGTGTCTGTGCTAACATCAAGCTTAGTTAGATGGCAACATGCATCCGATAGTGTCGAACTCAAGTGATTCCCAGTGATGTCATAAGCTAGTCTCTTAAAGTTACACTGATACACTGATTGTGAGAGAACACAGCAGAGTCAACATGGTTTTGCAGAAGAGAAATCTTGTTTAAGTTATTGGAGTTCTTTCGAGGGACTAACGAGCAACATAGATAAAGGGAAATCTTTGTGCTGTACTTAGATATCCAGCAGGCATTTAACCGTGCTTGTGCTCAATAAGAACTCATTAGTGAAAGAGGTAACATACAGCAATGGATAAACTATTATTTAGCTAACAGGAAACAATAGGCTTAAGTGAATGATTGATTGAGTGACAAGATGTGATGAATGCAGTGCCACACAGTTTAATGCGGGGGTCTTGTCTTCTTACAAATTGTCACAATGACTTGGATGAGCTGACAACCTACATGTTTGCTGATGACACAAAAATAGGTAGGAAAGTAAGGTATGATTCGTGCCTCGGGCACAGAGATCCTATTTCAAAGTTCTGCATTTAAATAATATGGTGCTTTTGTGTTTTCTGGCTGAGTGGACATGTTTATATTTTCCTGCATTACATTTCTTCATCTGCCAATTTTTAGCCAACTCATGTTCCTTTGTGGGCATGAGCTTGAGGCTGAACTACAGACACAGACACATCAGAGAAAAGGATAATTATTACTGGACACTTTTTACTTCAGGTGTGGTCACAACATTTAGGGAAGGGTTATTTGATTTGGTCACTGGTCAAGGAAAGGAAGGTGAGTGCACAAATGAGGCAGGTAAGAGGACGCAGAGGACAGGACTGTCAGCATCTCATCTTTCACAATTGTTGAATGTTTGAAGTTCTTTGATCTTGGGGGGTGTTGGCTTAGTGGTAATGTCACTAGACAAGCAATCCAGAGACCCAGGTAAATGTTCTGGGATGGAAATGCCACCATGCCAGATGGTGAAATGGGAATGGAATAAAATCTGGAATTTAAAAACTGATCTAATTGTCAATTTATTTTAAAAACCCATTTGGTTCGGTACCATCCTTTTAGGGAAGGAAATCTGCAGAACTGGTTTGGCCTATATTTGACCTCTGACCCGCAGCAATATGTTTGACTCTTGACTGACTTCTGAAGTGCGCTACTGAGCCATTTAGCTAAAGGGCAGTTAGGGATAGGCAACAAATGCTTGCCTTGTTCACAATGGCCCACATCCTATTTAAGTGTTTTTTTTTTTTTTTTTTTAAAAATATGTGTTTGACTGAGAGGAGTGCAATACGGATAAGCTAGCTGAAAACTGTAAGACTGAAAGCTCTTCAAGGGGAGAGAGCAAATAGGAATGCATTGGAAGTCAGGAACAGTATAGTGAGGGGGTTTGACACTGTTCTCTGCAACAATAGGCAAGTGTCCAAAAGGCTGTTAGCTGCTTTGTTGCAAGATTTGGAACATTTGCTCAGGCTGGAGAGGAACTTCAAGTGGTAGGGGTGGAAGGTGTTTGTAGTCCAAGTAGGGAGTAATGACTTCGGCAGGGCAAGAGGTGCTATTTTAAACAAAACCTTTCATGTAGTTATCATTGCATTATTATCCAGACCATGCTCATGTTGACACATGGTGGATAGGATTAGAGAAATGACAGTGTGGCACATGTGGATTGTGCCTTGTGGATACTGGTACCAGTACTGGTGAAATTGAGGGCTGTACCATTTGGTCTGGTCTGTGCCTGAACCATGCTGGTGCCAGTGTTCCTGAGAGCGGCATGATTCAAAGTAGAGATGTTTTGAACTTAAATAGTGATTGCAGGGAATCATATTTGGAAGGATGTGGTAAATCAAAGATGCAAGATGAGAGGGAGGAGTACTCTTATAAAAATAAGAAACAGAGCAGGTAGAGTGTCAATATCTGAGTAAGATATTGGTTACAAAATAATAGGATAAAATAAAGGCTTTGTACTTTGCATGTACCATCTGAAACAAAAACAGCGAACTGAGTGTAAACAGCACTGAGCATGATCTAATGGTTATTAGAGACATGGCTGCAGCGTAATGTAGTTTGGCATCTGCTGTTGAAGGTTACATGATATTTAAACAGGATAGAAAGTTGCCCATCAGGTCCCTTTTTAAATCTTCCTCCTCTCCCCTTAAAAATATGCCCCCCTTGCTTTGAACTACCCTAAGCTATGGGAAAGACTTTTTTGCTATTCACCTTACCTATACCTCTCATGATTTTCTAAACCTTTATAAGGTCATCCCTCAACCTCCTACGCTCCAGTGAAAAAAGTCTGAGCTTATCCGGTCTCTCTAACTCAAACCCTCCATTCCTGGCAACATCCTGATAGATCTTTTCTGAACCCTCTCCAGTTTAGCAAGATTCTTCCTATAACAGGGTGACCAGAACTGACAGTACTCCAGAAGAGGCCTCACTAATGTCCTGTAAAACATCAACATGACATCTCAACTCCTAAACTCAAACGTCTGAGCAATGAAGGCAAGTGTGCTAAATGCTGCCGTAACCACCCTATCTAAATGTGATGCAACTTTCAAAGAACTGTGGACCTAAACCTCTTGGTTTCTCTTTGACAGCACTACACAGGGCCTTACCATTAATTGTATATGTCCTGACCATGTTTGTATTACCAAAAGGCAATACTTTGCAGTTACTAAGTTAAATGGCATCTGTCATTTCTCAGCCCATTTACTCAATTGGTCATGATCTCTTTGTAATCTTTAGATAATAATCTTGGATCACCTTCTTCACTGTTGACTATCCACCAATTTTGTTGTCATCTGTGACCTTTAGAACCATGTTTCCTAAATTCTCATGCAAATCATTTTATATAAATGACAAACGAAAGTGAACCCAGCACCGGTCCCTGTAGAACACCGCTGGTCACAGGCCTCCAATCTGAAAAACAGTCCTCCAGCATCCTCTGTCTCCTGTTGTAAAGCTAATTTGTATTCAGTTGGAAAGTTCTCCCCGCATTCCATGTGTTGTAACTTTACTAATTAGTCTACCATGCAGAATCTTGTCAAAGGCTTTACTCCAGTCCAAGTAAAGACTATCTACCACACTGCCCTCCTCCAATCTTTTTGTTATGTCCTCAAAAAAACTCCAGTTTGAGACAGAATTTCCCATGCACAAAGTCACGCTGACTGTCCCTAATCGATGTTGCCTCTCCAAATGGATGTAAATCCTATCTTTCCAAATCCCCTCCAACAATTTATCCACCACTGATGTCAGACTCGCTGGTCTATTGTTCCCAGGCTTCTCCTTACAGCCTTCCTTAAGTAAAGGCACAACATTAGCCACCCTCCAGTCCTCTAGCACTACATCAGTGGCCGTAGATGATTCAAATAATTTTGCAAGAGGCCCTACAATTTCCCTTACTTTCCACAATGTCCTGGGATACACTTGATCAGGTCCCGGAGATTTATCCACCTTTGCTTTTTATTTGAGACTTCCAGCACCACCACCTCTGTAACATGGACTCTTTTTAAGTTGTTGATATTTATTTCCCCTCCCTGAGTTCCCTAGCTTTTATTTCTTTCACCACTGTAAAAACTGATGCAAAGTATTCGTTTAGGATCTTTCCTGTCTCATGTGGTTCCACACTTTGACTTTGGTCTTTAGGGGGCCCTATACTCTCCCTAGTTGCTCTTTTGTTCTTAATGTACTTGTAGAATCTCTTAGCCTTGGCACATAAGATTAAGGATAACCCTATCTCATCCTCTTTTGCCGTCCTAGTTTCTATCTTAAGAAAGCTGCTATATGCCTTAAACTCTTCAAGAGATTCCCTTCATCCCAGTTGTCCATACCTGATATGTGACTCCTTATTCTTGACCAGAACCTCCATATCCTTATTCATCCATTGTTCCTTAATCTTATCAGCCTTACCCTTCACTCTAACAGGAACATAATGCCTCTGAAGTCTTGTTATTCCCACTTGCCAGTCATCCCTCGGCCTGTGAACAGTCTTCTCCAATCAACTTATGAAAGTTCTTGTCTCAAACCATCAAAATTTACCTTACCCCAGTGAAGAACTATAACTTTTATACAAGGTCTATCCTTTCTATTTTAAAACTAATAAAATTATGATCACAGGTCCTAAAATGTTCCCTCGCCAACACCTCAGTCGCTTGCCCTGCCTTATTTCCCAAGAGAAGGTCAAGTTTTATTCCTTACCTAGGAGGTGCATCTACATATTGATTGGGAAAATGCTCTTGAATAAGTTTAACAAATTTGTCACCATCCAAGCCCTGAACACTATGGCCATCCCAGCCTATGTTTGGAAAGTTAAAATCCCCTATTATTACAATCCTTTTATTCGTACACATATAGAGAGTCAGAGTCCTACAACACGGAGACAGACCCTTCAGCCAAACGAGTCCACGCTGACCTAAATCTCCATCCACGCTAACCCGTTTCCCTGCACTTGGCCCATATCCTTCTAAACCTTTCCTGTCCATGTATCCGTCCAAATGCCTTTTAAATGTTGTTAATGTACCTGCCTCAACCACTTCCACTGCCAGCTCTTTCCATATGCATACCACCCTCTATGTAAAAAAACAAAAAAAAGGTGCCCCTCAGGTTCCCATGTATTCTTTCCTCTCTTACCTTTAAACTGATGCTGTCTAGCCCCCGATTCCCTAAACCGGAGAAAAAGACCGAGTGCATTCACCCTATCCTCACCTCTCATGAGCTTAGACACTTCTATAAAACCCCTCCCCCATCAGTCTCCTGCGCTGTCAAGAAAAAAGTACTAGCTTGTCCAATCTCTCCCCAGAACCCAGACCTTGGAGTCCTGGCAACATCATCCTTGTAAATTTCCTCAGCACTCTTTCCAGTTGAATAACATCCTTCCAATAGCAAGGTGACCAAAACTGAACACAATACTCCAACTGCAGCCTCACCAATGTCCTGTACAAGTGCAACATAACTTCCCAACTTCTATACTCAATGCCCTGACTGTCGAAAGCCAGTGTGCCCAATGCTGCCTTCACTGCCCTGTCTACCTGTGACTCCACTTTCAGAGAGCCGTGAACCTGAGCTCCAGGGTCCCTCTGTTCCACTACACATTCAATGCCTTACCATTCACCATGCAACTCTGACCTTGATTTGACTTTCCAAAATGCTTCACCTCACACTTATCTATATTAAACTCCACTTGCGATTTCTAGGCCCACTTTCCCCAGCTGATCAAGATCCTACTGCAATTTTTGATAACCTTCCTCACTGTCCACGATACCACCTATTTTAGTGTCATCTGCAAAACTTAATTATGCCGTGTACATTCTCATCCAAATCATTGATTTGGATAACAAACAGCAATGGGCCCAGCATCGACCCCTGACACACACCACTAGTCACAGGCCTCCAATCTGACAAGCATCCTTCCACTAATATTCTCTGCTTCTTACTATCAAGCCAATTGTGTATTCAGTTTATCAACTCTGAGTTCCATGCGATTGAACCTTGCAGAGCAGCCTACATGTGGAACCTTATGAAAGGCCTTACTGAAAGCCATATAGACTACAAATACTACCCTACCCACATCAACCTTCCTGGTTACTTCATCAAAGAACTGTAACAAATTTGTGAGGCATGGTCTCTCAAGCACGAAGCCATGCTGACTACTCCTAATCAAACCCTGTCTTCTAAATGGATCTCTCTCCAAAATTGCTCCTTAATTTCCTGCTGACAATTGGCGGGCGCCTATAGTACAAATCCCTTCTTATTTCTGAGTTCCATCCAGGTAGCTTCACTGGACGATCCCTCAGAAATATCCTCTTTCCAAGTACAGCAGTGATGTTTTCCTTAACCAGAAGTGCTACACCCCCTCCTCTCTTGCCTCCCTTTCTATACTTTCTGGGATAGAGATGCAATGGAACATTGAGCTGCCAGTCTTGTCTCTTCCTCCACTTAGTCATATCTCTGTAATGGCTATGATATCTCCGTCCCATGTTCCCACACATGCCCGGAGTTCATCAGCCTTACCTGTGAGACCCTTTGCGTTGAAATAAATGCAGTTACATCTTTCTCTTACTTGCGCTTGCCTACCTTTTCTAATTAACTGCTGTTTTTAAATTTGGAACCATCCTCATCTGTCCTTCTATTCAAAACACTACTTTGGATCCATCCCTCTCCTGCCCCACCCAGTTGAAAGGCTCCCAAATTGAACTAGCAAATCTCCCTGTCAGGTTACTGATGCCCCTCCAGTTCAGGTGAAACCTGTCCCTTTTGAACAGGTCTCTTCTGCCCTCATTTTACAATCTTAATAGAAGTGGCTAGAGAATTGGTTCATGATATAGGTATAACTTTGCATAATTCCACAGAGTAAGGGAATGTTCCATTAGATTCTGAAATAGTGAATGTCACTTCTTCACTAAAGAAACAAAAGGGAGGAGATAGAAAGCATGAAATTACAAGTCAGTTTGCTTAACATCTGTCATGGGGAAAACATTAGAAGTGCAATTTATTGGGTCGTGATTCTGAATAGCCTGCCTTTGTGACTATTCTATGGTTTCAATTTGTCTACAATAAAATTGCACAGGGAGAGACCTCCTTGGACAGCCCAAAGTGACGTCTACCATTTGAGCAACTGTATTGGTTTATGTATCTTTTATTCCATATAGTTCAGGTTTGACCTCCATGCACAGGGTAACAGAAATAAGAGTCGATTAAGCGGTTGTTGCCGAAGAACTGATTGTACCGAAGGTGCTTAATACTTCACAAGCCGTTCACTCAATTAATGCACTGGCCTAAACTTTACTAATGTTTTCTATCTAGATCTATCTTGTCACTGGATGCTTGATCTGCTAAATTCTGTGTTAATTTCCACATTATCCCTTTGCCTATGAGCTTGCTTGCCAATAAGCTTCCCTTATTGTTAAGACATTCCAACTGGGCTAGTTAGGCAGAGTAAGTAGGGATTTGAGAGTAAAATCACGTTTAATCAATTTATTGAAGTTTCTTGAAATATGACAGGGAGGGGCTGGTGTTGGACTGGGCTGGACAAGGTCAGAAGTCACATGACAGCAGGTTATAGTCCGATAGATTTTTTGAAATTACAAGCTTCTGGAGCACTGACACTTCAGGTGAAGTGATGAAGGGGCGGCACTTCAAAAGCTTGTGATTTCAAATAAATCTTTGAAGTAACATATGCTGTGGATAAAGTGGGAAGGGTGGATGTAATGCTCTTAGATTCCCTTAAAACATTTGATAAGGTGCCATAGTGGAGGTTATTGGGCAAAATTAAAGCTTGTATTTTGGGGGTCAAATACTGGCATGGAAACAATAGGCATAGGTAGGTCATGTGCCACAGGGATCACTTGGCTGGAGCTCACCTTCTTTAGATATTATATTAATGATTTCAGTGAGGAAAACCAAATGTATAGTTGCTAAATTTGCTGATGGCACAAAGAAAGGTGACTAGGACTGTCTTGTGGTGGGGTAGTAGTGACCTTACTGCTGGGCCAAGTGGCCTGGGTTCAAGTTCCATGTGCTCCAAAGGTGTCTAAGGACATCTTGGACATGTATGTTAGTATATAATAGGAAAGTAAGTTTTAAGAAGGACGTGAGGCAGCAAAGGGATGTAAATAGGTTGTGAGTTGGAAAAGATCTGGAAAAATGGAATTAGTGAAAAAGTGTCCAGTTGTTCATTTTAGCAGAAAGGGGAAAGAATATTGGCTAAATGACAGATTACAGTCATGAGATGCAGAGAGATCTGGGTGACTTGCATGCATTGCAGCAGATTCATTTACAAGTGTAACAAGTAATTAAGAAAGCTGATAGAATGTTACAAGTTATCATAAGGGGAATTGAATATAAAAGTGTGGAGAGTTTCCTTCAGTTATATAGGGTGTTGTTTACAGTGTTGGTTTCCTTACTTTAAGGAAGAATAAAAATGCTTTGGAAGTATTAGTTGGAATGGACAGGTTGTGTAACAGGAAAAGTTGAACAGACCAGACCTGCATCCACATGATTTTTAGAGGATTAAGAGGTGACTTGTTTCAAGTACAAGATCCTGAGGGGTCTTGACACAGTGTATGTGGAAAATGTGTTTCTTGTGGGAGAATTTAGAGGTAAGGGTCACTGTTTCAAAATAAAAGGGGTTGCTTGTTTAAGTAAAGTGGCACATTTTTGAGAGCTTTGTGTTTTGAAACTGTTTTAGAGGAAATTTTTAAAAATATTTTTATGGCAATGGTTGGTGGATTCCTGATAAGGTGGTGAAAGGTGCTTTGGGCTTGCTGTGAATGCAGAGTCGTCAGATCAGTCATGATCTTCGCAAATGGCGCTGCAAGCTTGAGAGTCTGAATGGCCGATACCTGCTCTTAGTTTGTATTTGGGGAACTTGGTAGGAAGAGACTTGGAACAAGGGGATACAGCTTAAAAGTTAAAGGGTTGTCCATTTAAGGTGGAAATGGTGAATTTTGAGTGTTGTGTTTGAAACTCTGCTGCAGAGAGTGGAGGAGAACAACTTTATATGAATATTTTTAGTGTAGAGGGAGGTAGATTCTTGAGTAGGTTGGAAAGCAGAGTCAAAGGTACAATCAGAAAAACCATGAACTTATTAAATGGCAGAACAGGCTCAAGGGGCCAAAACACCACCTGCTCCCAGTTCCTGTGTCAAATGTAACACTGTGGAGCTGGAGCAGGCCAGGCAGCATCAGAGGAACAGGAAAGTTGACGTTTCAGGTCAGGACCCTTCTCTGACTCCAGCATCTGCATTTCTTACTATCCCTGTGACAAATGTAGTTGTGTTAATCTGCTGGTCTGTAATCTCCTGAAAACTGTAACAGTGGGGAGCTCACAGGATAGTGGCTTATTTCTTAAAGTGTTAACTTTTTTTTTGTAAACTACAATTGTGAGCTGAGTGGGGTTTTTTGATTTTTGTTTTATTCAGATCTGTCTCTTTGATTAAACTTTTAAAAATATAAAACAGATGCTGTGTTATCCTGGAGCAGTGTTTTTAGACTGCTATTTTCCAGGTCTGTAAATTGTTCAGGTGCAAAGGCGGTTTTCAGTGGAGTGATGTGCTCTTTATGTCAGATGTGGTAGATTAGGGAGAGTTTCCATGTTACTGATTGTCTGCAGGAAGTATGTTTGGTTGCAAATCCTATCGGTGGCATGGATTATTTGGAGCAGCAGTTAGAGGCAGTGAAGAGTTTACAAGAGCTAGGGGTGGGATAGATGGCAGTTTCAGAAGGGAGAAAAATCAAATACAGTCAGGTAGATGAGTTACCTCCAGGAAAGTTAGGAGGGATAGGCAGGTGGTGTAGGAATCTCCTGTGGCTATCCTCATCTCAAACAATCATGCTGTTTTGGAAATGTAGAGGGGGGTGATGGACTGTAAGGGGAATGTAGCACCCACAGCCAAGTTTCTGGTACTGAGACTGGCTCTACTGTAATGAGGGGTATATCAGGTTCCAGGTGATTGACTTGACAGTCCCCTATCACAGTCAGAGGCATAGACCGACATTTCTTCGGCCAACAACGAGACATCAGAATGGTGTGTTGCCTTTCTGGTGCCAGGATCAAGGATATCTCCAGGACGGTGCAGAATATTCTCAAAAAGGGAAAGGGACCAGCAGAAGGTGGTTGTACACATTGGAACTAATGTCAAAGGACGAGGTTCTGAGGAAAAAATGAGTTTACACAGGAAGCTACAAAGTAGGCCCTTGGGTAGTAATATCTGGACCACTCCCAGTACCACGAGCAAATGAGTAGGAATAGGAGGATGGAGCAGATGAATTTGTGGCTGAGGAGCTGGTAAATAGTGAGAATAGAGATCAGTCAGAGACTGGTGCAGTTGGGAAAAGAAGTGAGTCAAACAGTCAGGGTAGGCAAGAACAAAGCAGAGAATGAGGTAGGACTGAGAAATTAAACTGAACTTATTTCCGTGCGACAGTCCTAACAGATAAGGCAGATGAACTCAGGGCATGGTTGGGAAAATGGGACTGGGATATCATAGCAATTACGGAAACATGGCTCAGGGATGGACAGAACTGGCAGCTTTAAGTTCCAGGGTCTAGATTCTACCAGAAAGATAGAAAGGTGGGCAAGAGAGGGGAGTGGCATTTTTGATTAGGGATATCATGGCTATACTTATGGAGCCTCTTCCTGGGAGTACTTTAGGGAGGTTATTTGGGTGGAACGGGGAAGTAAGAAAGGGATGATCACCATATTGGGATTGTACTATAGAAACCCCTCTGCCCTAAGGGTAATTAGGGAGAGAATAGGGCCCCTTAAAGATCAACAAGGTTGCCTGTGTGGATCTACAGGAGATGGGGGAGATGAGTATTTTGCATCAGTGTTTACTGTGAAGAAGAATATGGAAGCTAGAGTACTTGGGGAAATAAATAGCAACATCTTGAAAAATGTCCATATTACGGAAAAGGTGGTGCTGGATGTCTTAAAACGCATAAAGGTGGATAAATCTCCGGGACCTGATCAGGTGCACCTGAGATCCTTGTGGGAAACTGGGGAAGTGATTGCTGGGTGCCTTGCTGAAATATTTGTATTATTGATAGCTACAGGTGAGGTTCTGGAAGACTGGAGGTTGGTTAACGTGGTGCCACTATTTAAGAAAGGTGGTAAGAGAAAGCTAGGGAACTATAGACTAGCGAGCCTGACATCAGTGGTCAGCAAGTTGTTCGAGAGGGAATCCTGAGAGACAGGTTAACATGTAGGTGGAAAAACAAGGATTGATTTGGGATGATCAGTATGGCTTTGTGTGTGGGAAATCATGTCTCACTAACTTGATTGAGTATTTTGAAGAAGCAAGGCAATGTTGGATGTGATTTATATGGAGTTCAGTAAGGTGTCCGACAAGATTCTGTATGGTAGATTGGTTAGCAAGGTTAGATCACATGGAAAACACGGAGAACGAGCCATTTGGATACAGAACTGGCTCGAAGGTAGAAGACAGGGTCTGGTGATGGACGGTTGCTTTTCAGACTTGAGGCCTGTGACCAGCGGTGTGCCACAAGGATCGGTGCTGTGCCCACTGCTTTTTGTCACTTTTGGATGTGAATGTAGGAGGTATAGTTAGTAAGTTTGCAGATGACACCAAAATCAGCAGTGTAGTGGACAGCAAAGAAGGTCACCTCTGAGTATAACTGGACCTTGATCAGATGGACACGTGGGTTGAGGAGTGGCAGATGGAGTTTAATTTAGGTAAATGTGAGGTGCTGCATTTTGGAAAGGCAAATTAGGGCAGGACTTTGTGCGCTTAATGGTAAGGTCCTGGGGAATGTTGCTGAACTAAGACACCTTAGAGTGCAGGTTCATACTTGAAAGTGGAGTCGCAGGTAGACAGGATAGTGAAGAAGGCATTTGGCATGTTTGCCTTTATTGGTCACTGCATGGAGTATAGGAGTTGGAAAGTCTTGTTGTGGCTATACAGGACATTGGTTAGGCCGCTTTTGGAATACTGCGTTCAATTCTGGTCTCCCTGTTCTGGGAAAAAAGTTGTGAAACTTGAAAGGGTTCAGAAATGATTTACAATGATGTTGCCAGGGTTGGTGGGGTTGAGCTATAGGGAGAGGCTGAATAGGCTGGTGCTGTTTTCCCTAGACCATCAGAGGTTGAGGGGTGACCTTTATAAATGATTATAAAATCATGAGGGGCATGGATAGGGTGAAAAGCCAAGGTATTTTCCATAGGGTGGGATAGTCCAAAACTAGAGGGCATAGGTTTAAGGTGAGAGGGGAAAGATGTAAAAGAGACCTATGGGGGAACTTTTTCACGTAGAAGGTTATGCATGTATGGAATGAGCTGCCAGAGGAAGTGATGGAGGCTGGTACAATTACAGCTTTTAAAAGGCATCTGGATGTCGGTATGTATAGGAAGGGTTTCGAGGGAAGTGAGCCAAATGCTGGCAAATGGGACTAGATTAATTTAGGATATCTGGTCAGCATGAACGAGTTGCACCATGTGTCTGTTTCCATGCTGTACGACTCTGACTCTCTCTGCTAAATATATGCTTGATGTTGGTTATCTGGTAATCTCTGGCTGTCATCCCTTTTTAAATGAATAATCTTCTGAAGAATCATTTTAGACTCCAAACGTTAACTCTGTTTCTTTCTCCACAGAGGCTGTCTGTCCTGCTGACCTTTTCAAACACTTTGTTTTTGTTTCTGCAGTATTTTGATTTGAAATAATTCTGTAATCGTACTTTTGCTGTCTTTTTCTCAGGCTTCTTTTAGGATGCGCAGATGAAATGTACCTGGGTCCGGAGCCTTGCCTCAAGTTGGAGTTTAATGTTTGTCTTTTGATTTCAGATGTCGTTTTGTCATTTTTGGGTGCATCTTCCAGTGTTATCTCTATTCGCCGTTTGATCTGTTTTTCCTGTTTAAATGCTGAACCAAATAACACTAATTATTTGAAGCGTTGTTTAATTTTAATGAACTAGGTGAAGTTTATAAGAGTTAATAATTGGGAACCTAATAATCAAGTTTTGATGTTAACATCCTATTGTGTTTGGAGCATTTTTAGCAATTTTGGTCTAGGAATAACAGCAATAATCCCATTACTTATCTCTCAATTGGAATGTATTCTCATTTTCAAAGTATTCTTCCTCAAATGGCCATCTTTTGCATTCTTGCTATCTGTTTAGTTAAGATGTAGTACTTGACTTGGTCAAGATGGTCCCTGCCACTTTCATGCGTTGCACCTTTCTCAAGCTTAGTGTCCCAAATTGCTTTTCAGCCAATAAAGTACTTTCAGAGTGTGCAGGGAATGTGGATGGTAGCACTGATCATATGACAATCCCACAACTGGCAAATTATTTAAAAACTAATTCATCTGTTTCAGCCATTAATTTTAATACACAAGTATTTGACCAATTAAGACTAAGAATGCTTACTTTGAAAGTTAAACTTGCAGTGCATTCAGGATTGGGCATTATGTTGAATTCAAAATATAGCTATTAACAGCCGATTGAAGTCTTGGAAAATTGAGAAATTAATGTAATTATTCCTGATTGATAACCTAACCTTCCTTGCGTATTAGATATTAGTTTCTCTGTAAAACTTTGTTGGTAACATTCTGTCTCAATTGCCACTACCAAACTAATATTTTGCTTGAGAACCAGGTATTTTTTATATGTGTAAGCGTGCAGAAAGACAAAAGAAAGGCATGTCAAATATAGGATGTAATGGAGCAAGTCTACTTAGAAATTTTCACTTTAGTCTTTGAGGTGCAAACTGAAGTTTCTGACCCCAATAACTGTTTTTGATCCTTGTAGGAGGAATATGATGAGGATGATGAGGATGATGATACTGGAATTGAGGATGGTGATGGTGAAGATAGTAATGGGGGTAGTCCAGATGGAGAAGATAAATATGATGGCGGCGATGCAGAGGTATGCAAAAATTGAGTTTTGGGAATAAAGATGAGGCTGAAGTGAGAAAATACGGAGAGCAGCATTTTGCATTGAAAGTGCCTCAAAGTCGCTTTCAAAAAAAGATTTGATTTCCTCGTGTAATAATGAGACTAAGTGAACAGCCACCTAATGCACTAACAATTCTGTTGGATCAAATTGTGAAAATACAGGTTGAGGCTATGTGCATGATTTTACTAAGTCAGTGCCAACGTATAGGATGCCCCAGAGCTTGCTTTGTGTATGTTATGGTTTTCACCATAATAGGTACAGGATTGGACCATTTGACCTCTTGTACACGTTCAACCATTCTCTTGCATCATTGCTGAACTGTATTGTTTTTACACTTATGCACTCATGCTCCACGTGTCATGACATGTTATGCAGTAAAAATCTGTCTGTCTGAAAATTATTCAACTCAAATTCTGCAATCTGTCAGGATGAAGTTCCCTGTTTTCAATAATCTTTGTGTGGAAATATCAGTTCCTCCTGTCAGTTATACAGCATAGAAACAAACCCTTTAGTCGGTTCATAATACCAAACTAAACTAGACCCACCTGCCTGCGCTTGGCCAATACCTTCATACTATTTCTTATTCATGTACTTATTCAAATGTCTTTTAAATGTTGTAAGTGCACCCACATCCACCACTTCCTCTCTTGAAGTTGATTTTCACGTGAACTACGCTTTGTGCTTTTTTTTAAAAAAAAAGTTGCCTCTCATGTCTTTTTTAAATCTTTCTCTTAACCTTATAAATATGACCCCTAGTCTTATAATCCCCACCTTGGGGAAAAGACACCTGCCACTCATTATATCTATACACCTCATGATTTTATAAGTCTCTTTAAAGTCCATATAACCTCTTACACTCCAGTGAAAAAAGTCCCAATCTACCCAGCCTCTCTTTAAAACTCAAAGCCTCCATTCTCGGCAACATCCTGGTAAATCTTTTCTGAACCCTCTCCATCTTAATAGTATCCTTCCTATAACGGGGTGACCAGAACGGCCTTACTACTGTCCTGTACATCCTCAAAATCATGTCCCAACTCCTATATTCAAAGGTCTGAGCAATGAATGCAAGCCTGCTAAATGCCACCTTAACTACTCTGTCTAAATGTGATGCAGACTTCAAAGAATTATGTATCTGAACCCCTTGGTCTCTCTGCTGTATGACACATCCTGCCCTTGTTTGTTTCAACAAAATGCAATACCTCACGTTTGTCCAAATTAAATTCCATCGGCCACTTCTCAGCCCATTGACCCAATTGATCAAGATCTCTTTGTGATATTAGATAACCTTCGTCACTGTCCACTGTACCACCAATTTTGGTGTCATCTACAAATTTACTAATCATATTAATATAAGTGACAAACAAAAGCGGACCGAGCATCAATCCCTATGGCACACCGCTGGTAACAGGCCTCCAATCCTAAAAACAGCCCTTCACCATCACTGCCTCCTGCCGTTAAGCCAATTTTGTATCCAACTGACAAGCTCGTCCTGGATCCCATGAAATCTAACATTTTTAATTAGTCTAGCCAACATTTTATTGCCCATCCCTAATTGCCCAGAGGACAGTTGAAGAGTCAACCACATTGCTGTGGGTCTGGAGTCACATATAGGCCAGACCAAGTAAGGATGGTGGATTTTCTTCCCTAAAGGACATTAGTGATCGAGATGGGTTTTTCTGACAATCAACACTGGATATATGGTCATCATTAGATTCTTGATTCTAGATTTTTACCAAATTCAAATCCTGCCACAACAGATGGTAGAATTTGAACCCAGGTCCCTAGAACATTAGCCAAGTTTCTAGATTAATGGTCTAGCGGTAATACCACAAGGCCATTGCAGTCCCTAAATGTTCGTAAACACATGTAATAACTTCTTCACCATCCACATCTTGAACGCTCTGGTAGTCCCAGTCAATGTTTGGAAAATTTAAAATCCCCCGTTATTACAACCTTCTGATTCTTTCATATATCAGAGATCGCTGTACATATTTGTTCTTCAGTTTCCCTCTGACTATTGGAGGGCCCAGTAGTACAATCCCATCAAGGTGATCATTCCTTTCTTATTTCTAATTTCATGATTTTTTTTTTCTAGAAATATCTGCTCTAGTTACGACAGTAAGTTTTCCTTAATCAAAAACACCACTCCTCCTCCACTTTTGCCCCCCTTTCTATCCTTCCTATACCATCTGAAACCCAGAAAATTGAGTTGCCAGTGCTGTCCGTCCTTCAGCCACGTTTCTGTAATAGCTATTACATCGCAATCCCATGTTCCCAAGCATGCCCTGAGTTCATCAGCCTTAACTGTAAGACCCATTGCATTGAAATAAATGTAGTTTAATTATTCAGACTAACCTCATTCTTTGACTTGCTCTTGTTTGTCTTTTCTAATTAACTTGTTCTTCTCTGATTCAGAACCATTCTCAACTATCTTTCTGTTTACTCTCCTACTTCGGATTTCTGTCCCCCACCCCCCATAGTTTACAGTCTCCCTTAATAGAAATGGTAAATCTCCCCCCAAGGGTATTGGTCCCTGTACAGTTTGGGTGAAACCCATCCTTTTTTGAACAAGTTTTTGCCCCGGAAGAGATCCTCATGATCCAAGAATCTGAATCTCTGAACGTTATCTCTTCAGCTATTGATTTATCTCCTTTATCCTTTTTTATTCCTTCCCTCAGTGAAGATTGGCACAGAGTAAACCGGACGTTGCCACTTTTAAGCATTTTTTCACTCTCTTCTATCTAACCTCTTACATTCACTTTGTAAAGCCTTAATCTTTTCCCTAACTTTTTTATTTCTACCAATGTGTTCAATAACCTCGCTGTCTCTTTCAACAATATGTTTGAAACATTCTGATGTCCTAGCCCTGGCTCCAGGAAAGCACCATACCATCCTGGATTCATATTCACTGCCACAGAATCTCCTGTCTCTGCCCCTGACGGAGTCCCCTTAACGACTATTCCTTTAAACTTTGTCAAACCCTGCCTAATACAAGATTATTTTTTAGTGCCCAAGATCTGACTGCCCTCCTCTATTTTCCTCTGAGAGCTAACCCTTTCAACAGTACTCAAAAATGAATATCTATTTGAGAAAGGAATTGCCACAGAAGACTTATAAACTATCATCTTACCTTTCCTGACAGTCACCCATCTATCTGGCTGATCCTGCTGTGTAATCACTTCTAAATTTGCTAGCCTTCTAACTGTGTCTCTTGTATGCCCTCTGACATCAAATCTTTAAAAACAAAGCCAACTTTCAATAGCACCTTGTACATAAAATAAGCTACCTTTCTTTACCCAAAGAATTACTACTAAGCATGCGAACATATAAATATTAAATGAAATCAACCAATTACCTAAACATTCGAAACAAAAACGACGACTCTTCAAGTCATCCAGACAGCTTTCAGGCCTCTGATTTTGGGGAAAAAGAATCATATGCCAGAGCTGTCCACATGTAGGCCTGTCCAAAAGCTTTATAAACACATCCATTTGAAAAAAGCATGTGATTTGGGCGATTAATTTTTTTTTACTATAAAAGAGCCAAGAAGAATCAAATAAACTTAGTATTTTTATCGTTATTATATTTCAGCAATATAAGTAAGCTTGAAATCTCAGGAGCAGCTCAGGAGAGAATGCTTCACTCATTCCACTATTTTTTTAAAATCCAAGTTTCTTGTCCTCGGCGTACTTGATAAATGGTATGAAGTTAAATACAACAGATGTCCTAAGAGACTTGGGAGTTCAGGTGCTAGATCTAGAAAATGCCATTAACAGGTACAGAAAATAATTAAGAAAGCTAATTGAATACTGGCCTTTATATATAGAGGACTGGAGTACAAGGATGCAGAAGTTATTGCTGGAGTTATATGAAACTCTGGTTAGATCCCACTTTGGAGTACTATGAGCAAATGTGGACACCACTCCTGAGGATGGAACATAAATTGGCTTTGGAAGGAGGACTACGCAGGTTTATAAAAATGACATCTGGACTTACTGAGTTAAGTTTGAGGAAGGATTATACAAATGAAGCCTGTTTTCTGTAACAATTTAGAAAGTTAAAGGGTGGCCCATTCAAAGTCTTCAAGGTATTAACAGGAAAAGACAGGGTAGATGATTAAAGAAAACCTATTTCTACTGGCTGGAAATTCTAGAACTAGGAGGCATATTCTGAAAATTAGAGCCATTAGGAAGCACTTCCACACACAGATTGATAGAAGCTTGAAACAAATGGCAGTGAATACTAGATCAGTTGTTAATTTTAATTCTACCCCTTAGTACCTATACTTAACAAAAATTTACCTATCTCAGCTATAAAATTAAGCAACAGTATTAAGGAATATGGGCCAAAGGCAGGTATATAGAGTTAGGCTATGGGTCAGCCATGATCTCATTTGAATAATAGAACAGGCTCAAGGGGTTGAATGTCCTCCTGTCAGTATGTTCCTGTACTGAATGCCATTGACACTTCAAACTGTTTTTATGTCAATCCTCATTTTCCCAAATGGGACTAATACAAATCAGCTTTCTGAAACCTGTCGTTCATAATTTAACCCTTGGGTCCTGATAACATTGTGGTGAATATGTGTTGTATCCCCTTTAAGGATAACATCATTTTTTATTGAATTTCATAATTAACGTAATTGCTGCTTTCTTGTTTCTGAGTAAGTCTCCGTACAACAGAAGCACCGTTTCATTTCCATTAGACTTTTTTGATCGTTTTTGTGCCTAATCTCAAATTTTGATTTGTCCAGCTGAGTATCAAATTTTTTGATCCTTCTCTACTTGGTTTGATCCTTCTCATTACTTGGTCTCAAAATAGTTATATGGAACTATATTTTTCAGTTATTGTAATGATTCAACATTGCTTCAAGTTGAACTGTATCTGACCAGTTTTTATCCAAGTTTATTTAATCTGTCTGCCCCTTAACTTTCTGTTCCCATTTGCATAACTCACTGTGAATCCAACTTTTATCACTGATAAACCTTGAACATATAGTCTCTCCCTCATTGAAATTATCTATGTTGAGTGGTGGTACCTTTTGATTAGCATTGAGCAAGCAGTGATTCACTGTCTTTTTATGGAGCTTGTAAGCTCTTTCATGTCCAAGTGGCATGTGTGGTTGTAACATTAGAACACTTAACCCCTTTGTGGTAGGCTTGATAATCCAAGACTTGAGCTGATTTGTAGGTAGCAAGAACTGCAGATGCTGGAATCAGTTGATAGTGTGGAGCTGGTTTCTGTCGACTTTCCTGCTCCTCTGTTGCCTGACCTGCTGTGTTCCTCCTGCCTCACAATGTGGTGACTTGAGCTGATTTGTCTTCAGTTTGTGTTTAACTTGACCAGCCAGTCTTGGCTCATGGACACTGCAGAATTTAACTTATTGAAGAAAGTATTGTTTTAGAAATGGTGTTTCAGTGTAATTCATTTGCAGCCGTCCTCAGGCTAATACACAGACTCTTGAATAAATTTTATCTGCATTGGTAATGGGAGCACAATTGATGCTATGTGATCGCTGTGTTTCTGCAGTCGAAGCTGTTGAACTTGTTTGTCCTCCTCCTACAGGAGGACCCACCTACAGGGACAGAAAGCTTTTACACATTAATTTTAGAAATTTTATCAGCGAAAGTATCTGTTTCTGTGAGTCTAAAGTGGATCTTTCTAGTTTGGAATAATCTTTTTGACTTTTTCTGCAACAGTTTTTAAACACATTCTGCAAATTAACTACAAACAATTTTGATCATTCAAAAAAATGCTAACTGTTGTAGCACTTAATTTTTAGTTCAGTAACTTTCCTTGAGTTCGTGTAAATATCACCTGGGTGTTGAGGAATGTGACGGAGGTGGAATTAGAGACTGCTTAAGTTTTAAATTTTGTAAGGAATGTAGCTATGACATTGAAAGACTGTCCTTTTCTAAATTTGAGCCTACTTTTCCCATAGGGTGCTGATGAGACAGAACCGAGTGCAGAAAATGAACAAAGTGGTAGTGCTTGTAAAGAAGGAGAAAGTACCCAAATGCCAGAAGACAATTGTAAGTATGAATAAACGTAAAGACATTGTATAACCAAGGTAACTGATGTTAAAATTGCACTCCACAATTTTATTAAGTGGTCCTATAAAATTCCTTTCTCAAATGTTTTGCTAAGGTTCCAACCCATCACAGAAATATTCATGTTATTTGGTTTTGATAAAAAAAATTATTTACATGTCGTAAATAAGACTGAAA
>NC_063341.1:25719802-25723662 GCF_021869965.1 Rhincodon typus | reverse complement strand
TATTAAGTTACTCTGAAGGAAGAGACTGCACAATTAAATAACTACGATCAATCTTAGGTTAGACACATCAATTTATAGTCCTGAATAACAATTCCACGCTGAATTATATCAGACTATATTTTAAAAGTAAAATACAGCGTGGGGCAAAAGGATAGAACAACCATTGAAATTGTTCACATATTCTACTATGTTTTTGAGTGGTCTCAAAGATTTTGCAGAAGGAACTATGGGAACAGTAGCAGAAAAATTAAATGGAAATCTATGATCTGAGTCAAGATATCTGAAGTGGAATAGTTATTTCTTAGCATCCAAGACAACTCAAATGTGAGGTAGTGCATAACTCACCTTCTCCCCAAACACAAAGAATGGGGAAGGATACTTTGTATCTTGGTTGCTGAATGGGCAATTGACTGAAGACTTGTGGATAAGTGCATTGCGTCCCTCTGTAGTCAAGATCTTTCTTTTTTCCTTGTGATAGCAGACATTGGGATAAAGTCCAAAGCAAAGCAGTGAGATAACCACATCAAGATTATTATCTGGTCCAGTGTTGTTAAATACTTGTGTCATCAAGCACTCTGTTTAGTAGGAAAAGGAAGAAATATTACTCAGTACACAAAACAATTAGAAGCAGCATATATTCTCTATGATATAACATCTATTTAAGAAGTCTGCTTAAGACAAGCGTTCTTAGTAAACAATAGGAAAAAAATTCTGGCTGTAAACTTTCACAACTGCTTTGATGCAGTGCAAGCCTCAATTTTACAAGATGTTCAATAAATGCAACACAAGATCATGTATTTTACAATTTACCATCACAGAATCCTTACAGTGTGAAAGCAGGCCATTCGGTCCATCAAGTTCACACACACTCTCTGAAGAGCATCCCTCCCAGACCCAGCCCATCCCTGTAACTCAGCATTTCCCATAGCTAATCCATCCAGCCTGCACATCCCTGGACACAATGGGCAAATTAGCACAGGCAGTCCACCTAACCTATACATCTTTGGATTGCGCGAGAAAACCCATGCAGACATGGGGAGAACATGCAAACTCCATGTAGATCATCGCCCAAGGGTGGAATTGAACCCAGGTTCCTGGCGCTATGAGGCAGCAGTGCTAACCACCGAGCCACCATGCCACCCTACATTATCCTGTATAAATCTTTGTAGCTTTTGTAAAGCATTGGTTAAGACTCATCTATAGAATAGCAATTTTGGGCACCACACTTAGGAAGGATGTCAAAGTCTCGGAGAGGATACAGAAGAAATTTAGTACAATGTTGTGACATGCGTGACTTCATTTCGGGTAGAGATTGGAAAGGCTGGATTGTTCTTCTTAAATAGAAAACAGGTAATGGGGAGGTAATGAGGGGTTCTTAAACAGGTTTGGTTGAATTATTTCTGTGGGCAGGAGTATAGAAAATGAAAGGGCCCATATTTAAGGTAACTGATACAAGAACCAGAGAAAGGAAATGGGGAGATTCCTTTAAAAGCAGTAAATTATGATAATTCAAAATGCACTCCCAGAAAGGGCATTGGAATAAGATTTAGTAATAACATTCAAAAGGGGAAGTAAGTTGCACTACGATAAGAAAATAGAAGGGGGTGGGGACAGTTCTTCTAAAGAGAAGACGCATGATGAACCAAACACCTTTGTGTAGTAAAGTTGAAGACATCATGCATCAATTGGTATTATGGAAACCTTCACCCAGCCCCTATCAATAGTGCTCTACAGCTTTTGTGACCAAGATCAAAATCTGAAGCATGAAATTAATTCTTACCACATTTGAACAAATTAAATCACCATGTGACATTTGTCAAGTTTTTAAAGAGGGTGTCATTAATAATAGCATTAATGTAAAATGAAAAATAAATAGGAAGTGTGTACATCAACTGGATTGAAAAAGTACATCAACTAATTGCATCTTTGTAGTTTATCTAAGTGTTGTAACATTAACAAAACACTTCCAAAACCAGCATAAACATACATTACATTTTAGATTTAACAGCAACAAAACAGCAGCAAAACACAATTTAGTTCATGTAGTTTTACCTTCAGGGAAGCCAGAGTTGATAAGGATGTCCTTCAGCTGAACCTTAGCTTCCCATGTCATGCGCAAAGTTGCCATATTTAACCTTTTATGATCACAAAACCGCAATTCTGCATCTTCTCCTCCCATCCTACGAAAAAAAAATACAAATGCTTACATTATAGAGTTTACAGAATGTGCTGCGAAGGAAAATAATTATAACTTGGTAAAGATATGTTTTCTGAATCAGCATTGCAACAATACCTTGCATCATCCCAGGCCTGGAAAACTGAAAGCAGAGCAACGTGATCTGAAAATCTCGTTCCTGAGAAGTTCCTGTGCACGTAGCCCAGGCGCTTGCCTTCATTAACAAAAGGCTCTGGGAAACAGGTAGCAGCAGATATTGTGCACACTGCGTCCCCAACACTGCAACAGATAAAAGTAAAATCAGTAACATTTTCTATCAATAGCTTTCCAAATCCAATTATAACTAAGCCATCGCTAAAGTTAAATTCATATCTGTCAAGCGAGGAACAGTTACAACCATTCAAACTAAGTAAGCTTGGCAACAACAACTTGCTTTTGCATACAGCGTTTAATGGAGGAACAAATCCCACGTCACTTCACATGAGCATTATTAAACGACACTTGATAGATAGCCATGTAAGGAGCTCTTAGT
The DNA here is from genome assembly GCF_021869965.1 of Rhincodon typus. Lineage (NCBI taxonomy): Eukaryota > Metazoa > Chordata > Chondrichthyes > Orectolobiformes > Rhincodontidae > Rhincodon > Rhincodon typus. The sequence continues at coordinate 25,720,954 of NC_063341.1, read as the reverse complement.
TAGAAGAGGAAAGTTTTGAAGGAATATCTCAAGAGAAGGAAAAGTTGAAGGAGGTATTCCAAATCAAGGCACCTACACAGATGCAACAGTGGAGTAATCACAATCACAAAGCTAGAGTTGAAGGAGCAGTTACCACAAATTAATTGTCCTGGGAGAAAATAAAGAGATTTATGGAGTAATAAAGCCACCGATGGAATGGCAAACAAAGGATTGGACTTTTTAAAAGTCAAGTCGTTGGTCAAGTGAGACCCAAGATAAGTTAGTGAACAAAGGGATGATACTGAAAGTGATTTGGTGAGATTTCGGGATGGGCAGTAGTGTTTTGGATGCACTTAAGTTAATGTGTTGAGGGGTGGAAGATAGAACTTCAACAAGCAAAGACTCCATATACTATTACTACCCCATGTATAGCATGTACTGTTCTGTACCTGCACCTTTTTTTTAAAAAATGTTTTACACCATGTAGCATCAAGGTCAATACATCAGCTGATGCTCTCATTTTCCAAATCTAACTAGTTTTACTGAATTACCAACTGTTCTCTCCATCAAAAACAATTATTTACCACTAATTGGGAATCTGTTTCATAAGTCAAAGTTGCCTCAAGACTTTAGATGTGTCTGTGCATTTTCTTGATTTTTCTACATAATACTTCTTAGTCAATTGTATCAATTGGAAATAAGTCTATGTAGAACCACAGAATCCCTACAGTATGGAAACAGAACCTTCAGCCCAACAAGTCCACACCAACACTCAGAGCATCCCACCCAGACACATTCCGCATAACCCACCTAATCTACGCATCCCGTGGAGGATATGGATTGGATACTTATTTGATCACATACAAACAGACACTTACTGACGAAAGACATGGTCCATATACAGACTATGTACCTGCAACGAGTATGCACGTGCCTGCAATTTTTCCACTTTTGAATAAATCTAGTCCAAGTCTTACAGTCTCATTCTTTCTTTTACCAACTGGCAACCAACTAAAACATGGCTTTCAAAAAAAAACTTAGTGTTTCCATATCAATCAACCTTCAGAAAAAATATTTAATTTTCTTGCCACTCTACGTTAATTTATGTGTTGGTTCAAGTTCATAGCTTTGTACCCTGAATTCACCCAGGCGCCTCCATGACAAGACAACAAG
>NC_063341.1:25699223-25719402 GCF_021869965.1 Rhincodon typus | reverse complement strand
CTGAAGAAGGGTCCCAACCCGGAATGTCAGCTTTCCTGTTCCTCTGATGCTGCCTGGCCTGCTGTGTTCCTCCAGCTCCCCACTTTGTTATCTCTGACTCCAGCATCCGCAGTTCTTGCTTTCCCTGAACATTAGCTGGGTTTCTGGATTAACAATTTAGCAATAATACCAGTACGCTATTGCCTCCCCCTAATATGAAGGAAACAGCATGATGGACAACATTTAAAAAAAACTCACAGAATTTCATGATTTAAACTGTGAGAAAACAGAATTAAACGAATTTTCACTGAGTTTTAATCATTTTTCATTCATGATGGTATGGTTAAAAAGACAATCTTTTTACATAAAATTAATCAATTTATTGCATGTTCAGTTCTTAGCATCCTTACACTTTTAACTACGTATAACTTTATAACTAAGTGATTAGGAATCACCTTACCTCGCAAGGTGTGTTCTGCCTCAATAACTGCATCTAGAGGAGGGGGTTCAATAGCTTTGGCCAAAAATGGTCCAATGCCTCCCAGACGAAGAAGTTTGATACTCAGAGCAACTTCATGAAGAGGTGTGCGGAATATCTCGGGAGTCATATGTGTTTCAAGTCTAAGGGTGGCAAAGATTGGTTGATGATACAAGAATTCTTTTTGTTTCCTGCCACACAATTTTAAAAGTAAATCTGCAAATTTGAAACCAATTTCAATAACCTTGATCTCAATTACAAGGCTACCAAAAGATGGCAGGGCAGTGACTTGCACTGCAAGGAAAACTACTTTAAAACACATTTGTTTATTATAAATTTGAATTTAATTCACACCTCTCAAATCGCGCCCTGCTACATAGATGGAAGCAGAAGCCAGGAAGGACACGTCCTGCTCTTCCCCGTCGTTGTTCCAAATTGGTCTTTGAAGCCCATACTGTGGCGTAGTTTGTCATATTGTTATGAGATGTAAACAGTTTCATTTTTTGTCTGAAAAGTACATTCAAGTAAGGTATAGTTAATAGAGTCAAACAGTTACCACCAAGAAACATTTTGAAGTGCAGCAAAAGAATGATATAATCTTTACTACTCAAGAAATTTAGAAGGTCTGTGATTTACAAGCATCTGACTTACGAACATGATCTCATGCAGGATGGGATTTTAAAGATCCAATACACAAACATATCCTGCAGTTACAAATGGCTCCTTTACATTGTCCTGTATTGTGTTGCAACCTGCATACAAACTGACATACAAGCAGACCCGCTCGCAACCCAGGGACTGCCTGTAGTATGAATTGCAGAAATGGTATTGAATCAAGCAGGTTAACTCTGGAGTTTCTCAAGTTCTTGTACATTATTCATAAACTACAAGAAAATTACTGTGATAGTGTGTATATTCTAAATATCAACTCTTAAGTAACGTCATTTTTCAAAACAATAAGTGGGTCAGAGATATTGGTGCAGAACATGCCTCATCTATGTAGTTGCTTAGTAACACAGAACTTGAATATTGGTCAAGACAGATACACTGAGGACAGATATAAGAATGCCAAATTTCAAACAATTTATACGACAGTAGAACAGGGTTGCTGACCAAAGCAACTCTGATTGGCAGACTGACTGGAGGAACTACCAAAAAGAAAGGAGGAGGTAACTACAGGCTCTAGTACTTTCGGAAATTCAAAAAAGGTGCAAGAACTAACATTTATTTTGTTTACAGAGAACGGGCTTCTGTACAGGAATAACCCACTGCGCCCCCCCACACCCGATTTAATCATGCATGGGAGACAGCGTGCATAAGATTGGTGGGAGGGGGTGAGGTGCGACAGGGGAGAGGGACTGTGTGCATGTGAGGGAGGAAAAGTGAGAGTGTGTCTGGAGGAAGGGAAAGACAGGGAATGAGACGCTGAGTGAAGATGCGCGAGTGCACGAGACACAGAGGGGACAACAGAGACAGAGAAGCCTAATACTGGGATTTAGCCTGACACACAGACACCCACTCTCTTCTGAGGCCAGTGTGAAGCAGGTATATTCGCAAATGCAATTCCTTAAATTGGCCCTGGCAGTCTTACTCCAGTGACCAGGACACAGGCCTAGTGTTTCTCTCAACCTAGCTCTGGCTATTTGGCACCTTTTTTAAAGGATCACTTTTATTACTTTTTTAAAAATTAGCAATTTATTGCTTTGATTTATTTTTAGCTGCCAAGTTGTTTGGTTCTCTTCATACCTCAATATTCATCTTCAATGTTGTGCCAAATCTTCTTTCTAAAATTTGCTCATTGGCACCCTGAACCATATAAATAATACCATACAGAAAGAGGCCATTTAACCCATGTCTGTACTGGCTGAATTAACTAGACGCACATTCTAATCCCACTCATCAACATTTGATCTGTGACTGAGAGAAAAAAAAATCAAAACATGACTACTCAAAGAAGAGGTTGAACAACATAGTAGTTGGTGCATTACATTGCATGATGGAGACACTTTCAACCTATACCACCAATAAAGATTAACTGGTCATTACCTCCGTGTTGACGGGGGGGACTTGGTGGCGTAAAGGTTGACTGCTTTATTTTCCCTTCAAGTAAGTTACTACATTTCAAAGACGACCCAATGCCTGTGAGACATTTGCACCATCCTGGACATAAGACACCAAACTCATTTAAGCTTGTTCTTTTATGAAAAATTAACATATATAAACTACAATTCCTCAAAAATGCAAAAATGACCACTCACTTGCACGAATCAATGACGTAAACTACATCATTAATCGTAATACTTGTTTCTGCGATGTTTGTGGCCAAAATAACCTGGAGGTAGTAAAGTATACTAATTAAAACAAAATGTACTGCATACAACTTCATCAAACCGATTAAACTGATTGGATTGTCCTGTTTACAGAACTGTTCCAAAGCCCTTAAACTAACGCAAAAGCTTCATCTGTTTTGTAGATGTCACAGGCTGATCACTTTGTTTTAAGAACAAAGAAAATTACAGCACAGGAACAGGCCCTTCGGCCCTCCAAGCCTGCACCGATTCAGATCCTCTATCTAAACCTGTCGCCTATTTTCCAAGGATCTGTATCCCTCTGCTCCCTGCCCATTCATGTACCTGTCTAGATACATCTTAAATGACGCTATCGTGCCCGCCTCTACCACCTCCGCTGGCAACGCGTTCCAGGCACCCACCACCCTCTGCGTAAAAAACTTTCCACGCATATCTCCCTTAAACTTTTCCCCTCTCACCTTGAAATCGTGACCCCTTGTAATTGAGTCCCCACTCTGGGAAAAAGCTTCTTGCTATCCACCCTGTCTATACCTCTCATGATTTTGTAGACCTCAAATCAGGTACCCCCTCAACCTCCGTCTTTCTAATGTAAATAATCCTAATCTACTCAACCTCTCTTCATAGCTAGCGCCCTCCATACCAGGCAACGTCCTGGTGAACCTCCTCTGCACCCTCTCCAAAACATCCACATCCTTTTGGTAATGTGGCGACCAGAACTGTACGCAGTATTCCAAACGTGGTCGAACCAAAGTCCTATACAACTGTAACATGACCTGCTAACTCTTGTACTCAATACCCCGTCCGACGAATGAAAGCATGCCGTATGCCTTCTTGACCACTCTATCGACCTACGTTGCCACCTTCAGGGTACAATGGACCTGAACACCCAGATCTCTGTGCATCAATTTTCCCCAGGGCTTTTCCATTTACTGTATAGTTCGCTCTTGAATTGGATCTTCCAAAATGCATCACCTCGCATTTGCCTGGATTGAACTCCATCTGACATTTCTCAGCCCAATTCTCCAATCTATCTATATTCTGCTGCATTCTCCGACAGTCCCCTTCACTATCTGCTACTCCACCAATCTTAGTGTCATCTGCAAACTTGCTAATCAGACCATCTATACCTTCCTCCAAATCATTTAGGTATATCACAAACAACAATGGTCCCAACACAGATCCCTGTGGAACACCACTGGTCACAGTTCTCCATTTTGATAAACTCCCTTCCACTACAACTCTCTGTCTCCTGTTGCCCAGCCAGTTCTCTATCCATCTAGCGAGTATCCCATGCGATTTCACTTTCTCCATCCGCCTACCATGGGGAACCTTATCAAATGCCTTACTGAAGTCCATGTATATGACATCCACAGCCCTTCCCTCATCTATCAACTTTGTCACTTCCTCAAAGAATTCTATGAAGTTGGTAAGACATGACCCTCCCTGCACAAAACCATGCTGCCTATCATTAATAAGCCCATTTTCTTCCAAACGTAAATAGATCCTATTCCTCAGTATCTTCTCCAGCAGCTTCCCCACCACTGACATCAGGCTCACCGGTCTATAATTACCTGGATGATCCTTGCTACCCTTCTTAAACAAGGGGACAACATTAGTAATTCTCCAGTCCTCTGGGACCTCTCCTGTGCTTAAGGATGCTGCAAAGATATCTGTTAAGGCCCCAGCTATTTCTTCTCTCGCTCCCCTCAGTAACCTGGGATGGATCCCATCCGGACCTGGGGACTTGTCCACCCTAATGCCTTTTAGAATACCCAACACCTCCCCTCTCCTTATGCTGACTTGACCTACAGTAATCAAACATCTATCCCTAACCTCAACATCCGTCATGTCCCTCTCCTCAGTGAATACCGATGCAAAGTACTTATTAAGAATCTCACTCATTTTCTGACTCCTCGCATAACTTCCATTCTTTGTCCTTGAGCGGGCCAACCCTTTCTCTAGTTACCCTCTTGCTCCTTATGTATGAATAAAAGGCTTTGGGATTTTCCTTAACCCTGTTTGCTAAAGATATTTCATGACCCCTTTTAGTCCTCTTAATTCCTTGTTTCAGATTGGTCCTACTTTCCCATTTTGGCTATGCTTAAAATAAAATCTTAACTACAAATCAAGCTTTTCAACCCTCTCTTCCTGCTGCGTTGGGTGGTTAATTTCCACATCTAAAACATTTGCTTCCACCAAACTTACTTGTTTAATACCAATATTAGGAATACATTCTAACCCTCTTTCAAACAGATCTTAGTTTTTTTTTAAAAAGCGTATTCCACTTATCATTCAATTCATGAAATGCTACCACCTCAAAATTCAACAAATATTACAAAAAAGACTAGCACAATCATACGGCCAGGCAAAATTACAGCCAAATGAAGCTTCATGTTCCTCATCCATACCATTTATAGATTTATAGCACCAGGCTTTACATTTTAGCATTGGATTCAACATATATTACACTTGCAACAAATTTAGAACTTCGAAACATATTCCTTACACATTAAATACAGAGTTGGTTCTGAATTATCATAATTTACTATCTAACCTTTCTGACTCCTGATGGCACAGGATCAAACACTCTGCGCTGTTCTTCCCTTGGAATCTGCGAATGTAATGGTAGAATTCTGTACCTGTGGCTTCCTGTTAAATAAAAGGCTGATTTTAGTGTACACTGTAAATTAAAAATGTACAGTAATTCCAAAAGAAATTTAACTATAGATTTGCATCCGTAATACTGAAAACAAATCTGATGTCTTTCAAATTCAGCTAAGGTTTTGTTGTCTAAAGATATGTTAGCTTGCAAGGTGCTTTCAATACTTGAAGACTAAAAGTCAAGCATGACAAACTTACTTGGTTTCCAGTTTCAATTCATTAAACAGGCATGCCTTTTAGTTTTTTAATAGATTCCTGTACGTACATTTTACTACCAGATGAAATCTTACATTCAAATGATTTAACGTAACAAATTTCAGACTAATTTGCTGTATAGTTGACTCAGTGCATAATGATATTCTATCCCATCAGTAATACAAGTATTGTTAAAAAGGTTTCTTCATAACTTGGAGAAAAAGCGTACAACAGAACTTCCACCCTAACTTTGCACCCCTTTAAATTTCATGAATTCTCCAGACTGTATATATAGATAAATGATCAATGACATAATTTCATCTGTAAAATACATGAATGTGAACATTATACGTAAAATGTGAAAAACGGTTTCATTTTCATGATACTGGACTAACAGCACGCATAGGAAAAATGAACTGACTAATCTCCTTTCTGCTGCATGACTCTGTGAAGTGGAGTTAAAATCACACAAGTTGGGAAATGCTTTCCACAAATCAGGTCATTCATGGACCGGCACCAACAAAAAAAACCAAGCTTTAATACTCTTTCACCGAAAATGACTGATAAAGAGGAGGGATTGGGTGCCGATCTAGATCGCAGCAGCATCATTTCAATTCCATGACCAGGATGTGTACTTAAAAACATGAATCCTTTGTTCAGATATTTAAAAGTGTTTTCCACTCTCTAATGGCTCAGTGAGTTTGCAAAGTAAGCTGAACCTTGAAGGTTTGCCTCAGGTTTTTGTCATAATTCCTTGAATTGCAATTGAGTCAGATCTCGCGTGATATGCCAATGAGGATACAAAAATTGGCTGCAATGCTTTTGGTCAGGAAGGTGAAAAATCATCCATGGTTCCTCCTCTTAACCATTACAAATCTGGGACAGTTCATGTGACTGTGCATCAGTGACCAATAGCTGCACAAAACATGAATTTGGGAGTTCAGAAATAATAGGAAAGGAGAAAATAGGAAGATATTAACAACTTTGAGGAAATAAAAAGCAGTTTGATTGAATTGTGAAAAAGAAAAGCAGAAACAATCCTGTGCTAAACCTTCTCATATACTTTCTTGTGATTCAATTGGTAGCAAGAACCGACAGTCTTTTGCATGTAGATACGGTGTGATCCAGGAGAGGAACAAAAACGTTTAGGTGAGAAACCCACTCCTCCCAAGTAGCAAGTTCAAGAACCAACATAAAAAGACTACTGACATTCGATGTAAGTGTCATAAGAGGAGGAGAAGAAGAAGAATAAAAATATTTATTTCAGAATGTCAACAAATAAAATTGAAAGAATTGCAACATAGAAACAAGACAAAGACATACCAAAGTACGGGTTTGTTTCCAAGTGTCTTTGCATAGCAAAAATCAAGTTCCAGCCTGGTAAGAAAACAAGAACTGCACCATCTACATTCAGTGTTTCAATATACTTCAGCAATGCCTCTATTAGTTCAAAAGGAGTCTCCTTTTCACTCATTTGAGCCATAGCACGTTTGGTTTCTGTCTCATAGTCATCACCACAGATATTGTTACAGTTCACCTAGCAAGGCAGAGATTAGTTTTTATAAGTCAACAAACTTGACAGCAACTTCAAACTGATTATTTCAAACTTCAGTAGTAATCAAAGATCTGAGTTGATAGTTGTTCAAGTCATTGGCAAATTGCAACTCCAAAACAAGCACACATTATCCTACCATTTTGCTTAATTATCATGAACAATAGCTATTCAGATTTGATTAAGATTTTTAATTTAAACTTCAAATTTCTTGAACTTACCCTTTCATAGCACATCCAAGTTAAGTATTACTGGTCTGGCTAAGAAGCTCTGTATTTCTGCTGTGGGCCTGCTTGACTATAACATTAATCTTCAAGAGAGGACCCATACATCTGAGTACATAGTACTTCTACTGCTGTTCCAACCAAAATCAGGTATTACCTGATTTATGATCAAACAGTCAAATTAACAGATTATGCAGAATGAAGATCCTTACCTGCAAGAGGTGCAATTTTAGTGGATGATAATCCAAATGTACTTTTAGTACCATATTACTTGCGTCGTTTCCAACTGACAACACTATATTTAATTATGCACAGAAAAATAAAATGCACTGCACATTGCTATTCAATTCTTTGCAATGATTCTTGATATTTACTTTTAAATCTGCAGTCTATTCAATTTGATAAATATGGGAATGTGTGGAAACATGTACTAACTACTTTAGACCAGTTCTTGTTTTAACTGAATGCTGTGGATGAATAATTTTGCAATAGTTTAAAATACCTCCAGACAAAATTTAGATTTTTCTTACCTCCTCATCATCACCACCACCATCCTCATCTTTGTCCTTTTTCTTCTTGTCTCTTGGAGGAGGAACAAATCGAGTCATCTGAATACAGTCTTCTAAGAAATATTCTGGAATCATCAATTAAAGTACTTGAAATATTAAAATTACTTAGGCAGCACAGTAACATTAAATAGTCAATGATTTGAATATGAAAAATAAAAAGACAACTGTGTTCAGCAAGTTTGAAGTTCTACAGCTAGATATTGTTGTCTTCAGAAATTCCTCAAAATGTTTCCAATCTTTTGGGGATGATGTTCCACACTTCAAAGCTTTTTTGTTTTATAAATCTTGCAAGTAAACAAAAAGAGATAGCTTGAATAGCTATTTCATAAAACATTATTTCACTGAAGTAACAGTGTGCCACACACCTTGTTAAATCTACTCAAGACAACAGTGCCAAAACAAACAAAAAATTTCGCTAAACAAGATAAACAATCCAGAATGTTTTTATAGTATACCAAAGAATAATTATTCATTTATTTTGAATAGACTAATAAACGTTAAAACCACCAAATGCCAACAGTTACTCATGCTAATTTCCCCCTTTCTTGACAAGCAGTTAAACCTTACAATGTTTAAGGCAACTTTTGTAGAGATTAGGTCAGAAGTTAGCTTGGCGATGAATGTTGCCTATAAATCACTTGATTGCACAATAAAATTCTCAGTAACTAAATTTATCCAAACAAATAACCAAAATAATATGAATATTGAGTGGCTTAAATTTTATGAAATTTATTATCGTCACAAAAAAGCAGCCACACAGTAATTAATTTTTGAAACAGAGCTAATGTGCAATGCATTACTTATTTTTCTTTACGTACCTTGAACAGGATATGTTCTTCCATATACTTCGATTATTGGACAATTAAAATAATACTCTCTGAACATGGTGGTGTCAATAGTTGCAGACATGAGAATAACACGGATGTCGGGATAAGCTTGGACAACATCTCGCAAAACCACAAGGAGAAAATCAGTCTGAAACAGAATTGAGAAGAATTTTGCCTTTGTCTAAAATTAGTCCCATTTTTAAAAAATAAAGCAATGACAACCATAGTTAGTAGCATGCGGTCAACCTTTGCAGCCTTCAAAAAAAAAACTGCCAGGAGCACGATCAACTTTGAAGCAGAGTATGAAATGTGAACCACTGGTGTGGGTGGTCAGTATTTTGAAATCTAAACAAAAACAATAATTCATTCTAGAAGTTATTGAATTAATAGTACAAACTTATCTATAAGCACAAAGTATCTTTAAAATGAATGAATTCATTGTCGTCAGTATCCATCGCAAACTTCATCAAATTCTTTGAGACAATTTCGCTATGGCATCATGGTAAGGATCCCACTCTGGATCTGCTCTGACTTTCAGAATTACCGAACGAAAACAAATCATCTCTTCCATTGGCTGAATCAGGTATTATGCATTTTTGAAAGATCTTTGTGCACTAATAACGTCCCATGATTTAATGACAAAAACCACACACATCAAACAGAGAAAGTTTATTCTCTGTCACCATCCAGCTATTCTATTCAATATGAACATGATCTTTTTAATGGCTTGTTGTACACGTCCAAAGGCTTTAGAGGCACTGGTAGTACATCAAACGTTGATACCATTTATTTGTTTGCATCTTTTGATCTTGCTATATGGTATGTGAACAAAGTTCACATGAGTAAGCCACATTCTTTACACGAGCCACTAGGATGCCTAACACACACGCCATCGATTCATAACTCTACTCCACCCTCAATCATCAAATCATTATTGTCACTGACACATACAAGACCCTTGAAGAGAACTTCATTTTCCGAATAGTTATATATTAGGAAATTATCACAGGCTTTAATTTTCTTCCAACAGCTAAGCAGACGAGAATCATTCAATCTGGTTTTCTAATGTCATATCACTTTCACCAGATTATTTTCAAATCTTCCACTCAATTTTCTGTTAATATGATTTAACGGCTACTTTGATTTTTCCACTGATGAGTCACCAGAAACTGGAAATTTTGACATTGGGGAATTATGGTAAGTTTTTCTTAATTTACTCGTGAGACATGGGTGTTGTTAGCTAGACTAGCATTTATTGCCTGTTCCTCTTTACTATTGAGAAGGTGGCACTGAGTTACCTTTTTGAATTGCTGCAGTCCACGCACTGTAGGTAGTCCTACAATGTTGTTATGGAGGAAATAATAAGATATTGAACCAATGGCACTGAACGAACTGCAATATATTTCTGAGTCGGAATGATGAGTGGCTTGGAGGGGAACTTGACGGTGATGGAGTTCCCATGTGTCTGTTGTTCCTGTCCTTCTAAATGGAACTGGGTTTGGAAGGTGCTGTCTAAGGATCTGTGGCAAATTTCTGCCATGCATCTCTTAGAGAACAGACACTGCTGCGCCTGGGCATTGGTGGCAGTGTGACGAAATGTTTGTGGACATGGTGCCTGACATTTGTATGATACAAATGTTACTTGCTACTTGTCAGCCCAATCTTGGATATTGCCCAGATTTTGTTGTACTTAGACATGGACTGTTTCACTGTCTGAGGAGTTACAAATGGTGCTCTGAGCAATCTTGTCTTCTGCTGCAAAACCAGACTGCTGTCCCACTTTAGTTCCATTAAACACCTACAGTAACTATCTACTGGATTCAGAGTTTGATTTATCCCACTTAAGTGAGCACATATGCACTGCAATTCTGGTGATGAAGTAACTCTTCAACGATTTGAGGCCCTCAAAATTGACTGGATTGCTCTGCAGAGACAGACAGCATGGATTCAAAGGTAAAATTAGCTCCTTCTGTGCCATAATGTCTTGGCCTATTTTAATTCTACTTTTTAATCACAGAATCATAGAATCCCTACAGTGCAGCAGCCAGCCATTCAGCCCATCAAGTCTACACTAACCCTCCAAACAGCATCCCAACCAGACCTACCCTATCCTTATAACCCCACATTTCCACGGTTAATCCAGCTAACCTGCACATCTTTGGACCGTGGGAGGAAACCGGAACACTCAGAGGAACCCACACATGACATGGAGAGAATGTACAAACACCAGTCAGCCAAGTGTGAAATGGAATCTGGGTTGCTGGCGCTGTGAGGCACAGTGCTAACCACTGAACCACCATGCTGCCCTGGCTATATCTCAAACAAAATCCGTACTCTCTTCATTTTTTGAAAGATCTCTTGTTTTATATATAATGGGAAGTCCACACTCATGGTAGATGATCAGAAGTGATATAAACCATCGAGAAACCTTCAGCTTGCTCAGTCACCTTAATGATTCAATGGATCTCCAGTACTCATTCTTATAACAATTTTTGAAATATTACTTCACGGCTCATATTGACATCATGCATCACATGCTTGTGTTTAAACATTCTGTTCTTTTCACCATTTGTGTAAACGTAAGTTATGTCTGGCTCGTGTCTCCTCATCCCTTCCATGTTTATGTGCTTTGACCTTCTTCCCAGTTTCCTATCACAAGATGGTGATATAATGTTAAAAGTTAGTGATGTTTTTAAATCTATATTAATTTTGTCATCAACAAAATTATTCCCCTTAGATCAGTGTTTTCAATCTTACAGCAGTGCTAATGACCTATACCCAATTATCATTGCAATTTCAGTGAAGCTTATGTCCTGTACATCTATATAACTTGAACATGGTGCATTGCCGAATGTCTCCAGGTTTTGACTGTTCCCATACATATGTTAGAAACCTAACAGATTTCATTATATCCCTTTCTACACTGACCCCACCGAGTACCACACCTTTTCCCAGAAGGGTCTAGGCCCGAAACATCAGCTTTCCTGCTCCTCTGATGCTGCTTGGCCTGCTGTGTTCATCCAAGTCCACAACTTGTTATCTCCAAATTCTTTGCAGTTTGTTTTTCTTTTCTAATGTTACATTCTGGTTCTCATTGCTATTCACAGTTGTATGCCCACTCCAGTGATACTTTAAAATGTTCAAAAGCCAAATCTTAAGTTTAAGACTGAAGGCAAGAACATTATTAGGATGAACTGAATGCTGATTTGCCCAAGACATAAAGACTAACTTATACTGAACAGTATAGAACTGACATTAGTAAGTCACATAATAAAGCAGAATCTCATTCAGGATTTCAGTCAGCTAAGCTTCAATATTTGAAGCTTTATTAAAAAGTTGCTTCTGGGGCATTCTGCACGTTACAATGATGTGAATGTTTGTGAACACATTATGGACGTTGAAACTTTGACAAAAGGATAAGAATCAAAAGCAACGTATGCTGAAAGGTATAAGGTGGGACCTGAAATTGAATCTGCAGCCAATAGATAAGTATAGGTTGGAGAAGCCTCCAAGGCATTGGAATGCAAAAGAAGAGAGAAAAAAGCCCAAGCGTTCCTCAAAAAAGAATGAAAAGAATGCTAAAGCTGAAGACATAGTCATATTAAACACCCCGTTAGAAACAAGGTACGTGCAAATACTCACATTAATGTCTCTTTCATGGATTTCATCTACTATTACATGGCTTATACCACGAAGACCAGCTTCTAATTTCCTCAACAGGACACCTAATAGAATACAATCATCATTAGTTTTAAAAGTATAAAGGCATTTATTTGATATGACAAGCTATTAGGTAGATTGCATGATTTGCATTAGGGTGCTGTCAGACCATGAAATAAAGGTATTTCATCTTTTGCAACTTGCAGAGGTTCTGCTGAGAAATGGTGTAACACATTTACAAGCAGTGCTTCATGTGCTTCTAATGTACTCATTAAATTTCTATGGGCTTAAAAAAATCTCACCACGGAAACATTAAATAGATGCAGCACAGGTCATTTGGCTCATCATGATTGTGCTGGCTAAGAACAACTCACTTAAAGCCACTTTCCTGCCATTTCCCCATTGCCATGAACACCATCTCTTCAGACAAACTGAAGAATTCTAACTATCTGCTCCTCTAATAAAAACAAAAATTTTTAAAAATGCTCATTCTGGCTTGATTTTTCTGCAACAAACAACAGATGACTTGCAATGCAATACTAACCTACAGTACAGAACATTATGCTGCCATGAGGCCTTGGTAATATGGATTCAAAACGAACACTGTAACCACAGCTCTTGCCTAGTTCTTCTCCACGCTCGCAACCAACACGCTCAGCGACAGACACAGCACTAATACGTCGAGGCTGGAAAATAATACAATAGGAAATGAAACATGTTTGCATACATAAGCATTTCCACTAGGGAGGGGTTCAATACCCAAAAAATTAGTTCTCTCAAGAGATACTACCTAAACTATTTTCCAGCATTTAAAAAAGTTGTTTTCAGTTTTCAAAGTATCATTTAACAGATGATAAAAGTACATTAACATATCTGGCTGTATGAAGAGAGTTATCAAACCCAAGTTTGAAATGTGTACTGCAGTAGTGATTTTTTTTTCTAGTTCAGCAGTCAAATACCAACAATGGAAATGCTACATTTATCTGAGTGATCCAATATATCAAATTGACATTCATTTGTTTGTGGAGTCAATCTTTTTTTGGTAACAGGATAGTTAATTGTCTTGCTAAAGAACCTCCAAAACCACCAATTGCTATATGCCTGGTACAAAATAACTACAGAGATTTAACTAAACCCAGAGCCTGAATCTGCGTTGCCAGTTACACATGGCATCACAAACTTTGTTATATATTCAACTAGAAACACTTGCCCACAACTGGGATTATCCAGAATTGAGTAGACAGGTCCATCCCTTTGGAGATGGATTTGAAGAAGGTCAAGTGGATACATATAATCATAAGGACCAGGTTTAGGCCAGTCAGCCTCTTCAGCCTGCACCACTATTCGATAAGATCATGGCCGATTTGATCACTCCATACATCTGCCCATTCTCGATAACCTTTCACTCCCTTGCTTGTCAAGAATCTGTCAACTGCTGTTTCGAATATATTCAAAGGTTCTGCTTCCACTGCCTTTTGAGGAAAAGAGCTCCAAAGACTTAGACCGTCAGAGAAAACTATTCGCTGCATCAGTTTTAAGTGGGTAAGCTCATATTTTAAAAGTGACCCCCTACTCTCACTCCGAACCCCCACTCCTCCCACGAAAGCAAGTATTTCTTTTAGATACACATTTTAATTTAGCATTTCTCACACACCTGTGTGACTACAATATTACATTCCGATCCTTTGCCACTTCTGATGTATTCATCAAGGATGTATTGAGGAACCTGAGTAGTTTTACCACACCCAGTTTGACCTCGAATAATGATTACTGGATTGCAGCTGACTGATTTAAGTATTTCATCCTCAAAGTTTTTAACTGGTAATTGGCTCCTTTCTTTCAGTATCTGTAGTGAAACACACAAAGCAAAGTTATTATTGCCCAACTTTTAAGTTAAAAAGGACATGCAATCAGGCTTATACTGCCCCCACAATGACGTACTACCTTAAATGACTCATGTAATTTACAATTAAAAACCTACTGGTACAGCAATAACTTGCATTTATGTGGAGGCTCTAAAGTAGCAAAATATCAGTTTCATAGCAGCATTATTCAGCAAATTTGACACCAGGAGGAAACAAAATTGTAGTCAAAGAGGGAAACTTAAAGGAATATTTAAAACGAAGACAGGGAGTGAATTTGAAAGCTCAGGGTCAAGCACCAATGACACAGCAGTCGAGAGTGAAGTAATTAAAATCAGGGACTGATGAGTTGAAGGAACACATACTTCAGGAGCTGTAAGGTCAGAGACAACAGAGACAGATAGGGTGGAACATGGCATAGAGAGATTTGAACTTTAAAATTTCACTCCTGTATTCATCATAATTAGATGCAGTAAACTGTAAAAGTTAATTTAGTTTCGGTTTAGAAATGGGAACTGATTTCCACTGTTTCTTCCTTTCCATTAGCAGCCCAGTATGGAAACAGAACCTGAGTGTTTAAACAGGGCAGTGAGAAGTTTCCATTGTCATGACAATGACTAGAAATTTCTAATTGGAAAAGACTGACACAAACATTAAAATAGGGACAATGGTCCAGATGCAAGACTTTTAATACAAGATACTTTTGGAAAGGCTTAAAAAAGTTCTTGGGAAGGAGTGATAGAGATTCATGAAGATAATAAAACTCTTATTCAATAGACTGCATGCCTGACAACACTGCATTTCCCCTTACTATTGCACTGAAGTATCAGTCTAGACTGCACATGAATTCAATTAACATCAATACAACAAACTAAGCTGGGTCACACAATAAGTCATGTTATACATTACGGAAAACCATCAAGTGATTCAATACCAATTAGTACTTGAAAATAATGGCTGAAGTTGTTTTATGAAATTATTACAAAGTACATATTAGAAAGGAAAATGGTACCTACATGTTGTAGATTGCTATCATTCTGCATCTGGTATTGTAGCTCATTCTTTAAGTCCATACTGATTTGTTCCGGTGTTGCCTACAAAAAGTACAATTGTGTTACAACAGTCCATCTGACAAAATTTACTTGTTGAGGACAAAGTTGTTGTTAAAGATAAATGATAAAGTCCATAAACCTGTAAAAGGAGTTTCTATATTTCACTTGCAAAGTCAATTCCAAAATCCATAAACCAACTGACAGAATTACTTTGTATAAAAGTTCTATTTAGGTACATGCCCAGGGTGGAGGGGAGGGGGCTATCTTCAAAGCAATTTTTTTGACAAAATTACTGTATGGTAGCTTGCAGCTGAACTTATGGTTAATTGGTATGAGCAGGTAGAGCCAGACAACTTGATAAAGAATCATTTATTGTTGCATAAAACAAATGCTGCTGGAGATGAATGGAGTGGACAGGTGGTAAAAGACGATTGACAACAATTTCAGGAATATACAACAGGTCATGATCTCTCCTCCATTATGTCAGATAGTAGAAATATCTCTGCAGTCAGAACATGGCTAGCCATTACACCAAAATAACTGAGTTTTCAAATGAGTATCTGTTCATGATCAGGATCTTCTGATGACCTTTGGGCTTGAATTTAAAAAAATTTGCTCATAAAATTCATTTCCATATTTAATATAACTGAACAAATTTAATTAACATCCTTATAGAGAATAAACTGGTGCTCCCTTTCTTACAGTGTCACGGAATTTCAACCCTGTTACAGTGCAGGAGGCCATTCAACCCATCATGTCTACACCAGTAGCAGGAAATTCAAAACAAGGGAGATTCTGCTACTCCCATTTCAGCTGCATTGGAAAAGTTACTTTTCAATGCGACTTCCCTGTCCTATTGACCATGCTGTCAAAGCTTTGCAAGACTTCCCTTCACTGAACCCCGCAACAGCTAGATGAACTTTACTGAGCTGGAGAATCCGATGGACATACTCATTTGTTGATCCTGCAAGGGATTTAATTGCCTTTTAATACATTTTGAAACACTAACAGGTGCTTCTGACAGCCTGCAAGACTTCCGTAAGAACTCTTTCGACTGCTCTCCACCATAAGAATTTTTAATCCCAATATCACGAAAGGAGACTCTCACTCCACCTCTCCGAGGATCTTCTGGCCTGTGAACACTCTCTGCTGCAGAGGCCCTATTTTAAAGCCTACAAATATGGGCCATTGAGAGTCATTGCCTGCCCAGATAACAGTGAGGCTTGGAGGGCTTCCCATTCAACAGTTACCAATAATCAAAGACTCATGCTGGATACAATGACCCACAAAGGACCACTACACCTATAAAGGTCCCAAACACAGTGGGCACAGCCCATGGAAAAGTTGACCAATGGATTTAATGTTTTCTGATGGGCAGATGTATGATGCAGATTGATATCTGTATGCAGTTAATAATCCAAGGAACAGTTACCTTTCACGTTTACTGAGCCACATATACCAGCCTAGAAACTGACAAGTTCATAGATCATAGAATCCCTACAGTGTGGAAACAGGCCCTTTGGCCTAACAAGTCCACACTAACCCTCAGAGTGTCTCACTCACACCCATTCCCCTATTATCCACCTAGTCTGCACATCCCTGAACAATATGGGCAATTTAGCATAGCCAATCCACCTAGCCTGCATGTCACTGGACTGTGGGAGGAAACCGGAGCACCCAGAGGAAACTCACACAGACTGGGGAGAACGTGCAAACTCCACACAGACTGTCGCTCAAGGATGGAATTGAACTTGAGCTCCTGGCAATGTGAGGCAGCATTGCTAACCACTGAGCCAAGACTAATAGATAATGGATGAGAGGGCACTCACTTCATTTGAAAAGATGAATCGGTTTTTAATGTGTATGATCCAAGTCCAGACATTCAGGTCATGTGCATCCTACCATACTCCCTTAGTGTTTTATCTACTCTCTTAATTATGAGCTCACATTGGGCATGGGGATCCAGAGGTGGGATATACAAGGAGGATGGAATGGAATGAGATACAGAAAAGGTAGAATGGGTGTGCAGCAATCTGAAAGATACTACGTACTTAAACACACAGACCACTCTTAACTTAATGGAAGCTCAGGTGATTTCTAAAATGCAAACTATCCACGGACAAAACGAAATGTGCAGAGGAATAGCTCACATAGCACCAAGAAAATTTCGATTGAATGTTGCTCTTCACACCCAATCCTGCGTTATCAACTCTGTCTCTATACTTGGAAGATACAAAAGTATGGATTTTACAATATTCATACTTCCAGCAAATTTTACTTCTTTTTCTGGTATCACTTACATAAGCAAGAGGCCCTTCATCAATATTGCTACTGGTCCAAGGGTTCCAGTTGACTTGAGGCGGCGACCATGGCACAACTCCTGCAAAATTCTGCCGAATTGATGGCTCAAATTGGGCAAGCTTCCCAACAGTAAGCGAAATTGGATTATTAGGGTCTTCAGGCTACAGAATCAAATGAATGCAGTTAACATTGTGCATACACATATCCATTAAAGCCTTGAAAACATCACCATAAAAACACATGTATCAAAGTTTCAATAGTATTTTGCCCACCACAATCGCCCTCTTAGACCAATTCTAAGTTTTCATTTGTATTTTCCTCCTTCCTTTTTAGAAACAAATTCTGTTAGTGATTTGACAGCAAAACACAATTATTATACAAAATGAAAATAGCCTGTGTGCTTTCTATTTAGACATGCATGACATATAGTGCCCTCGTTTTGCCTTTCAAAAATTCCTTTCAAATGCCTACAAGAGAATCTATTTTCAGGTGCCCATAGTAATTGTCTTTGAAATTGGTCATTCAGAGCTCGCCAAGAATGATCTAATGCAAGATCTCCCTCGGATACCCTCCTCCTGTGAAAAGATACTGGCCTCCACTTATTACACAGATCTATCAGACATCAGAAACAAAACTGGATCCCATCATGCAGCGGTCCTACAATACATGGCATGACTGCTTTGATCAGTATCAAAAACAGTAAATTTTATTTTACCATGTAGCTAAT
Source organism: Rhincodon typus (assembly GCF_021869965.1). Lineage (NCBI taxonomy): Eukaryota > Metazoa > Chordata > Chondrichthyes > Orectolobiformes > Rhincodontidae > Rhincodon > Rhincodon typus. Next base: position 25,701,006 of record NC_063341.1, on the reverse strand, counting down.
GAAATAGGGACAACATTGATACACAGCAAATGACAGTAACAAAAAAATATTCAAAGCAAGTGTTTTCTCCCTCAACATTTCCAGCAAGTTTCAATTTATATACAGTCGATTAAAATAACAAATACTTACTGATGGTACAAGCTGCAATCCAAGGTCATTTACAACAGATTCCAGCTGACGTTCCAAGTCACTAGCAATATTTAGCTCATATGGCTCCACCTGAAGAATAAATAAAACCAACTGAAAATCTTTACACCATTTAAGCATACCTTTCAAACTTGAAAAGACTGTCTCAGAAAAACAAGTAACAGAATATCATTCCAGTCAGAAATAGTTTCCTACTGTTATTTTGCAAGTTCTGAAATTCTGGATGGAACTGGAACCCAAAAGCTAAAATGATGCTCTCTGGCCATTCAGATAAATCTCAAGAGCCTGCAAGAGACTACTTGAGAATAATGCAGACCAGAAAATTCTTCACTTTGTTTAGAAATTACAAAATTCCACCTCATCTACTGCTTTCCTCCTCCTCAAAGCCACTAAAGAAGGCATGTAGTTTCCCCTTCTTTTGGCTCCTGAGCTGGTACAACATTCCATGAGAGCTAAGCATTCTTCAATACCACTCCCATGCAGTCATTCCTCATGTATAACAATGATTATTACAGCTAATCATCATAACTACGCCTTTTCCTGATATCATACAGTATTCATACTTACAACAGGAACCATGATCCATTCTATTCCCTAATCAGAAGACAAGGAAGCACTCTGACCCAAATGGGTCTAGAAGTTCATGTTGAATATATTCAAGACAGACATTGATAGATTTCTAGATATTAAAAAATATCAATATGAGGACGGTACAGGAGAAAGACATTGAGGTATTCAAGCTCAAAGGGCCTACTCGCCTATTCCTGCTTCCATTCCCAAGTTCCTAAGCTGTGCCTCTGCCACTTAGATGAAAGGATAATGAAGAGAAGACAAGACAATCAAATTCGTGACATCCCAAGTCTGCTCAAGTATTCATTGTTAAATTTACTGAGATGCATGAGGGATAAAATAGTTATTTGGTAGGTCAGCTTATGGCATAAAAAGCAATTTAAACAGCCATTATGAAGGAAGCCGCAATAGAAGAAAATTTCATCATAAAATAATGACATTTTCTTGCACTGTAGAAATGTACAGAAGTCATAAAATACTCCATGCTAGACCCGTTAAAAGACTCACCTTCTCTGTTTCTTTCTTCTTTGTATGTCCAGTAAAAGCTTCAAACACTCCCAGATGGTAAAGCTGTCTGACCAATGACAGTGCACATGATTGCGCAGCCAGTTTTTTATTTGAACCATGCTCACGGGCTGTAATTCCTTAATTGCAGGAGGAAGGAAAAGGAGATCCAATTTATGTTTCAGCATGAATTTCACAGTTATTTTTGCAGCATATGTAAATTCATGAAGTTCCCGAAATAACAATTCAATAAATAAAAGTCACTTCAAGCAATAAGATGCTAATGAATTCCCTGATAATTTCTGGGGTATAAAATTGCTGTTACTGTTTTTCCTGTAATGTACAAATGCAGGATTATCATTGTGTATGAATGTTCATTTCTGTCACTACCATTTTGCTACACAATCAAAAATCATCCCTGCAAATTATGCAACAACTTAACTTTCAATGTCAATTATGTATACATACAGAGATAGTAGGAACTGCAGATGCTGGAGAATCTGAGATAACAAGGTGTAGAGCTGGATGAACACAGCAGTCCAAGCAGCATCAGAGGAGCAGG